>NC_091472.1:152212309-152515339 GCF_036971445.1 Narcine bancroftii | reverse complement strand
CTGGGGAATCAGAGGCGGGGAATCAGATATGGGGAAACAGAGGCGGGGAATCAGAGGCGGGGAAACAGAGGCAGGGAATCAGACATGGGGAATCGGATGCGGGGAATCAGATGTGCGGAATCAGAGATGGGGAATCAGAGGCAGGGAATCAGAATCAGAAGCGGGGAATTAGAGGCCGGGAATCAGAGGCCGGGAATCAGATGCTGGGAATAAGAGGCCGGGAATCAGAGGTGGGGAATCAGAGTCCGGGAATCAGAGATGGGGATTCAGAGGCGGGGAATGAGATATGGAGAATCAGAGGCGGGGAATCAGAGGCGGGGAAACAGAGGTGGGGAATCAGATATGGGGAATCAGAGGTGGCGAATCAAAGGCGGTGAATCAGAGATGGGGAAACAGAGGCGGGGAATCAGAGGCTTGGAAACAGAGGTGGGGAATCACATATGGGGAATCAGAGGCGGGGAAACAGAGGCAGGGAAGCAGATATGGGGAATCAGAGGCGAGGAATCAGAGGTGGGGAATCATAGGCAGGGAATCGGATGTGCGGAATCAGAGATGGGGAATCAGAGGCCGGGAATCAGAGGCGGTGAATCAGAGGCAGGGAATCAGACGCGGGGAATCAGAGGTGGGCAATCAGAGGCGGGGAATCAGATATGGGGAATCAGAGGCGGGGAATCAGAGGCGGGGAAACAGAGGCGGGGAATCAGATATGGGGAATCAGAGGTGGGGCATCAGAGGTTGTGAATCACAGATGGGGAATCAGAGGCGGGGAATCAGAGGCAGGGAATCAGACGCGGGGAATCAGAGGCGGGGATTCAGAGCTGGGGAATCAGAGGCGGGGAATCAGAGTTGGGGAATCAGAGGCGGGGAATCAGATATGGGGAATCAGAGGCAGGGAATCAGAGGCAGGAAAACAGAGGCGGGGAATCAGATATTGGGAATCAGAGGTGGGGAATCAGGGGCAGGGAATCAGTGGCAGGGAATCAGACGCGGGGAATCAGAGTCGGGGAATCAGAGGCAGGGAATCAGACACGGGGAATCAGAGGCGGGGAATCAGAGATGGGGAATCAGAGGCGGGGAATCAGAGGCAGGGAATCGGATTCCGGGAATCAGAGGCGGGAAATCAGAGCTGGGGAATCAGAGGCGGGGAATCAGAGTTGGGGAATCAGAGGCGGCGAAGCAGATATGGGGAAATAGAGGCGGGGAATCAGATATGGGGAATCAGAGGCAGGGAATCAGATATGGGGAATCAGAGGCTGGGAATCAGAGGGGGGGAAACAGAGGCGGGGAATAAGATATGGGGAATCAGAGGTGGGGAATCAGGGGCGGGGAATCAGTGGCAGGGAATCAGAGGCGGGGAATCAGAGGCGGGGAATCAGAGGCAGGGAATCAGACACGGGGAATCAGAGGTGGGGAATCAGAGATGGGGAATCAGAGGCAGGGAATCAGAGGCAGGGAATCAGACGCAGGGAATCAGAGGCGGGGAATCAGAGCTGGGGAATCAGAGGCGGGGAATCAGAGGCAGGGAATCAGACGCGGGGAATCAGAGGCGGGGAATCAGAGCTGGGGAATCAGAGGTGGGGAATCAGAGTCAGGGAATCAGAGGCAGGGAATCGGATGTGCGGAATCAGAAATGGGGAATCAGAGGTGGGGAATCATAGGCAGGGAATCGGATGTGCGGAATCAGAGATGGGGAATCAGAGGCCGGGAATCAGAGGTGGTGAACCAGAGATGGGGAATCAGAGGCGGTGAATCAGAGGCAGGGAATCAGACGCGGGGAATCAGAGGTGGGCAATCAGAGGCGGGGAATCAGATATGGGGAATCAGAGGCGGGGAATCAGAGGCGGGGAAACAGAGGCGGGGAATCAGATATGGGGAATCAGAGGTGGGGCATCAGAGGTTGTGAATCACAGATGGGGAATCAGAGGCGGGGAATCAGAGGCAGGGAATCAGACGCGGGGAATCAGAGGCGGGGATTCAGAGCTGGGGAATCAGAGGCGGGGAATCAGAGTTGGGGAATCAGAGGCGGGGAATCAGATATGGGGAATCAGAGGCAGGGAATCAGAGGCAGGAAAACAGAGGCGGGGAATCAGATATTGGGAATCAGAGGTGGGGAATCAGGGGCAGGGAATCAGTGGCAGGGAATCAGACGCGGGGAATCAGAGTCGGGGAATCAGAGGCAGGGAATCAGACACGGGGAATCAGAGGCGGGGAATCAGAGATGGAGAATCAGAGGCGGGGAATCAGAGGCAGGGAATCGGATTCCGGGAATCAGAGGAGGGAAATCAGAGCTGGGGAATCAGAGGCGGGGAATCAGTGTTGGGGAATCAGAGGCGGCGAAGCAGATATGGGGAAATAGAGGCGGGGAATCAGATATGGGGAATCAGAGGCAGGGAATCAGATATGGGGAATCAGAGGCTGGGAATCAGAGGGGGGGAAACAGAGGCGGGGAATAAGATATGGGGAATCAGAGGTGGGGAATCAGGGGCGGGGAATCAGTGGCAGGGAATCAGAGGCGGGGAATCAGAGGCGGGGAATCAGAGGCAGGGAATCAGACACGGGGAATCAGAGGTGGGGAATCAGAGATGGGGAATCAGAGGCAGGGAATCAGAGGCAGGGAATCAGACGCGGGGAATCAGAGGCGGGGAATCAGAGCTGGGGAATCAGAGGCGGGGAATCAGAGGCAGGGAATAAGACGCGGGGAATCAGAGGCGGGGAATCAGAGCTGGGGAATCAGAGGTGGGGAATCAGAGTCAGGGAATCAGAGGCAGGGAATCGGATGTGCGGAATCAGAAATGGGGAATCAGAAGTGGGGAATCAGAGGCGGTGAATCAGAGATGGGGAATCAGAGGCGGGGAATCTGAGGCAGGAAATCAGACACAGGGATTCAGAGGCTGGGAATCAGACGGGGGGAATCAAAGGCGGGGAATCAGAGCTGGTGAATCAGAGGCAGGGAATCAGAGTTGGGGATTCAGAGGCGGGGAATCATATATGGGGAAACAGAGGCGGGGTATCAGAGGCGGGCAAACAGAGGCGGGGAATTAGATATGGGGAATCAGAGGTGGGGAATCAGAGGTGGTGAATCAGAGATGGGGAATCACAGGCGGGGAATCAGAGGCAGGGAATAGAACGCGGGGAATCAGAGGCAGGGAATCAGAGCTGGGGAATCAGAGGCGGGGAATCAGATATGGGGAAACAGAGGCGGGGAATCAGAGGCGGGGAAACAGAGGCGGGGAATCAGACATGGGGAATCGGATGCGGGGAATCAGAGGCGGGGAATCAGAGCTGGGGAATCAGAGGCGGGGAATCAGAGTTGGGGCATCAGAGGTGGGGAATTAGATATGGGGAAACAGAGGCGGGGAATCAGAGGCGGGGAAACAGAGGCGGGGAATCAGATATGGGGAATCAGAGGTGGGGACTCAGAGGCAGGGAATCAGAGGCGGGGAATCAGAGGCGGGTAAACATAGGCGGGGAATCAGAGGTGGGGAATCAGAGGCGGGGAATCAGAGGCGGGGAATCAGAGGCGGGGAATCAGAGGCGTGGAATCAGATGCGGTGAATCAGTGGCGGAGAATCAGAGGCGGGGTATTAGACGAGGTGAATCGGAGATGGGGAATCAGAGGCAGGGAATCAGAGGCGGGGAATCAGAGGCGGGGAATCAGAGGCCGGGAATCAGATATGGGGAAACAGAGGCGGGGAATCCGAGGCGGGGAAACAGAGGCGGGGAATCAGATATGGGGAATCAGAGGTGGGGAATCAGAGGTTGGGAATCAGAGGCAGGGAATCAGAGGCTTGGAATCAGATGCAGGGAATCAGATGCGGGGAATCAGAGGCGGGGAATCAGAGCTGGGGAATCAGAGGTGGGGAATCAGATTTGGGGAATCAGAGGCGGGGAATTAGATATTGGGAAACAGAGGCGGGGAATCAGAGGCGGGGAAACCCAGGCGGGGAATCAGATATGGGGAATCAGAGGTGGGGAATCAGAGCTAAGGAATCAGATGCGCGGAATCAGAGATGGGGAATCAGAGGCAGGGAATCAGAATCAGAAGCAGGGAATCAGAGGCCGGGAATCAGAGGCCGGAATCAGATGCTGGGAATCAGAGGCCTGGAATCAGAGGCGGGGAATCAGAGGCAGGGAATCAGATGCGGGGAATCAGAGGCGGGGAATCAGAGCTGGGGAATCAGAGGCGGGGTATTAGAGTTGGGGAATCAGAGGCGGGGAATCAGATATGGGGAAACAGAGGTGGGGAATCAGAGGCGGGGAAACAGAGGCAGGGAATCAGATATGGGGAATCAGAGGTGGGGAATCAGAGATGGGGAATCAGAGGCGGTGAATCAGAGATGGGGAATCAGAGGCGGGGAATCAGAGGCAGGAAATCAGACACGGGGATTCAGAGGCTGGGAATCAGATGGGGGGAATCAAAGGCGGGGAATCAGAGCTGGGGAATCAGAGGCAGGGAATCAGAGGCGGGGAATCAGATATGTGGAATCAGAGGCTGGGATTCAGAGGCGGGGAATCAGAGGCAGGGAATCAGACACGGGGAATCAGTGGTGGGGAATCAGAGATGGGGAATCAGAGGCGGGGAATCAGAGGCAGGGAATCAGACGCGGGGAATCTGAGGTGGGGAATCAGAGCTGGGGAATCAGAGGTGGGGAATCAGAGTTGGGGAATCAGAGGCAGGGAATCGGATGTGCGGAATCAGAGATGGGGAATCAGATGTGGGGAAGCAGAGGAACAGGGATGGGGAATCAGAGGCGGGGAATCAGAGGCAGGAAATCAGACACGGGGATTCAGAGGCTGGGAATCAGACGGGGGGAATCAAAGGCGGGGAATCAGAGCTGGGGAATCAGAGGCAGGGAATCAGAGTTGGGGATTCAGAGACAGGGAATCAGATATGGGGAAACAGAGGCGGGGAATCAGAGGCGGGCAAACAGAGGCGGGGTATTAGATATGGGGAATCAGAGGTGGAGAATCAGAGGTGGTGAATCAGTGATGGGGAATCACAGGCTGGGAATCAGAGGCAGGGAATAGAACGCAGGGAATCAGACGCAGGGAATCAGAGCTGGGGAATCAGAGGCGGGGAATCATAGTTGGGAATCAGAGGCGGGGAATCAGATATGGGGAAACAGAGGCGGGGAATCAGAGGCGGGGAAACAGAGGCGGGGAATCAGATATGGGGAATCGGATGCGGGGAATCAGAGGCGGGGAATCAGAGCTGGGGAATCAGAGGCGGGGAATCAGAGTTGGGGCATCAGAGGTGGGGAATTAGATATAGGGAAACAGAGGCGGGGAATCAGAGGCGGGGAAACAGAGGCGGGGAATCAGATATGGGGAATCAGAGGTGGGGAATCAGAGGCAGGGAATCAGATGTGCGGAATCAGAGATGGGGAATCAGAGGCAGGGAATCAGAATCAGAAGCGGGGAATCAGAGGCCGGGAATCAGAGGCCGGGAATCAGATGCTGGGAATAAGAGGCCGGGAATCAGAGGTGGGGAATCAGAGTCCGGGAATCAGAGATGGGGATTCAGAGGCGGGGAATGAGATATGGAGAATCAGAGGCGGGGAATCAGAGGCCGGGAAACAGAGGTGGGGAATCAGATATCGGGAATCAGAGGTGGCGAATCAAAGGCGGTGAATCAAAGATGGGGAATCAGAGGCGGGGAATCAGAGGCAGGGAATCAGATGCGGGGAATCAGAGGCGGGGAATCAGAGCTGGCGAATCAGAGGCGGGGAATCAGAGGTGGGCAATCAGAGGCGGGGAATCAGATATGGGGAATCAGAGGCGGGGAATCAGAGGCGGGGAAACAGAGGCGGGGAATCAAATATAGGGAATCAGAGGTGGGGAATCAGAGGTTGTGAATCAGAGATGGGGAATCAAGGCGGGGAATCAGAGGCAGGGAATCAGACACGGGGAATCAGAGGCGGGGATTCAGAGCTGGGGAATCAGAGGCGGGGAATCAGAGTTGGGGAATCAGAGGCAGGGAATCAGATATGGGGAATCAGAGGCGGGGAATCAGAGGCGGGGAAACAGAGGCGGGGAATCAGATATGGGGAATCAGAGGTGGGGAATCAGGGGCAGGGATTAAGTGTCAGGGAATCAGAGGCGGGGAATCAGAGGCGGGGAATCAGAGGCAGGGAATCAGACACGGGGAATCAGAGGCGGGGAATCAGAGATGGGGAATCAGAGGCGGGGAATCAGAGTTGGGGAATCAGAGGCGGGGATTCAGAGATGGGGAAATAGAGGCGGGGAATCAGATATGGGGAATCAGAGGTGTGGAATCAGAGGTTTGGAATCAGAGGAAGGGAATCAGAGTCGGGGAAACAGAGGCGGGGAATCAGATATGTGGAATCAGAGGTGGCGAATCAAAGGCGGTATAACAGAGATGGGGAATCAGGGCAGGGAATCAGAGGCAGGGAATCGGATGTGCGGAATCAGAAATGGGGAATCAGAAGTGGGGAATCAGAGGCGGTGAATCAGAGATGGGGAATCAGAGGCGGGGAATCTGAGGCAGGAAATCAGACACGGGGATTCAGAGGCTGGGAATCAGACGGGGGGAATCAAAGGCGGGGAATCAGAGCTGGTGAATCAGAGGCAGGGAATCAGAGTTGGGGATTCAGAGGCGGGGAATCATATATGGGGAAACAGAGGCGGGTTATCAGAGGCGGGCAAACAGAGGCGGGGAATTAGATATGGGGAATCAGAGGTGGGGAATCAGAGGTGGTGAATCAGAGATGGGGAATCACAGGCGGGGAATCAGAGGCAGGGAATAGAACGCGGGGAATCAGAGGCAGGGAATCAGAGCTGGGGAATCAGAGGCGGGGAATCAGATATGGGGAAACAGAGGCGGGGAATCAGAGGCGGGGAAACAGAGTCGGGGAATCAGACATGGGGAATCGGATGCGGGGAATCAGAGGCGGGGAATCAGAGCTGGGGAATCAGAGGCGGGGAATCAGAGTTGGGGCATCAGAGGTGGGGAATTAGATATGGGGAAACAGAGGCGGGGAATCAGAGGCGGGGAAACAGAGGCGGGGAATCAGATATGGGGAATCAGAGGTGGGGACTCAGAGGCAGGGAATCAGAGGCGGGGAATCAGAGGCGGGTAAACATAGGCGGGGAATCAGAGGCGGGGAATCAGAGGCGGGGAATCAGAGGCGGGGAATCAGAGGCGGGGAATCAGAGGCGTGGAATCAGATGCGGTGAATCAGTGGCGGAGAATCAGAGGCGGGGTATTAGACGAGGGGAATCGGAGATGGGGAATCAGAGGCAGGGAATCAGAGGCGGGGAATCAGAGGCGGGGAATCAGAGGCCGGGAATCAGATATGGGGAAACAGAGGCGGGGAATCCGAGGCGGGGAAACAGAGGCGGGGAATCAGATATGGGGAATCAGAGGTGGGGAATCAGAGGTTGGGAATCAGAGGCAGGGAATCAGAGGCTTGGAATCAGATGCAGGGAATCAGATGCGGGGAATCAGAGGCGGGGAATCAGAGCTGGGGAATCAGAGGTGGGGAATCAGATTTGGGGAATCAGAGGCGGGGAATTAGATATTGGGAAACAGAGGCGGGGAATCAGAGGCGGGGAAACCCAGGCGGGGAATCAGATATGGGGAATCAGAGGTGGGGAATCAGAGCTAAGGAATCAGATGCGCGGAATCAGAGATGGGGAATCAGAGGCAGGGAATCAGAATCAGAAGCAGGGAATCAGAGGCCGGGAATCAGAGGCCGGAATCAGATGCTGGGAATCAGAGGCCTGGAATCAGAGGCGGGGAATCAGAGGCAGGGAATCAGATGCGGGGAATCAGAGGCGGGGAATCAGAGCTGGGGAATCAGAGGCGGGGTATTAGAGTTGGGGAATCAGAGGCGGGGAATCAGATATGGGGAAACAGAGGTGGGGAATCAGAGGCGGGGAAACAGAGGCAGGGAATCAGATATGGGGAATCAGAGGTGGGGAATCAGAGATGGGGAATCAGAGGCGGTGAATCAGAGATGGGGAATCAGAGGCGGGGAATCAGAGGCAGGAAATCAGACACGGGGATTCAGAGGCTGGGAATCAGACGGGGGTAATCAAAGGCGGGGAATCAGAGCTGGGGAATCAGAGGCAGGGAATCAGAGGCGGGGAATCAGATATGTGGAATCAGAGGCTGGGATTCAGAGGCGGGGAATCAGAGGCAGGGAATCAGACACGGGGAATCAGTGGTGGGGAATCAGAGATGGGGAATCAGAGGCGGGGAATCAGAGGCAGGGAATCAGACGCGGGGAATCTGAGGCGGGGAATCAGAGCTGGGGAATCAGAGGTGGGGAATCAGAGTTGGGGAAT
Source organism: Narcine bancroftii (assembly GCF_036971445.1). Taxonomy (NCBI): domain Eukaryota; kingdom Metazoa; phylum Chordata; class Chondrichthyes; order Torpediniformes; family Narcinidae; genus Narcine; species Narcine bancroftii. Next base: position 152,507,029 of record NC_091472.1, on the reverse strand, counting down.
CAGAGGCAGGGAATCGGATGTGCGGAATCAGAGATGGGGAATCAGATGTGGGGAATCAGAGGAACAGGGATGGGGAATCAGAGGCGGGGAATCAGAGGCAGGAAATCAGACACGGGGATTCAGAGGCTGGGAATCAGACGGGGGGAATCAAAGGCGGGGAATCAGAGCTGGGGAATCAGAGGCAGGGAATCAGAGTTGGGGATTCAGAGACAGGGAATCAGATATGGGGAAACAGAGGCGGGGAATCAGAGGTGGGCAAACAGAGGCGGGGTATTAGATATGGGGAATCAGAGGTGGAGAATCAGAGGTGGTGAATCAGTGATGGGGAATCACAGGCTGGGAATCAGAGGCAGGGAATAGAACGCAGGGAATCAGACGCAGGGAATCAGAGCTGGGGAATCAGAGGCGGGGAATCATAGTTGGGAATCAGAGGCGGGGAATCAGATATGGGGAAACAGAGGCGGGGAATCAGAGGCGGGGAAACAGAGGCGGGGAATCAGATATGGGGAATCGGATGCGGGGAATCAGAGGCGGGGAATCAGAGCTGGGGAATCAGAGGCGGGGAATCAGAGTTGGGGCATCAGAGGTGGGGAATTAGATATAGGGAAACAGAGGCGGGGAATCAGAGGCGGGGAAACAGAGGCGGGGAATCAGATATGGGGAATCAGAGGTGGGGAATCAGAGGCAGGGAATCAGATGTGCGGAATCAGAGATGGGGAATCAGAGGCAGGGAATCAGAATCAGAAGCGGGGAATCAGAGGCCGGGAATCAGAGGCCGGGAATCAGATGCTGGGAATAAGAGGCCGGGAATCAGAGGTGGGGAATCAGAGTCCGGGAATCAGAGATGGGGATTCAGAGGCGGGGAATGAGATATGGAGAATCAGAGGCGGGGAATCAGAGGCCGGGAAACAGAGGTGGGGAATCAGATATCGGGAATCAGAGGTGGCGAATCAAAGGCGGTGAATCAAAGATGGGGAATCAGAGGCGGGGAATCAGAGGCAGGGAATCAGATGCGGGGAATCAGAGGCGGGGAATCAGAGCTGGCGAATCAGAGGCGGGGAATCAGAGGTGGGCAATCAGAGGCGGGGAATCAGATATGGGGAATCAGAGGCGGGGAATCAGAGGCGGGGAAACAGAGGCGGGGAATCAAATATAGGGAATCAGAGGTGGGGAATCAGAGGTTGTGAATCAGAGATGGGGAATCAAGGCGGGGAATCAGAGGCAGGGAATCAGACACGGGGAATCAGAGGCGGGGATTCAGAGCTGGGGAATCAGAGGCGGGGAATCAGAGTTGGGGAATCAGAGGCAGGGAATCAGATATGGGGAATCAGAGGCGGGGAATCAGAGGCGGGAAAACAGAGGCGGGGAATCAGATATGGGGAATCAGAGGTGGGGAATCAGGGGCAGGGATTCAGTGTCAGGGAATCAGAGGCGGGGAATCAGAGGCGGGGAATCAGAGGCAGGGAATCAGACACGGGGAATCAGAGGCGGGGAATCAGAGATGGGGAATCAGAGGCGGGGAATCAGAGTTGGGGAATCAGAGGCGGGGATTCAGATATGGGGAAATAGAGGCGGGGAATCAGATATGGGGAATCAGAGGTGTGGAATCAGAGGTTTGGAATCAGAGGAAGGGAATCAGAGTCGGGGAAACAGAGGCGGGGAATCAGATATGTGGAATCAGAGGTGGCGAATCAAAGGCGGTGAAACAGAGATGGGGAATCAGGGCAGGGAATCAGAGGCAGGGAATCAAACACGGGGAATCAGAGCTGGGGAATCAGAGGCGGGGAATCAGAGTTGGGAATCAGAGGCGGGGAATCAGAGGCGGGGAAACAGAGGCGGGGAATCAGATATGGGGAATCAGAGGTGGGGAATCAGAGGTTGGGAATCAGAGGCAGGGAATCGGAGATGGGGAATCAGAGGCAGGGAATCAGAGGCGGGGAATCAGAGGCGGGGAATCAGAGGCCGGGAATCAGATATGGGGAAACTGAGGCGGGGAATCCGAGGCGGGGAAACAGAGGCGGGGAATCAGATATGGGGAATCAGAGGTGGGGAATCAGAGGTTGGGAATCAGAGGCAGGGAATCAGAGGCTTGGAATCAGATGCAGGGAATCAGATGCGGGGAATCAGAGGCGGGGAATCAGAGCTGGGGAATCAGAGGTGGGGAATCAGATTTGGGGAATCAGAGGTGGGGACTTAGATATTGGGAAACAGAGGCGGGGAATCAGAGGCGGGGAAACAGAGGCGGGGAATCAGATATGGGGAATCAGAGGTGGGGAATCAGAGGCAGGGAATAAGATGTGCGGAATCAGAGATGGGGAATCAGAGGCAGGGAATCAGATGTGGGGAATCAGAGGCGGGGAATCAGAGCTGGGGAATCAGAGGCGGGGTATTAGAGTTGGGGAATCAGAGGCGGGGAATCAGATATGGGGAAACAGAGGTGGGGAATCAGAGGCGGGGAAACAGAGGCAGGGAATCAGATATGGGGAATCAGAGGTGGGGAATCAGAGATGGGGAATCAGAGGCGGTGAATCAGAGATGGGGAATCAGAGGCGGGGAATCAGAGGCAGGAAATCAGACACGGGGATTCAGAGGCTGGGAATCAGACGGGGGGAATCAAAGGCGGGGAATCAGAGCTGGGGAATCAGAGGCAGGGAATCAGAGGCGGGGAATCAGATATGTGGAATCAGAGGCTGGGATTCAGAGGCGGGGAATCAGAGGCAGGGAATCAGACACGGGGAATCAGTGGTGGGGAATCAGAGATGGGGAATCAGAGGCGGGGAATCAGAGGCAGGGAATCAGACGCGGGGAATCTGAGGCGGGGAATCAGAGCTGGGGAATCAGAAGTGGGGAATCAGAGTTGGGGAATCAGAGGCAGGGAATCGGATGTGCGGAATCAGAGATGGGGAATCAGATGTGGGGAATCAGAGGAACAGGGATGGGGAATCAGAGGCGGGGAATCAGAGGCAGGAAATCAGACACGGGGATTCAGAGGCTGGGAATCAGACGGGGGGAATCAAAGGCGGGGAATCAGAGCTGGGGAATCAGAGGCAGGGAATCAGAGTTGGGGATTCAGAGACAGGGAATCAGATATGGGGAAACAGAGGCGGGGAATCAGAGGCGGGCAAACAGAGGCGGGTTATTAGATATGGGGAATCAGAGGTGGAGAATCAGAGGTGGTGAATCAGTGATGGGGAATCACAGGCTGGGAATCAGAGGCAGGGAATAGAACGCAGGGAATCAGACGCAGGGAATCAGAGCTGGGGAATCAGAGGCGGGGAATCATAGTTGGGAATCAGAGGCGGGGAATCAGATATGGGGAAACAGAGGCGGGGAATCAGAGGCGGGGAAACAGAGGCGGGGAATCAGATATGGGGAATCGGATGCGGGGAATCAGAGGCGGGGAATCAGAGCTGGGGAATCAGAGGCGGGGAATCAGAGTTGGGGCATCAGAGGTGGGGAATTAGATATAGGGAAACAGAGGCGGGGAATCAGAGGCGGGGAAACAGAGGCGGGGAATCAGATATGGGGAATCAGAGGTGGGGAATCAGAGGCAGGGAATCAGATGTGCGGAATCAGAGATGGGGAATCAGAGGCAGGGAATCAGAATCAGAAGCGGGGAATCAGAGGCCGGGAATCAGAGGCCGGGAATCAGATGCTGGGAATAAGAGGCCGGGAATCAGAGGTGGGGAATCAGAGTCCGGGAATCAGAGATGGGGATTCAGAGGCGGGTAATGAGATATGGAGAATCAGAGGCGGGGAATCAGAGGCCGGGAAACAGAGGTGGGGAATCAGATATCGGGAATCAGAGGTGGCGAATCAAAGGCGGTGAATCAAAGATGGGGAATCAGAGGCGGGGAATCAGAGGCAGGGAATCAGATGCGGGGAATCAGAGGCGGGGAATCAGAGCTGGCGAATCAGAGGCGGGGAATCAGAGGTGGGCAATCAGAGGTGGGGAATCAGATATGGGGAATCAGAGGCCGGGAATCAGAGGCGGGGAAACAGAGGCGGGGAATCAAATATAGGGAATCAGAGGTGGGGAATCAGAGGTTGTGAATCAGAGATGGGGAATCAAGGCGGGGAATCAGAGGCAGGGAATCAGACACGGGGAATCAGAGGCGGGGATTCAGAGCTGGGGAATCAGAGGCGGGGAATCAGAGTTGGGGAATCAGAGGCAGGGAATCAGATATGGGGAATCAGAGGCGGGGAATCAGAGGCGGGGAAACAGAGGCGGGGAATCAGATATGGGGAATCAGAGGTGGGGAATCAGGGGCAGGGATTCAGTGTCAGGGAATCAGAGGCGGGGAATCAGAGGCGGGGAATCAGAGGCAGGGAATCAGACACGGGGAATCAGAGGCGGGGAATCAGAGATGGGGAATCAGAGGCGGGGAATCAGAGTTGGGGAATCAGAGGCGGGGATTCAGATATGGGGAAATAGAGGCGGGGAATCAGATATGGGGAATCAGAGGTGTGGAATCAGAGGTTTGGAATCAGAGGAAGGGAATCAGAGTCGGGGAAACAGAGGCGGGGAATCAGATATGTGGAATCAGAGGTGGCGAATCAAAGGCGGTGAAACAGAGATGGGGAATCAGGGCAGGGAATCAGAGGCAGGGAATCAAACACGGGGAATCAGAGCTGGGGAATCAGAGGCGGGGAATCAGAGTTGGGAATCAGAGGCGGGGAATCAGAGGCGGGGAAACAGAGGCGGGGAATCAGATATGGGGAATCAGAGGTGGGGAATCAGAGGTTGGGAATCAGAGGCAGGGAATCGGAGATGGGGAATCAGAGGCAGGGAATCAGAGGCGGGGAATCAGAGGTGGGGAATCAGAGGCCGGGAATCAGATATGGGGAAACTGAGGCGGGGAATCCGAGGCGGGGAAACAGAGGCGGGGAATCATATATGGGGAATCAGAGGTGGGGAATCAGAGGTTGGGAATCAGAGGCAGGGAATCAGAGGCTTGGAATCAGATGCAGGGAATCAGATGCGGGGAATCAGAGGCGGGGAATCAGAGCTGGGGAATCAGAGGTGGGGAATCAGATTTGGGGAATCAGAGGTGGGGACTTAGATATTGGGAAACAGAGGCGGGGAATCAGAGGCGGGGAAACAGAGGCGGGGAATCAGATATGGGGAATCAGAGGTGGGGAATCAGAGGCAGGGAATAAGATGTGCGGAATCAGAGATGGGGAATCAGAGGCAGGGAATCAGAATCAGAAGCAGGGAATCAGAGGCCGGGAATCAGAGGCCGGAATCAGATGATGGGAATCAGAGGCCTGGAATCAGAGGCTGGGAATCAAAGGCAGGGAATCAGATTCGGGGAATCAGAGGCGGGGAATCAGAGCTGGGGAATCAGAGGCGGGGTATTAGAGTTGGGGAATCAGAGGCGGGGAATCAGATATGGGGAAACAGAGGTAGGGAATCAGAGGCGGGGAAACAGAGGCAGGGAATCAGATATGGGGAATCAGAGGCGGGGAATCAGAGGTGGGGAATCATAGGCAGGGAATCGGATGTGCGGAATCAGAGATGGGGAATCAGAGGCCGGGAATCAGAGGTGGTGAATCAGAGATGGGGAATCAGAGGCGGGGAATCAGAGGCAGGGTATCAGACGCGGGGAATCAGAGGTGGGCAATCAGAGGCGGGGAATCAGATATGGGGAATCAGAGGCGGGGAATCAGAGGCGGGGAAACAGAGGCGGGGAATCAGATATGGGGAATCAGAGGTGGGGCATCAGAGGTTGTGAATCACAGATGGGGAATCAGAGGCGGGGAATCAGAGGCAGGGAATCAGACGCGGGGAATCAGAGGCGGGGATTCAGAGCTGGGGAATCAGAAGCGGGGAATCAGAGTTGGGGAATCAGATGCGGGGAATCAGATATGGGGAATCAGAGGCAGGGAATCAGAGGCGGGGAATCAGAGGCAGGGAATCAGACGCGGGGAATCTGAGGCGGGAAATCAGAGCTGGGGAATCAGAGGTGGGGAATCAGAGTTGGGGAATCAGAGGCAGGGAATTGGATGTGCGGAATCAGAGATGGGGAATCAGAGGTGGGGAATCAGAGGCGGTGAATCAGAGATGGGGAATCAGAGGCGGGGAATCAGAGGCAGGAAATCAGACACGGGGATTCAGAGGCTGGGAATCAGACGGGGGGAATCAAAGGCGGGGAATCAGAGCTGGGGAATCTGAGGCAGGGAATCAGAGTTGGGGATTCAGAGGCGGGGAATCAGATATGGGGAAACAGAGGCGGGGAATCAGAGGCGGGCAAACAGAGGCGGGGAATTAGATATGGGGAATCAGAGGTAGGGAATCAGAGGTGGTGAATCAGTGATGGGGAATCACAGGCGGGGAATCAGAGGCAGGGAATAGAACGCGGGGAATCAGAGGCAGGGAATCAGAGCTGGGGAATCAGAGGCGGGGAATCATAGTTGGGAATCAGAGGCGGGAATCAGATATGGGGAAACAGATGCGGGGAATCAGAGGCGGGGAAACAGAGGCGGGGAATCAGATATGGGGAATCGGATGCAGGGAATCAGAGGCGGGGAATCAGAGCTGGGGAATCAGAGGCGGGGAATCAGAGTTGGGGCATCAGAGGTGGGGAATTAGATATAGGGAAACAGAGGCGGGGAATCAGAGCTGGGGAATCAGAGGCGGGGAATCAGAGTTGGGGAATCAGAGGCAGGGAATCAGATATGGGGTATCAGAGGCGGGGAATCAGAGGCGGGGAAACAGAGGCGGGGAATCAGATATGGGGAATCAGAGGTGGGGAATCAGGGGCAGGGATTCAGTGTCAGGGAATCAGAGGCGGGGAATCAGAGGCGGGGAATCAGAGGCAGGGAATCAGACACGGGGAATCAGAGGCGGGGAATCAGAGATGGGGAATCAGAGGCGGGGAATCAGAGTTGGGGAATCAGAGGCGGGGATTCAGATATGGGGAAATAGAGGCGGGGAATCAGATATGGGGAATCAGAGGTGTGGAATCAGAGGTTTGGAATCAGAGGAAGGGAATCAGAGTCGGGGAAACAGAGGCGGGGAATCAGATATGTGGAATCAGAGGTGGCGAATCAAAGGCGGTGAAACAGAGATGGGGAATCAGGGCAGGGAATCAGAGGCAGGGAATCAAACACGGGGAATCAGAGCTGGGGAATCAGAGGCGGGGAATCAGAGTTGGGAATCAGAGGCGGGGAATCAGAGGCGGGGAAACAGAGGCGGGGAATCAGATATGGGGAATCAGAGGTGGGGAATCAGAGGTTGGGAATCAGAGGCAGGGAATCGGAGATGGGGAATCAGAGGCAGGGAATCAGAGGCGGGGAATCAGAGGCGGGGAATCAGAGGCCGGGAATCAGATATGGGGAAACTGAGGCGGGGAATCCGAGGTGGGGAAACAGAGGCGGGGAATCAGATATGGGGAATCAGAGGTGGGGAATCAGAGGTTGGGAATCAGAGGCAGGGAATCAGAGGCTTGGAATCAGATGCAGGGAATCAGATGCGGGGAATCAGAGGCGGGGAATCAGAGCTGGGGAATCAGAGGTGGGGAATCAGATTTGGGGAATCAGAGGTGGGGACTTAGATATTGGGAAACAGAGGCGGGGAATCAGAGGCGGGGAAACAGAGGCGGGGAATCAGATATGGGGAATCAGAGGTGGGGAATCAGAGGCAGGGAATAAGATGTGCGGAATCAGAGATGGGGAATCAGAGGCAGGGAATCAGATGCGGGGAATCAGAGGCGGGGAATCAGAGCTGGGGAATCAGAGGCGGGGTATTAGAGTTGGGGAATCAGAGGCGGGGAATCAGATATGGGGAAACAGAGGTGGGGAATCAGAGGCGGGGAAACAGAGGCAGGGAATCAGATATGGGGAATCAGAGGTGGGTAATCAGAGATGGGGAATCAGAGGCGGTGAATCAGAGATGGGGAATCAGAGGCGGGGAATCAGAGGCAGGAAATCAGACACGGGGATTCAGAGGCTGGGAATCAGACGGGGGGAATCAAAGGCGGGGAATCAGAGCTGGGGAATCAGAGGCAGGGAATCAGAGGCGGGGAATCAGATATGTGGAATCAGAGGCTGGGATTCAGAGGCGGGGAATCAGAGGCAGGGAATCAGACACGGGGAATCAGTGGTGGGGAATCAGAGATGGGGAATCAGAGGCGGGGAATCAGAGGCAGGGAATCAGACGCGGGGAATCTGAGGCGGGGAATCAGAGCTGGGGAATCAGAGGTGGGGAATCAGAGTTGGGGAATCAGAGGCAGGGAATCGGATGTGCGGAATCAGAGATGGGGAATCAGATGTGGGGAATCAGAGGAACAGGGATGGGGAATCAGAGGCGGGGAATCAGAGGCAGGAAATCAGACACGGGGATTCAGAGGCTGGGAATCAGACGGGGGGAATCAAAGGCGGGGAATCAGAGCTGGGGAATCAGAGGCAGGGAATCAGAGTTGGGGATTCAGAGACAGGGAATCAGATATGGGGAAACAGAGGCGGGGAATCAGAGGCGGGCAAACAGAGGCGGGGTATTAGATATGGGGAATCAGAGGTGGAGAATCAGAGGTGGTGAATCAGTGATGGGGAATCACAGGCTGGGAATCAGAGGCAGGGAATAGAACGCAGGGAATCAGACGCAGGGAATCAGAGCTGGGGAATCAGAGGCGGGGAATCATAGTTGGGAATCAGAGGCGGGGAATCAGATATGGGGAAACAGAGGCGGGGAATCAGAGGCGGGGAAACAGAGGCGGGGAATCAGATATGGGGAATCGGATGCGGGGAATCAGAGGCGGGGAATCAGAGCTGGGGAATCAGAGGCGGGGAATCAGAGTTGGGGCATCAGAGGTGGGGAATTAGATATAGGGAAACAGAGGCGGGGAATCAGAGGCGGGGAAACAGAGGCGGGGAATCAGATATGGGGAATCAGAGGTGGGGAATCAGAGGCAGGGAATCAGATGTGCGGAATCAGAGATGGGGAATCAGAGGCAGGGAATCAGAATCAGAAGCGGGGAATCAGAGGCCGGGAATCAGAGGCCGGGAATCAGATGCTGGGAATAAGAGGCCGGGAATCAGAGGTGGGGAATCAGAGTCCGGGAATCAGAGATGGGGATTCAGAGGCGGGGAATGAGATATGGAGAATCAGAGGCGGGGAATCAGAGGCCGGGAAACAGAGGTGGGGAATCAGATATCGGGAATCAGAGGTGGCGAATCAAAGGCGGTGAATCAAAGATGGGGAATCAGAGGCAGGGAATCAGATGCGGGGAATCAGAGGCGGGGAATCAGAGCTGGCGAATCAGAGGCGGGGAATCAGAGGTGGGCAATCAGAGGCGGGGAATCAGATATGGGGAATCAGAGGCGGGGAATCAGAGGCGGGGAAACAGAGGCGGGGAATCAAATATAGGGAATCAGAGGTGGGGAATCAGAGGTTGTGAATCAGAGATGGGGAATCAAGGCGGGGAATCAGAGGCAGGGAATCAGACACGGGGAATCAGAGGCGGGGATTCAGAGCTGGGGAATCAGAGGCGGGGAATCAGAGTTGGGGAATCAGAGGCAGGGAATCAGATATGGGGAATCAGAGGCGGGGAATCAGAGGCGGGGAAACAGAGGCGGGGAATCAGATATGGGGAATCAGAGGTGGGGAATCAGGGGCAGGGATTCAGTGTCAGGGAATCAGAGGCGGGGAATCAGAGGCGGGGAATCAGAGGCAGGGAATCAGACACGGGGAATCAGAGGCGGGGAATCAGAGATGGGGAATCAGAGGCGGGGAATCAGAGTTGGGGAATCAGAGGCGGGGATTCAGATATGGGGAAATAGAGGCGGGGAATCAGATATGGGGAATCAGAGGTGTGGAATCAGAGGTTTGGAATCAGAGGAAGGGAATCAGAGTCGGGGAAACAGAGGCGGGGAATCAGATATGTGGAATCAGAGGTGGCGAATCAAAGGCGGTGAAACAGAGATGGGGAATCAGGGCAGGGAATCAGAGGCAGGGAATCAAACACGGGGAATCAGAGCTGGGGAATCAGAGGCGGGGAATCAGAGTTGGGAATCAGAGGCGGGGAATCAGAGGCGGGGAAACAGAGGCGGGGAATCAGATATGGGGAATCAGAGGTGGGGAATCAGAGGTTGGGAATCAGAGGCAGGGAATCGGAGATGGGGAATCAGAGGCAGGGAATCAGAGGCGGGGAATCAGAGGCGGGGAATCAGAGGCAGGGAATCAGATATGGGGAAACTGAGGCGGGGAATCCGAGGCGGGGAAACAGAGGCGGGGAATCAGATATGGGGAATCAGAGGTGGGGAATCAGAGGTTGGGAATCAGAGGCAGGGAATCAGAGGCTTGGAATCAGATGCAGGGAATCAGATGCGGGGAATCAGAGGCGGGGAATCAGAGCTGGGGAATCAGAGGTGGGGAATCAGATTTGGGGAATCAGAGGTGGGGACTTAGATATTGGGAAACAGAGGCAGGGAATCAGAGGCGGGGAAACAGAGGCGGGGAATCAGATATGGGGAATCAGAGGTGGGGAATCAGAGGCAGGGAATAAGATGTGCGGAATCAGAGATGGGGAATCAGAGGCAGGGAATCAGAATCAGAAGCAGGGAATCAGAGGCCGGGAATCAGAGGCCGGAATCAGATGATGGGAATCAGAGGCCTGGAATCAGAGGCGGGGAATCAAAGGCAGGGAATCAGATTCGGGGAATCAGAGGCGGGGAATCAGAGCTGGGGAATCAGAGGCGGGGTATTAGAGTTGGGGAATCAGAGGCGGGGAATCAGATATGGGGAAACAGAGGTAGGGAATCAGAGGCGGGGAAACAGAGGCAGGGAATCAGATATGGGGAATCAGAGGCGGGGAATCAGAGGTGGGGAATCATAGGCAGGGAATCGGATGTGCGGAATCAGAGATGGGGAATCAGAGGCCGGGAATCAGAGGTGGTGAATCAGAGATGGGGAATCAGAGGCGGGGAATCAGAGGCAGGGTATCAGACGCGGGGAATCAGAGGTGGGCAATCAGAGGCGGGGAATCAGATATGGGGAATCAGAGGCGGGGAATCAGAGGCGGGGAAACAGAGGCGGGGAATCAGATATGGGGAATCAGAGGTGGGGCATCAGAGGTTGTGAATCACAGATGGGGAATCAGAGGCGGGGAATCAGAGGCAGGGAATCAGACGCGGGGAATCAGAGGCGGGGATTCAGAGCTGGGGAATCAGAAGCGGGGAATCAGAGTTGGGGAATCAGAGGCGGGGAATCAGATATGGGGAATCAGAGGCAGGGAATCAGAGGCGGGGAATCAGAGGCAGGGAATCAGACGCGGGGAATCTGAGGCGGGAAATCAGAGCTGGGGAATCAGAGGTGGGGAATCAGAGTTGGGGAATCAGAGGCAGGGAATTGGATGTGCGGAATCAGAGATGGGGAATCAGAGGTGGGGAATCAGAGGCGGTGAATCAGAGATGGGGAATCAGAGGCGGGGAATCAGAGGCAGGAAAGCAGACACGGGGATTCAGAGGCTGGGAATCAGACGGGGGGAATCAAAGGCGGGGAATCAGAGCTGGGGAATCTGAGGCAGGGAATCAGAGTTGGGGATTCAGAGGCGGAGAATCAGATATGGGGAAACAGAGGCGGGGAATCAGAGGCGGGCAAACAGAGGCGGGGAATTAGATATGGGGAATCAGAGGAAGGGAATCAGAGGTGGTGAATCAGTGATGGGGAATCACAGGCGGGGAATCAGAGGCAGGGAATAGAACGCGGGGAATCAGAGGCAGGGAATCAGAGCTGGGGAATCAGAGGCGGGGAATCATAGTTGGGAATCAGAGGCGGGAATCAGATATGGGGAAACAGAGGCGGGGAATCAGAGGCGGGGAAACAGAGGCGGGGAATCAGATATGGGGAATCGGATGCAGGGAATCAGAGGCGGGGAATCAGAGCTGGGGAATCAGAGGCGGGGAATCAGAGTTGGGGCATCAGAGGTGGGGAATTAGATATAGGGAAACAGAGGCGGGGAATCAGAGGCGGGGAAACAGAGGCGGGGAATCAGATATGGGGAATAAGAGGTGGGGAATCAGAGGCAGGGAATCAGATGTGCGGAATCAGAGATGGGGAATCAGAGGCAGGGAATTAGAATCAGAAGCAGGGAATCAGAGGCCGGGAATCAGAGGCCGGAATCAGATGATGGGAATCAGAGGCCTGGAATCAGAGGCGGGGAATCAAAGGCAGGGAATCAGATTCGGGGAATCAGAGGCGGGGAATCAGAGCTGGGGAATCAGAGGCGGGGTATTAGAGTTGGGGAATCAGAGGCGGGGAATCAGATATGGGGAAACAGAGGTAGGGAATCAGAGGCGGGGAAACAGAGGCAGGGAATCAGATATGGGGAATCAGAGGCGGGGAATCAGAGGTGGGGAATCATAGGCAGGGAATCGGATGTGCGGAATCAGAGATGGGGAATCAGAGGCCGGGAATCAGAGGTGGTGAATCAGAGATGGGGAATCAGAGGCGGGGAATCAGAGGCAGGGTATCAGACGCGGGGAATCAGAGGTGGGCAATCAGAGGCGGGGAATCAGATACGGGGAATCAGAGGCGGGGAATCAGAGGCGGGGAAACAGAGGCGGGGAATCAGATATGGGGAATCAGAGGTGGGGCATCAGAGGTTGTGAATCACAGATGGGGAATCAGAGGCGGGGAATCAGAGGCAGGGAATCAGACGCGGGGAATCAGAGGCGGGGATTCAGAGCTGGGGAATCAGAAGCGGGGAATCAGAGTTGGGGAATCAGAGGCGGGGAATCAGATATGGGGAATCAGAGGCAGGGAATCAGAGGCGGGGAATCAGAGGCAGGGAATCAGACGCGGGGAATCTGAGGCGGGAAATCAGAGCTGGGGAATCAGAGGTGGGGAATCAGAGTTGGGGAATCAGAGGCAGGGAATTGGATGTGCGGAATCAGAGATGGGGAATCAGAGGTGGGGAATCAGAGGCGGTGAATCAGAGATGGGGAATCAGAGGCGGGGAATCAGAGGCAGGAAATCAGACACGGGGATTCAGAGGCTGGGAATCAGACGGGGGGAATCAAAGGCGGGGAATCAGAGCTGGGGAATCTGAGGCAGGGAATCAGAGTTGGGGATTCAGAGGCGGAGAATCAGATATGGGGAAACAGAGGCGGGGAATCAGAGGCGGGCAAACAGAGGCGGGGAATTAGATATGGGGAATCAGAGGAAGGGAATCAGAGGTGGTGAATCAGTGATGGGGAATCACAGGCGGGGAATCAGAGGCAGGGAATAGAACGCGGGGAATCAGAGGCAGGGAATCAGAGCTGGGGAATCAGAGGCGGGGAATCATAGTTGGGAATCAGAGGCGGGAATCAGATATGGGGAAACAGAGGCGGGGAATCAGAGGCGGGGAAACAGAGGCGGGGAATCAGATATGGGGAATCGGATGCAGGGAATCAGAGGCGGGGAATCAGAGCTGGGGAATCAGAGGCGGGGAATCAGAGTTGGGGCATCAGAGGTGGGGAATTAGATATAGGGAAACAGAGGCGGGGAATCAGAGGCGGGGAAACAGAGGCGGGGAATCAGATATGGGGAATAAGAGGTGGGGAATCAGAGGCAGGGAATCAGATGTGCGGAATCAGAGATGGGGAATCAGAGGCAGGGAATCAGAAGCGGGGAATCAGAGGCCGGGAATCAGAGGCCGGGAATCAGATGCTGGGAATAAGAGGCCGGGAATCAGAGGAGGGGAATCAGAGTCCGGGAATCAGAGATGGGGATTCAGAGGCGGGGAATGAGATATGGAGAATCAGAGGCGGGGAATCAGAGGCGGGGAAACAGAGGTGGGGAATCAGATAAATGGAATCAGAGGTGGCGAATCAAAGGCGGTGAATCAGAGATGGGGAATCAGAGGCGGGGAATCAGAGGCAGGGAATCAGATGCGGGGAATCAGAGGCGGGGATTCAGAGCTGGGGAATCAGAGGCTGGGAATCAGAGTTGGGGAATCAGAGGCAGGGAATCAGATATGGGGAATCAGAGGCGGGGAATCAGAGGCCGGGAATCAGATATGGGGAAACAGAGGCGGGGAATCCGAGGCGGGGAAACAGAGGCGGGGAATCAGATATGGGGAATCAGAGGTGGGGAATCAGAGGTTGGGAATCAGAGGCAGGGAATCAGAGGCGGGGAATCAGATATGGGGAATCAGAGGTGGGGAATCAGAGGCAGGGAATCAGATGTGCGGAATCAGAGATGGGGAATCAGAGGCAGGGAATCAGAATCAGAAGCAGGGAATCAGAGGCCAGGAATCAGAGGCCGGAATCAGATGCTGGGAATCAGAGGCCTGGAATCAGAGGCGGGGAATAAGAGGCAGGGAATCAGATGCGGGGAATCATAGGTGGGGAATCAGAGCTGGGGAATCAGAGGCGGGGTATTAGAGTTGGGGAATCAGAGGCGGGGAATCAGATATGGGGAAACAGAGGTGGGGAAACAGAGGCGGGGAAACAGAGGCAGGGAATCAGATATGGGGAATCAGAGGTGGGGCATCAGAGGTTGTGAATCACAGATGGGGAATCAGAGGCGGGGAATCAGAGGCAGGGAATCAGACGCGGGGAATCAGAGGCGGGGTTTCAGAGCTGGGGAATCAGAAGCGGGGAATCAGAGTTGGGGAATCAGAGGCGGGGAATCAGATATGGGGAATCAGAGGCAGGGAATCAGAGGCGGGGAATCAGAGGCAGGGAATCAGACGCGGGGAATCTGAGGCGGGGAATCAGAGCTGGGGAATCAGAGGTGGGGAATCAGAGTTGGGGAATCAGAGGCAGGGAATTGGATGTGCGGAATCAGAGAGGGGGAATCAGAGGTGGGGAATCAGAGGCGGTGAATCAGAGATGGGGAATCAGAAGCGGGGAATCAGAGGCAGGAAATCAGACACGGGGATTCAGAGGCTGGGAATCAGACGGGGGGAATCAAAGGCGGGGAATCAGAGCTGGGGAATCTGAGGCAGGGATTCAGAGTTGGGGATTCAGAGGCGGGGAATCAGATATGGGGAAACAGAGGCGGGGAATCAGAGGCGGGCAAACAGAGGCGGGGAATTAGATATGGGGAATCAGAGGTAGGGAATCAGAGGTGGTGAATCAGTGATGGGGAATCACAGGCGGGGAATCAGAGGCAGGGAATAGAACGCGGGGAATCAGAGGCAGGGAATCAGAGCTGGGGAATCAGAGGAGGGGATTCATAGTTGGGAATCAGAGGCGGGAATCAGATATGGGGAAACAGAGGCGGGGAATCAGAGGCGGTGAAACAGAGGCGGGGAATCAGATATGGGGAATCGGATGCAGGGAATCAGAGGCGGGGAATCAGAGCTGGGGAATCAGAGGCGGGGAATCAGAGTTGGGGCATCAGAGGTGGGGAATTAGATATAGGGAAACAGAGGCGGGGAATCAGAGGCGGGGAAACAGAGGCGGGGAATCAGATATGGGGAATCAGAGGTGGGGAATCAGAGGCAGGGAATCAGATGTGCGGAATCAGAGATGGGGAATAAGAGGCAGGGAATCAGAATCAGAAGCGGGGAATCAGAGGCCGGGAATCAGAGGCTGGGAATCAGATGCTGGGAATAAGAGGCCGGGAATCAGAGGTGGGGAATCAGATATGGGGAATCAGAGGTGGCGAATCAAAGGCGGTGAATCAGAGATGGGGAATCAGAGGCGGGGAATCAGAGGCAGGGAATCAGATGCGGGGAATCAGAGGAGGGGAATCAGAGCTGGCGAATCAGAGGCTGGGAATCAGAGGTGGGCAATCAGAGGCGGGGAATCAGATATGGGGAATCAGAGGCGGGGAATCAGAGGCGGGGAAACAGAGGCGGGGAATCAAATATAGGGAATCAGAGGTGGGGAATCAGAGGTTGTGAATCAGAGATGGGGAATCAAGGCGGGGAATCAGAGGCAGGGAATCAGACGCGGGGAATCAGAGGCGGGGATTCAGAGCTGGGGAATCAGAGGCGGGGAATCAGAGTTGGGGAATCAGAGGCAGGGAATCAGATATGGGGAATCAGAGGCGGGGAATCAGAGGCGGGGAAACAGAGGCCGGGAATCAGATGTGGGGAATCAGAGGTGGGGAATCAGGGGCAGGGAATCAGTGGCAGGGAATCAGAGGCGGGGAATCAGAGGCGGGGAATCAAAGGCAGGGAATCAGACACGGGGAATCAGAGGCGGGGAATCAGAGATGGGGAATCAGAGGCGGGGAATCAGAGGCAGGGAATCGGATGCCGGGAATCAGAGTCGGGGAATCAGAGCTGGGGAATCAGAGGCGGGGAATCAGAGTTGGGGAATCAGAGGCGGGGAATCAGATATGGGGAAATAGAGGCGGGGAATCAGATATGGGGAATCAGAGGTGTGGAATCAGAGGTTGGGAATCAGAGGCAGGGAATCAGAGTCGGGGAAACAGAGGCGGGGAATCAGATATGGGGAATCAGAGGTGGCGAATCAAAGGCGGTGAAACAGAGATGGGGAATCAGGGCAGGGAATCAGAGGCAGGGAATCAAACACGGGGAATCAGAGCTGGGGAATCAGAGGCGGGGAATCAGAGTTGGGAATCAGAGGCGGGGAATCAGAGGCGGGGAAACAGAGGCGGGGAATCAGATATGGGGAATCAGAGGTGGGGAATCCGAGGTTGGGAATCAGAGGCAGGGAATCAGAGGCGGAAAATCAGAGGCGGGGAATCAGAGGAAGGGAATCAGATGTGCGGAATCGGAGATGGGGAATCAGAGGCAGGGAATCAGAGGCGGGGAATCAGAGGCGGGGAATCAGAGGCCGGGAATCAGATATGGGGAAACAGAGGCGTGGAATCCGAGGCGGGGAAACAGAGGCGGGGAATCAGATATGGGGAATCAGAGGTGGGGAATCAGAGGTTGGGAATCAGAGGCAGGGAATCAGAGGCTTGGAATCAGATGCAGGGAATCAGATGCGGGGAATCAGAGGCGGGGAATCAGAGCTGGGGAATCAGAGGTGGGGAATCAGATTTGGGGAATCAGAGGCGGGGACTTAGATATTGGGAAACAGAGGCGGGGAATCAGAGGCGGGGAAACCCAGGTGGGGAATCAGATATGGGGAATCAGAGGTGGGGAATCAGAGGCAAGGAATCAGATGCGCGGAATCAGAGATGGGGAATCAGAGGCAGGGAATCAGAATCAGAAGCAGGGAATCAGAGGCCGGGAATCAAAGGCCGGAATCAGATGCTGGGAATCAGAGGCCTGGAATCAGAGGCGGGGAATCAGAGGCAGGGAATCAGATGCGGGGAATCAGAGGCGGGGAATCAGAGCTGGGGAATCAGAGGCGGGGATTCAGAGTTGGGGAATCAGAGGCGGGGAATCAGAGGCGGGGAAACAGAGGCGGGGAATCAGATATGGGGAATCAGAGGTGGGGAATCAGAGGTTGGGAATCAGAAGCAGGGAATCAGAGGCGGGGAATCAGAGGCGGGGAATCAGAGGCAGGGAATCCGATGTGCTGAATCAGAAATGGGGAATCAGAGGCAGGGAATCAGAGGCGGGGAATCAGAGGCGGAGAATCAGAGGCCGGGAATCAGATATGGGGAAACAGAGGCGGGGAATCAGAGGCGGGGAAACAGAGGCGGGGAATCAGATATGGGGAATCAGAGGTGGGGAATCAGAGGTTGGGAATCAGAGGCAGGGAATCAGAGGCTGGGAATCAGATGCAGGGAATCAGATGCGGGAAATCAGAGCTGGGGAATCAGAGCTGGGGAATCAGAGGTGGGGAATCAGAGTTGGGGAATCAGAGTCGGGGACTTAGATATGGGGAAACAGAGGCGGGTAATCAGAGGCGGGGAAACAGACGCGGGGAATCAGAGGCGGGGATTCAGAGCTGGGGAATCAGAGGCGGGGAATCAGAGTTGGGGAATCAGAGGCGGGGAATCAGATATGGGGAATCAGAGGCGGGGAATCAGAGGCGGGGAAACAGAGGCAGGGAATCAGATATGGGGAATCAGAGGTGGGGTATCAGGGGCAGGGAATCAGTGGCAGGGAATCAGAGGCGGGGAATCAGAGGCGGGGAATCAGAGGCAGGGAATCAGACACGGGGAATCAGATATGGGGAAACAGAGGCGGGGAATCAGAGGCGGGCAAACAGAGGCGGGGAATTAGATATGGGGAATCAGAGGTGGGGAATCAGAGGTGGTGAATCAGAGATGGGGAATCACAGGCGGGGAATCAGAGGCAGGGAATAGAACGCGGGGAATCAGAGCTGGGGAATCAGAGGCGGGGAATCATAGTTGGGAATCAGAGGCGGGGAATCAGATATGGGGAATCAGAGGCGGGGAATCAAAGGCGGGGAAACAGAGGCGGGGAATCAGATATGGGGAATCGGATGCGGGGAATCAGAGGCGGGGAATCAGAGCTGGGGAATCAGAGGCGGGGTATCAGAGTTGGGGCATCTGAGGTGGGGAATTAGATATGGGGAAACAGAGGCGGGAAATCAGAGACGGGGAAACAGAGGCGAGGAATCAGATATGGGGAATCAGAGGTGGGGAATCAGAGGCAGGGAATCAGATGTGCGGAATCAGAGATGGGGAATCAGAGGCAGGGAATCAGAATCTGAAGCGGGGAATCAGAGGCCGGGAATCAGAGGCCGGGATTCAGATGCCGGGAATAAGAGGCCGGGAATCAGAGGTGGGGAATCAGAGTCCGGGAATCAGAGATTGGGATTCAGAGGCGGGGAATGATATATGGGGAATCAGAGGCGGGGAATCAGAGGCGGGGTAACAGAGGTGGGGAATCAGATATGGGGAATCAGAGGTGGCGAATCAAAGGCGGTGAATCAGAGATGGGGAATCAGAGGCGGGGAATCAGAGGCAGGGAATCAAACACGGGGAATCAGAGGCGGGGAATCAGAGCTGGGGAATCAGAGGCGGGGAATAAGAGTTGGGGAATCTGAGGCGGGGAATCAGATATGGGGAAACAGGGGCGGGGAATCAGAGGCAGGGAAACAGAGGCGGGGAATCAGATATGGGGAATCAGGGGTGGGGAATCAGAGGTTGGGAATCAGAGGCAGGGAATCAGAGGCGTGGAAACAGAGGCGGGGATTCAGATATGGGGAATCAGAGGTGGGGAATCAGGGGCGTGGAATCAGAGGCAGGGAATTAGATGTGGTGAATCAGAGATGGGGAATCAGAGGCAGGGAATCAGAATCAGAAGCGGGGTATCAGTGGCCGGGAATCAGAGGAAGGTAATCAGAGGCAGGGGATCAAACACGGGGAATCAGAGGCTGGGAATCAGAGCTGGGGAATCAGAGGCGGGGAATCAGAGCTGGGGAATCACAGGCGGGGAATCAGAGATGGGGAATCAAGGGGGGAATCAGAGGCAGGGAATCAGATGAGGGGAATCAGAGGCGGGGAATCATAGCTGGCGAATCAGAGGCGGGGAATCAGAGGTGGGCAATCAGAGGATGGGAATCAGATATGGGGAATCAGAGGCAGGGAATCAGAGCTGGGGAATCACAGGCGGGGAATCAGAGTTGGGGAGTCAGAGGCGGGGAATCAGAGGCGGTGAATCAGAGATGGGGAATCAGAGGTGGGGAATCAGAGGCGGTGAATCAGAGATGGGGAATCAGAGGCGGGGAATCTGAGGCAGGAAATCAGACACGGGGATTCAGAGGCTGGGAATCAGACGGGGGGAATCAAAGGCGGGGAATCAGAGCTGGTGAATCAGAGGCAGGGAATCAGAGTTGGGGATTCAGAGGCGGGGAATAAGATATGGGGAAACAGAGGCGGGGAATCAGACGCGGGCAAACAGAGGCGGGGAATTAGATATGGGGAATCAGAGGTGGGGAATCAGAGGTGGTGAATCAGAGATGGGGAATCACAGGCGGGGAATCAGAGGCAGGGAATAGAACGCGGGGAATCAGAGGCAGGGAATCAGAGCTGGGGAATCAGAGGCGGGGCATCAGATATGGGGAAACAGAGGCGGGGAAACAGAGGCGGGGAATCAGACATGGGGAATCGGATGCGGGGAATCAGAGGCGGGGAATCAGAGCTGGGGAATCAGAGGCGGGGAATCAGAGTTGGGGCATCAGAGGTGGGGAATTAGATATGGGGAAACAGAGGCGGGGAATCAGATGTGCGGAATCAGAGATGGGGAATCAGAGGCAGGGAATCAGAGTTGGGGAATCAGAGGCGGGGAATCAGATATGGGGAATCAGAGACAGGGAATCAGAGGCAGGAAAACAGGCGGGGAATCAGATATGGGGAATCAGAGGTGGGCAATCAGGGGCAGGGAATCAGTGGCAGGGAATCAGGCGCGGGGAATCAGAGTCGGGGAATCAGAGGCAGGGAATCAGACACGGGGAATCAGAGGCGGGGAATCAGAGATGGGGAATCAGAGGTGGGGAATCAGAGGCAGGGAATCGGATGCCGGGAATCAGAGGCGGGAAATCAGAGCTGGGGAATCAGAGGCGGGGAATCAGAGTTGGGGAATCAGAGGCGGCGAAGCAGATATGGGATAATAGAGGCGGGGAATCAGATATGGGGAATCAGAGGTGGGGAATCAGGGGCGAGGAATCAGTGGCAGGGAATCAGAGGCGGGTAATCAGAGGCGGGGAATCAGAGGCAGGGAATCAGAAACGGGGAATCAGAGGTGGGGAATCAGAGATGGGGAATCAGAGGCGGGGAATCAGAGGCGGTGAATCAGAGATGGGGAATCAGAGGCGGGGAATCAGAGGCAGGAAATCAGACACGGGGATTCAGAGGCTGGGAATCAGACGGGGGGAATCAAAGGCGGGGAATCAGAGCTGGTGAATCAGAGGCAGGGAATCAGAGTTGGGGATTCAGAGGCGGGCAATCAGATATGTGGAAACAGAGGAGGGTAATCAGAGGCGGGCAAACAGAGGCGGGGAATTAGATATGGGGAATCAGAGGTGGGGAATCAGAGGTGGTGAATCAGAGATGGGGAATCACAGGCGGGGAATCAGAGGCAGGGAATGGAACGCGGGGAATCAGAGGCAGGGAATCAGAGCTGGGGAATCAGAGGCGGGGAATCAGATATGGGGAAACAGCGGTGAAACAGAGGCGGGGAAACAGAGGCGGGGAATCAGACATGGGGAATCGGATGCAGGGAATCAGAGGTGGGGAATCAGAGCTGGGGAATCAGAGGCGGGGAATCAGAGTTGGGGCATCAGAGGTGGGGAATTAGATATGGGGAAACAGAGGCGGGGAATCAGAGGCGGGGAAACAGAGGCGGGGATTCAGATATGGGGAATCAGAGGTGGGGAATCAGAGGCAGGGAATCAGATGTGCGGAATCAGAGATGGGGAATCAGAGGCAGGGAATCAGAATCAGAAGCGGGGAATTAGAGGCCGGGAATCAGAGGCCGGGAATCGGATGCTGGGAATAAGAGGCCGGGAATCAGAGGTGGGGAATCAGAGTCCGGGAATCAGAGATGGGGATTCAGAGGCGGGGAATGAGATATGGAGAATCAGAGGCGGGGAATCAGAGGCGGGGAAACAGAGGTGTGGAATCAGATATGGGGAATCAGAGGTGGCGAATCAAAGGCGGTGATTTAGAGATGGGGAATCAGAGGCGGGGAATCAGAGGCAGGGAATCAGATGCGGGGAATCAGAGGCGGGGAATCAGAGCTGGCGAATCAGAGGCGGGGAATCAGAGGTGGGCAATCAGAGCCGGGGAATCAGATATGGGGAATCAGAGGCGGGGAATCAGAGGCGGGGAAACAGAGGCGGGGAATCAGATATGGGGAATCAGAGGTGGGGAATCAGAGGTTGTAAATCAGAGATGGGGAATCAAGGCGGGGAATCAGAGGCAGGGAATCAGACGCGGGGAATAAGAGGCGGGGATTCAGAGCTGGGGAATCAGAGGCGGGGAATCAGAGTTGGGGAATCAGAGGCAGGGAATCAGATATGGGGAACCAGAGGCGGGGAATCAGAGGCGGGGAAACAGAGGCGGGGAATCAGATATGGGGAATCAGAAGTGGGGAATCAGCGGCAGGGAATCAGTGGCAGGGAATCAGAGGCGGGGAATCAGAGGCGGGGAATCAGAGGCAGGGAATCAGACACGGGGAATCAGAGGCGGGGAATCAGAGATGGGGAATCAGAGGCGGGGAATCAGAGGCAGGGAATCGGACGCCGGGAATCAGAGGCGGGGAATCAGAGCTGGGGAATCAGAGGCGGGGAATCAGAGTTGGGGAATCAGAGGCGGGGAATCAGATATGGGGAAATAGAGGAGGGGAATCAGATATGGGGAATGAGAGGTGTGGAATCAGAGGTTGGGAATCAGAGGCAGGGAATCAGAGGCGGGGAAACAGAGGCGGGGAATCAGATATGGGGAATCAGAGGTGGCGAATCAAAGGCGGTGAAACAGAGATGGGGAATCAGGGCAGGGAATCAGAGGCAGGGAATCAGAGCTGGGTAAACAGAGGCGGGGAATCAGATATGGGGAATCAGAGGTGGGGAATCAGGGGCGGGGAATCAGTGGCAGGGAATCAGAGCTGGGGGATCAGAGGTGGGGAATCAGATATGGGGAATCAGAGGTGGGGAATCAGGGGCGGGGAATCAGTGGCAGGGAATCAGAGGCCGGGAATAAAAGGCGGGGAATCAGAGCTGGGGAATCAGAGGCCGGGAATCAGAGGCAGGGAAACAGAGGCGGGGAATCAGATATGGGGAATCAGAGGTGGGGAATTAGAGGTTGCGAATAAGAGGCAGGGAATCAGAGGCGGGGAATCAGAGGCGGGGAATCAGAGGCAGGGTATCGGATGTGCGGAATCAGAGATGGGGAATCAGAGGTGGGGATTCAGAGGTGGTGAATCAGAGAAGGGGAATCAGAGGCAGGGAATCAGACGCAGGGAATCAGAGGCGTGGAATCATAGCTGGCGAATTAGAGGAGGGGAATTAAAGTTGGGGAATCAGAGGCGGGGAATCAGATATGGGGAAACAGAGGCGGGGATTCAGAGGCGGGGAAACAGAGGCGGGGAATCATAGGCGGGGAATCAGAGATGGGGAATCAGAGGCGGGGAATCAGAGGCAGGGAATCGGATGCCGGAAATCAGAGGCGGGAAATCAGAGCTGGGGAATCAGAGGCGGGGAATCAGAGCTGGGGAATCAGAGGCGGCGAAGCAGATATGGGGAAAATGAGGCGGGGAATCAGATATGGGGAATCAGAGGCGGGGAATCAGATATGGGGAATCAGAGGCTGGGAATCAGAGCGGGGGAAACAGAGGCGAGGAATAAGATATGGGGAATCAGAGGTGGGGAATCAGTGGTGGGGAATCAGTGGCAGGGAATCAGAGGCGGGGAATCAGAGGCGGGGATTCAGAGGCAGGGAATCAGACACGGGGAATCAGAGGTGGGGAATCAGAGATGGGGAATCAGAGGCGGGGAATCAGAGGCAGGGAATCAGACGCG
The DNA here is from genome assembly GCF_036971445.1 of Narcine bancroftii. Taxonomy (NCBI): domain Eukaryota; kingdom Metazoa; phylum Chordata; class Chondrichthyes; order Torpediniformes; family Narcinidae; genus Narcine; species Narcine bancroftii. The sequence goes on along the minus strand of NC_091472.1, from coordinate 152,483,683 downwards.
GGGAATCAGAGGCGGGGAATCAGAGCTGGGGAATCAGAGGTGGGGAATCAGAGTCGGGGAATCAGAGGCAGGGAATCGGATGTGCGGAATCAGAGATGGGGAATCAGAGGTGGGGAATCAGAGGCGGGGAATCAGAGGCAGGAAATCAGACACGGGGATTCAGAGGCTGGGAATCAGACGGGGGGAATCAAAGGCGGGGAATCAGAGCTGGTGAATAAGAGGCAGGGAATAAGAGTTGGGGATTCAGAGGCGGGGAATCAGATATGGGGAAACAGAGGCGGGGAATCAGAGGCGGGCAAACAGAGGCGGGGAATTAGATATGGGGAATCAGAGGTTGGGAATCAGAGGTGGTGAATCAGAGATGGGGAATCACAGGCGGGGAATCAGAGGCAGGGAATAGAACGCGGGGAATCAGAGGCAGGGAATCAGAGCTGGGGAATCAGAGGCGTGGAAGCAGATATGGGGAAACAGAGGCGGGGAATGAGAGGCGGGGAAACAGAGGCAGGGAATCAGACATGTGGAATCGGATGCGGGGAATCAGAGGTGGGGAATCAGAGCTGGGGAATCAGAGGCGGGGAATCAGAGTTGGGGCATCAGAGGTGGGGAATTAGATATGGGGAAACAGAGGCGGGGAATCAGAGGCGGGGAAACAGAGGCGGGGAATCAGATATGGGGAATCAGAGGTGGGGAATCAGAGGCAGGGAATCAGATGTGCGGAATCAGAGATGGGGAATCAGAGGCAGGGAATCAGAATCAGATGCGGGGAATTTGAGGCCGGGAATCAGAGGCCGGGAATCAGATGCTGGGAATAAGAGGCCGGGAATCAGAGGTGGGGAATCAGAGTCCGGGAATCAGAGATGGGGATTCATAGGCGGGGAATGAGATATGGAGAATCAGAGGCGGGGAATCAGAGGCGGGGAAACAGAGGTGGGGAATCAGATATGGGGAATCAGAGGTGGCGAATCAAAGGCGGTGAATCAGAGATGGGGATTCAGAGGCGGGGAATGAGATATGGAGAATCAGAGGCGGGGAATCCGAGGCGGGGAAACAGAGGCAGGGAATCAGATATGGGGAATCAGAGGCGAGGAATCAGAGGTGGGGAATCATAGGCAGGGAATCGGATGTGCGGAATCAGAGATGGGAGAATCAGAGGCCGGGAATCAGAGGTGGTGAACCAGAGATGGGGAATCAGAGGCGGTGAATCAGAGGCAGGGAATCAGACGCGGGGAATCAGAGGTGGGCAATCAGAGGCGGGGAATCAGATATGGGGAATCAGAGGCGGGGAATCAGAGGCGGGGAAACAGAGGCGGGGAATCAGATATGGGGAATCAGAGGTGGGGCATCAGAGGTTGTGAATCACAGATGGGGAATCAGAGGCGGGGAATCAGAGGCAGGGAATCAGACGCGGGGAATCAGAGGCGGGGATTCAGAGCTGGGGAATCAGAGGCGGGGAATCAGAGTTGGGGAATCAGAGGCGGGGAATCAGATATGGGGAATCAGAGGCAGGGAATCAGAGGCAGGAAAACAGAGGCGGGGAATCAGATATGGGGAATCAGAGGTGGGGAATCAGGGGCAGGGAATCAGTGGCAGGGAATCAGACGCGGGGAATCAGAGTCGGGGAATCAGAGGCAGGGAATCAGACACGGGGAATCAGAGGCGGGGAATCAGAGATGGGGAATCAGAGGCGGGGAATCAGAGGCAGGGAATCGGATTCCGGGAATCAGAGGCGGGAAATCAGAGCTGGGGAATCAGAGGCGGGGAATCAGAGTTGGGGAATCAGAGGCGGCGAAGCAGATATGGGGAAATAGAGGCGGGGAATCAGATATGGGGAATCAGAGGCAGGGAATCAGATATGGGGAATCAGAGGCTGGGAATCAGAGGGGGGGAAACAGAGGCGGGGAATAAGATATGGGGAATCAGAGGTGGGGAATCAGGGGCGGGGAATCAGTGGCAGGGAATCGGAGGCGGGGAATCAGAGGCGGGGAATCAGAGGCAGGGAATCAGACACGGGGAATCAGAGGTGGGGAACCAGAGATGGTGAATCAGAGGCAGGGAATCAGAGGCAGGGAATCAGACGCGGGGAATCAGAGGCGGGGAATCAGAGCTGGGGAATCAGAGGCAGGGAATCAGAGGCAGGGAATCAGATGCGGGGAATCAGAGGCGGGGAATCAGAGCTAGGGAATCAGAGGTGGGGAATCAGAGTCAGGGAATCAGAGGCAGGGAATCGGATGTGCGGAATCAGAAATGGGGAATCAGAGGTGGGGAATCAGGGGCGGGGAATCAGTGGCAGGGAATCAGAGGCCGGGAATAAAAGGCGGGGAATCAGAGCTGGGGAATCAGAGGCCGGGAATCAGAGGCAGGGAAACAGAGGCGGGGAATCAGATATGGGGAATCAGAGGTGGGGAATTAGAGGTGGGGAATCAGATATGGGGAATCAGAGGTGGGGAATCAGGGGCGGGGAATCAGTGGCAGGGAATCAGAGTCCGGGAATAAAAGGCGGGGAATCAAAGCTGGGGAATCAGAGGCCGGGAATCAGAGGCAGGGAAACAGAGGCGGGGAATCAGATATGGGGAATCAGAGGTGGGGAATTAGAGGTTGCGAATAAGAGGCAGGGAATCAGAGGCGGGGAATCAGAGGCGGGGAATCAGAGGCAGGGAATCGGATGTGCGGAATCAGAGATGGGGAATCAGAGGTGGGGAATCATAGCTGGCGAATTAGAGCAGGGGAATTAAAGTTGGGGAATCAGAGGCGGGGAATCAGATATGGGGAAACAGAGGCGGGGAATCAGAGGCGGGGAAACAGAGGCGGGGAATCATAGGCGGGGAATCAGAGATGGGGAATCAGAGGCGGGGAATCAGAGGCGGGCAAACAGAGGCGGGGAATTAGATATGGGGAATCAGAGGTGGGGAATCAGAGGTGGTGAATCAGAGATGGGGAATCACAGGCGGGGAATCAGAGGCAGGGAATAGAACGCGAGGAATCAGAGGCAGGGAATCAGAGCTGGGAATCAGAGGCGGGGAATCAGATATGGGGAAACAGAGGCGGGGAATCAGAGGCGGGGAAACAGAGGCAGGGAATCAGACATGGGGAATCGGATGCGGGGAAACCAGAGGTGGGGAATCAGAGCTGGGGAATCAGAGGCGGGGAATCAGAGTTGGGGAATCAGAGGCGGCGAAGCAGATATGGGGAAAATGAGGCGGGGAATCAGATATGGGGAATCAGAGGCGGGGAATCAGATATGGGGAATCAGTGGTGGGGAATCAGTGGCAGGGAATCAGAGGCGGGGAATCAGAGGCGGGGAATCAGAGGCGGGGATTCAGAGGCAGGGAATCAGACACGGGGAATCAGAGGTGGGGAATCAGAGATGGGGAATCAGAGGCGGGGAATCAGAGGCAGGGAATCAGATGCGGGGAATCAGAGGCGGGGAATCAGAGCTGGGGAATCAGAGGTGGGGAATCAGAGTCGGGGAATCAGAGGCAGGGAATCGGATGTGCGGAATCAGAGATGGGGAATCAGAGGTGGGGAATCAGAGGCGGTGAATCAGAGATGGGGAATCAGAGGCGGGGAATCAGAGGCAGGAAATCAGACACGGGGATTCAGAGGCTGGGAATCAGACGGGGGGAATCAAAGGCGGGGAATCAGAGCTGGTGAATCAGAGGCAGGGAATAAGAGTTGGGGATTCAGAGGCGGGGAATCAGATATGGGGAAACAGAGGCGGGGAATCAGAGGCGGGCAAACAGAGGCGGGGAATTAGATATGGGGAATCAGAGGTGGAGAATCAGAGGTGGTGAATCAGAGATGGGGAATCACAGGCGGGGAATCAGAGGCAGGGAATAGAACGCGAGGAATCAGAGGCAGGGAATCAGAGCTGGGGAATCAGAGGCGGGGAATCAGATATGGGGAAACAGAGGCGGGGAATCAGAGGCGGGGAAACAGAGGCAGGGAATCAGACATGGGGAATCGGATGCGGGGAATCAGATGTGTGGAATCAGAGATGGGGAATCAGAGGCAGGGAATCAGAATCAGAAGCGGGGAATTAGAGGCCGGGAATCAGAGGCCGGGAATCAGATGCTGGGAATAAGAGGCCGGGAATCAGAGGTGGGGAATCAGAGTCCGGGAATCAGAGATGGGGATTCAGAGGCGGGGAATGAGATATGGAGAATCAGAGGCGGGGAATCAGAGGCGGGGAAACAGAGGTGGGGAATCAGATATGGGGAATCAGAGGTGGCGAATCAAAGGCGGTGAATCAGAGATGGGGAAACAGAGGCGGGGAATCAGAGGCGTGGAAACAGAGGTGGGGAATCACATATGGGGAATCAGAGGCGGGGAAACAGAGGCAGGGAAGCAGATATGGGGAATCAGAGGCGAGGAATCAGAGGTGGGGAATCATAGGCAGGGAATCGGATGTGCGGAATCAGAGATGGGGAATCAGAGGCCGGGAATCAGAGGTGGTGAACCAGAGATGGGGAATCAGAGGCGGTGAATGAGAGGCAGGGAATCAGACGCGGGGAATCAGAGGTGGGCAATCAGAGGCGGGGAATCAGATATGGGGAATCAGAGGCGGGGAATCAGAGGCGGGGAAACAGAGGCGGGGAATCAGATATGGGGAATCAGAGGTGGGGCATCAGAGGTTGTGAATCACAGATGGGGAATCAGAGGCGGGGAATCAGAGGCAGGGAATCAGACGCGGGGAATCAGAGGCGGGGATTCAGAGCTGGGGAATCAGAGGTGGGGAATCAGAGTTGGGGAATCAGAGGCGGGGAATCAGATATGGGGAATCAGAGGCAGGGAATCAGAGGCAGGAAAACAGAGGCGGGGAATCAGATATTGGGAATCAGAGGTGGGGAATCAGGGGCAGGGAATCAGTGGCAGGGAATCAGACGCGGGGAATCAGAGTCGGGGAATCAGAGGCAGGGAATCAGACACGGGGAATCAGAGGCGGGGAATCAGAGATGGGGAATCAGAGGCGGGGAATCAGAGGCAGGGAATCGGATTCCGGGAATCAGAGGCGGGAAATCAGAGCTGGGGAATCAGAGGCGGGGAATCAGAGTTGGGGAATCAGAGGCGGCGAAGCAGATATGGGGAAATAGAGGCGGGGAATCAGATATGGGGAATCAGAGGCAGGGAATCAGATATGGGGAATCAGAGGCTGGGAATCAGAGGGGGGGAAACAGAGGCGGGGAATAAGATATGGGGAATCAGAGGTGGGGAATCAGGGGCGGGGAATCAGTGGCAGGGAATCAGAGGCGGGGAATCAGAGGCGGGGAATCAGAGGCAGGGAATCAGACACGGGGAATCAGAGGTGGGGAATCAGAGATGGGGAATCAGAGGCAGGGAATCAGAGGCAGGGAATCAGACGCAGGGAATCAGAGGCGGGGAATCAGAGCTGGGGAATCAGAGGCGGGGAATCAGAGGCAGGGAATCAGACGCGGGGAATCAGAGGCGGGGAATCAGAGCTGGGGAATCAGAGGTGGGGAATCAGAGTCAGGGAATCAGAGGCAGGGAATCGGATGTGCGGAATCAGAAATGGGGAATCAGAGGTGGGGAATCATAGGCAGGGAATCGGATGTGCGGAATCAGAGATGGGGAATCAGAGGCCGGGAATCAGAGGTGGTGAACCAGAGATGGGGAATCAGAGGCGGTGAATCAGAGGCAGGGAATCAGACGCGGGGAATCAGAGGTGGGCAATCAGAGGCGGGGAATCAGATATGGGGAATCAGAGGCGGGGAATCAGAGGCGGGGAAACAGAGGCGGGGAATCAGATATGGGGAATCAGAGGTGGGGCATCAGAGGTTGTGAATCACAGATGGGGAATCAGAGGCGGGGAATCAGAGGCAGGGAATCAGACGCGGGGAATCAGAGGCGGGGATTCAGAGCTGGGGAATCAGAGGCGGGGAATCAGAGTTGGGGAATCAGAGGCGGGGAATCAGATATGGGGAATCAGAGGCAGGGAATCAGAGGCAGGAAAACAGAGGCGGGGAATCAGATATTGGGAATCAGAGGTGGGGAATCAGGGGCAGGGAATCAGTGGCAGGGAATCAGACGCGGGGAATCAGAGTCGGGGAATCAGAGGCAGGGAATCAGACACGGGGAATCAGAGGCGGGGAATCAGAGATGGGGAATCAGAGGCGGGGAATCAGAGGCAGGGAATCGGATTCCGGGAATCAGAGGCGGGAAATCAGAGCTGGGGAATCAGAGGCGGGAAATCAGAGTTGGGGAATCAGAGGCGGCGAAGCAGATATGGGGAAATAGAGGCGGGGAATCAGATATGGGGAATCAGAGGCAGGGAATCAGATATGGGGAATCAGAGGCTGGGAATCAGAGGGGGGGAAACAGAGGCGGGGAATAAGATATGGGGAATCAGAGGTGGGGAATCAGGGGCGGGGAATCAGTGGCAGGGAATCAGAGGCGGGGAATCAGAGGCGGGGAATCAGAGGCAGGGAATCAGACACGGGGAATCAGAGGTGGGGAATCAGAGATGGGGAATCAGAGGCAGGGAATCAGAGGCAGGGAATCAGACGCGGGGAATCAGAGGCGGGGAATCAGAGCTGGGGAATCAGAGGCGAGGAATCAGAGGCAGGGAATCAGACGCGGGGAATCAGAGGCGGGGAATCAGAGCTGGGGAATCAGAGGTGGGGAATCAGAGTCAGGGAATCAGAGGCAGGGAATCGGATGTGCGGAATCAGAAATGGGGAATCAGAGGTGGGGAATCAGAGGCGGTGAATCAGAGATGGGGAATCAGAGGCGGGGAATCTGAGGCAGGAAATCAGACACGGGGATTCAGAGGCTGGGAATCAGACGGGGGGAATCAAAGGCGGGGAATCAGAGCTGGTGAATCAGAGGCAGGGAATCAGAGTTGGGGATTCAGAGGCGGGGAATCATATATGGGGAAACTAAGGCGGGGAATCAGAGGCGGGCAAACAGAGGCGGGGAATTAGATATGGGGAATCAGAGGTGGGGAATCAGAGGTGGTGAATCAGAGATGGGGAATCACAGGCGGGGAATCAGAGGCAGGGAATAGAACGCGGGGAATCAGAGGCAGGGAATCAGAGCTGGGGAATCAGAGGCGGGGAATCAGATATGGTGAAACAGAGGCGGGGAATCAGAGGCGGGGAAACAGAGGCGGGGAATCAGACATGGGGAATCGGATGCGGGGAATCAGAGGCGGGTAATCAGAGCTGGGGAATCAGAGGCGGGGAATCAGAGTTGGGGCATCAGAGGTGGGGAATTAGATATGGGGAAACAGAGGCGGGGAATCAGAGGCGGGGAAACAGAGGCGGGGAATCAGATATGGGGAATCAGAGGTGGGGACTCAGAGGCAGGGAATCAGATGTGCGGAATCAGAGATGGGGAATCAGAGGCAGGGTATCAGAATCAGAAGCGGGGAATCAGAGGCCGGGAATCAGAGGCCGGGAATCAGATGCTGGGAATAAGAGGCCGGGAATCAGAGGTGGGGAATCAGAGTCCGGGAATCAGAGATGGGGATTCAGAGGCGGGGAATGAGATATGGAGAATCAGAGGCGGGGAATCAGAGGCGGGGAAACAGAGGTGGGGATTCAGATATGGGGAATCAGAGGTGGCGAATCAAAGGCGGTGAATCAGACGCGGGGAATCAGAGGCGGGAAATCAGAGCTGGGGAATCAGAGGCGGGGAATCAGAGTTGGGGAATCAGAGGCGGCGAAGCAGATATGGGGAAATAGAGGCGGGGAATCAGATATGGGGAATCAGAGGTGGGGAATCAGGGGCGGGAAATCAGTGGCAGGGAATCAGAGGCGGGGAATCAGAGGCGGGGAATCAGAGGCAGGGAATCAGACACGGGGAATCAGAGGTGGGGAATCAGAGATGGGGAATCAGAGGCGGGGAATCAGAGGCAGGGAATCAGACGCGGGGAATCAGAGGCGGGGAATCAGAGCTGGGGAATCAGAGGCGGGGAATCAGAGGCAGGGAATCAGACGCGGGGTATCAGAGGCGGGGAGTCAGAGCTGGGGAATCAGAGGTGGGGAATCAGAGTCGGGGAATCAGAGGCAGGGAATCGGATGTGCGGAATCAGAAATGGGGAATCAGAGGTGGGGAATCAGAGGCGGTGAATCAGAGATGGGGAATCAGAGGCGGGGAATCTGAGGCAGGAAATCAGACACGGGGATTCAGAGGCTGGGAATCAGACGGGGGGAATCAAAGGCGGGGAATCAGAGCTGGTGAATCAGAGGCAGGGAATCAGAGTTGGGGATTCAGAGGCTGGGAATAAGATATGGGGAAACAGAGGCGGGGAATCAGACGCGGGCAAACAGAGGCGGGGAATTAGATATGGGGAATCAGAGGTGGGGAATCAGAGGTGGTGAATCAGAGATGGGGAATCACAGGCGGGGAATCAGAGGCAGGGAATAGAACGCGGGGAATCAGAGGCAGGGAATCAGAGCTGGGGAATCAGAGGCGGGGAATCAGATATGGGGAAACAGAGGCGGGGAATCAGAGGCGGGGAAACAGAGGCGGGGAATCAGACATGGGGAATCGGATGCGGGGAATCAGAGGCGGGGAATCAGAGCTGGGGAATCAGAGGCTGGGAATTAGAGTTGGGGCATCAGAGGTGGGGAATTAGATATGGGGAAACAGAGGCGGGGAATCAGAGGCGAGGAAACAGAGGCGGGGAATCAGATGTGCGGAATCAGAGATGGGGAATCAGAGGCAGGGAATCAGATGTGCGGAATCAGAGATGGGGAATCAGAGGCAGGGTATCAGAATCAGAAGCGGGGAATCAGAGGCCGGGAATCAGAGGCCGGGAATCAGATGCTGGGAATAAGAGGCCGGGAATCAGAGGTGGGGAATCAGAGTCCGGGAATCAGAGATGGGGATTCAGAGGCGGGGAATGAGATATGGAGAATCAGAGGCGGGGAATCAGAGGCGGGGAAACAGAGGTGGGGATTCAGATATGGGGAATCAGATATGGGGAATCAGAGGCAGGGAATCAGATATGGGGAATCAGAGGCTGGGAATCAGAGGGGGGGAAACAGAGGCGGGGAATAAGATATGGGGAATCAGAGGTGGGGAATCAGGGGCGGGGAATCAGTTGCAGGGAATCAGAGGCGGGGAATCAGAGGCGGGGAATCAGAGGCAGGGAATCAGACACGGGGAATCAGAGGTGGGGAATCAGAGATGGGGAAGCAGAGGCGGGGAATCAGAGGCGGGAATCAGACGCGGGGAATCAGAGGCGGGGAATAAGAGCTGGGGAATCAGAGGTGGGGAATCAGAGTCGTGGAATCAGAGGCAGGGAATCGGATGTGCGGAATCAGAAATGGGGAGTCAGAGGTGGGGAATCAGAGGCGGTTAATCAGAGGCGGTGAATCAGAGATGGGGAATCAGAGGCTGGGAATCAGAGGCAGGAAATCAGACACGGGGATTCAGAGGCTGGGAATCAGACGGGGGGAATCAAAGGCGGGGAATCAGAGCTGGTGAATCAGAGGCAGGGAATCAGAGTTGGGGATTCAGAGGCGGGCAATCAGATATGTGGAAACAGAGGAGGGGAATCAGAGGCGGGCAAACAGAGGCGGGGAATTAGATATGGGGAATCAGAGGTGGGGAATCAGAGGTGGTGAATCAGAGATGGGGAATCACAGGCGGGGAATCAGAGGCAGGGAATGGAACGCGGGGAATCAGAGGCAGGGAATCAGAGCTGGGGAATCAGAGGCGGGGAATCAGATATGGGGAAACAGCTGTGAATCAGAGGCGGGGAAACAGAGGCGGGGAATCAGACATGGGGAATCGGATGCAGGGAATCAGAGGTGGGGAATCAGAGCTGGGGAATCAGAGGCGGGGAATCAGAGTTGGGGCATCAGAGGTGGGGAATTAGATATGGGGAAACAGAGGCGGGGAATCAGAGGCGGGGAAACAGAGGCGGGGAATCAGATATGGGGAATCAGAGGTGGGGACTCAGAGGCCGGGAATCAGATGTGCAGAATCAGAGATGGGGAATCAGAGGCAGGGAATCAGAATCAGAAGCGGGGAATCAGAGGCTGGGAATCGGAGGCCGGGAATCAAATGCTGGGAATAAGAGGCCGGGAATCAGAGGTGGGGAATCAGAGTCCGGGAATCAGAGATGAGGATTCAGAGGCGGGGAATGAGATATGGAGAATCAGAGGCGGGGAATCAGAGGCGGGGAAACAGAGGTGTGGAATCAGGTATGGGGAATCAGAGGTGGCGAATCAAAGGCGGTGATTTAGAGATGGGGAATCAGAGGCGGGGAATCAGAGGCAGGGAATCAGATGCGGGGAATCAGAGGCGGGGAATCAGAGCTGGCGAATCAGAGGCGGGGAATCAGAGGTGGGCAATCAGAGCCGGGGAATCAGATATGGGGAATCAGAGGCGGGGAATCAGAGGCGGGGAAACAGAGGCGGGGAATCAGATATGGGGAATCAGAGGTGGGGAATCAGAGGTTGTAAATCAGAGATGGGGAATCAAGGCGGGGAATCAGAGGCAGGGAATCAGACGCGGGGAATCAGAGGCGGGGATTCAGAGCTGGGGAATCAGAGGCGGGGAATCAGAGTTGGGGAATCAGAGGCAGGGAATCAGATATCGGGAACCAGAGGCGGGGAATCAGAGGCGGGGAAACAGAGGCGGGGAATCAGATATGGGGAATCAGAAGTGGGGAATCAGGGGCAGGGAATCAGTGGCAGGGAATCAGAGGCGGGGAATCAGAGGCGGGGAATCAGAGGCAGGGAATCAGACACGGGGAATCAGAGGCGGGGAATCAGAGATAAGGAATCAGAGGTGGGGAATCAGAGGCAGGGAATCGGACGCCGGGAATCAGAGGCGGGGAATCAGAGCTGGGGAGTCAGAGGCGGGGAATCAGAGTTGGGGAATCAGAGGCGGGGAATCAGATATGGGGAAATAGAGGCGGGGAATCAGATGTGGGGAATGAGAGGTGTGGAATCAGAGGTTGGGAATCAGAGGCCGGGAATCAGAGATGGGGATTCAGAGGCGGGGAATGAGATATGGAGAATCAGAGGCGGGGAATCAGAGGCGGGGAAACAGAGGTGGGGAATCAGATATGGGGAATCAGAGGTGGCGAATCAAAGGCGGTGAATCAGAGATGGGGAAACAGAGGCGGGGAATCAGAGGCGTGGAAACAGAGGTGGGGAATCACATATGGGGAATCAGAGGCGGGGAAACAGAGACAGGGAATCAGATATGGGGAATCAGAGGCGGGGAATCAGAGGTGGGGAATCATAGGCAGGGAATCGGATGTGCGGATTCAGAGATGGGGAATCAGAGGCCGGGAATCAGAGGTGGTGAACCAGAGATGGGGAATCAGAGGCGGTGAATCAGAGGCAGGGAATCAGACGCGGGGAATCAGAGGTGGGCAATCAGAGGCGGGGAATCAGATATGGGGAATCAGAGGCGGGGAATCAGAGGCGGGGAAACAGAGGCGGGGAATCAGATATGGGGAATCAGAGGTGGGGCATCAGAGGTTGTGAATCACAGATGGGGAATCAGAGGCGGGGAATTAGAGGCAGGGAATCAGACGCGAGGAGTCAGAGGCGGGGATTCAGAGCTGGGGAATCAGAGGCGGGGAATCAGAGTTGGGGAATCAGAGGCGGGGAATCAGATATGGGGAATCAGAGGCAGGGAATCAGAGGCAGGAAAACAGAGGCGGGGAATCAGATATGGGGAATCAGAGGTGGGGAATCAGGGGCAGGGAATCAGTGGCAGGGAATCAGGCGCGGGGAATCAGAGTCGGGGAATCAGAGGCAGGGAATCAGACACGGGGAATCAGAGGCGGGGAATCAGAGATGGGGAATCAGAGGTGGGGAATCAGAGGCAGGGAATCGGATGCCGGGAATCAGAGGCGGGAAATCAGAGCTGGGGAATCAGAGGCGGGGAATCAGAGTTGGGGAATCAGAGGCGGCGAAGCAGATATGGGGAAATAGAGGCGGGGAATCAGATATGGGGAATCAGAGGTGGGGAATCAGGGGCGGGGAATCAGTGGCAGGGAATCAGAGGCGGGGAATCAGACACGGGGAATCAGAGGTGGGGAATCAGAGATGGGGAATCAGAGGCGGGGAATCAGAGGCAGGGAATCAGACGCGGGGAATCAGAGGCGGGGAATCAGAGCTGGGGAATCAGAGGCGGGGAATCAGAGGCAGGGAATCAAACGCGGGGAATCAGAGGCGGGGAATCAGAGCTGGGGAATCAGAGGTGGGGAATCAGAGTCGGGGAATCAGAGGCAGGGAATCGGATGTGCGGAATCAGAAATGGGGAATCAGAGGTGGGGAATCAGAGGCGGTGAATCAGAGATGGGGAATCAGAGGCGGGGAATCTGAGGCAGGAAATCAGACACGGGGATTCAGAGGCTGGGAATCAGACGGGGGGAATCAAAGGCGGGGAATCAGAGCTGGTGAATCAGAGGCAGGGAATCAGAGTTGGGGATTCAGAGGCGGGGAATAAGATATGGGGAAACAGAGGCGGGGAATCAGACGCGGGCAAACAGAGGCGGGGAATTAGATATGGGGAATATGAGGTGGGGAATCAGAGGTGGTGAATCAGAGATGGGGAATCACAGGCGGGGAATCAGAGGCAGGGAATAGAACGCGGGGAATCAGAGGCAGGGAATCAGAGGCGGGGAAACAGAGGCGGGGAATCAGATGTGCGGAATCAGGGATGGGGAATCAGAGGCAGGGAATCGGATGCCGGGAATCAGAGGCGGGAAATCAGAGCTGGGGAATCAGAGGCAGGGAATCAGAGTTGGGGAATCAGAGGCGGGGAATCAGATATGGGGAATCAGAGACAGGGAATCAGAGGCAGGAAAACAGAGGCGGGGAATCAGATATGGGGAATCAGAGGTGGGCAATCAGGGGCAGGGAATCAGTGGCAGGGAATCAGGCGCGGGGAATCAGAGTCGGGGAATCAGAGGCAGGGAATAAGACACGGGGAATCAGAGGCGGGGAATCAGAGATGGGGAATCAGAGGTGGGGAATCAGAGGCAGGGAATCGGATGCCGGGAATCAGAGGCGGGAAATCAGAGCTGGGGAATCAGAGGCGGGGAATCAGAGTTGGGGAATCAGAGGCGGCGAAGCAGATATGGGATAATAGAGGCGGGGAATCAGATATGGGGAATCAGAGGTGGGGAATCAGGGGCGGGGAATCAGTGGCAGGGAATCAGAGGCGGGTAATCAGAGGCGGGGAATCAGAGGCAGGGAATCAGAAACGGGGAATCAGAGGTGGGGAATCAGAGATGGGGAATCAGAGGCGGGGAATCAGAGGCAGGGAATCAGACGCGGGGAATCAGAGGCGGGGAATCAGAGCTGGGGAATCAGAGGCGGGGAATCAGAGGCAGGGAATCAGACGCGGGGAATCAGAGGCGGGGAATCAGAGCTGGGGAATCAGAGGTGGGGAATCAGAGTCGGGGAATCAGAGGCAGGGAATCGGATGTGCGGAATCAGAAATGGGGAATCAGAGGTGGGGAATCAGAGGCGGTGAATCAGAGATGGGGAATCAGAGGCGGGGAATCTGAGGCAGGAAATCAGACACGGGGATTCAGAGGCTGGGAATCAGACGGGGGGAATCAAAGGCGGGGAATCAGAGCTGGTGAATCAGAGGCAGGGAATCAGAGTTGGGGATTCAGAGGCGGGGAATAAGATATGGGGAAACAGAGGCGGGGAATCAGACGCGGGCAAACAGAGGCGGGGAATTAGATATGGGGAATCAGAGGTGGGGAATCAGAGGTGGTGAATCAGAGATGGGGAATCACAGGCGGGGAATCAGAGGCAGGGAATAGAACGCGGGGAATCAGAGGCAGGGAATCAGAGCTGGGGAATCAGAGGCGGGGAATCAGATATGGGGAAACAGAGGCGGGGAATCAGAGGCGGGGAAACAGAGGCGGGGAATCAGACATGGGGAATCGGATGCGGGGAATCAGAGGCGGGGAATCAGAGCTGGGGAATCAGAGGCGGGGAATCAGAGATGGGGCATCAGAGGTGGGGAATTAGATATGGGGAAACAGAGGCGGGGAATCAGAGGCGGGGAAACAGAGGCGGGGAATCAGATGTGCGGAATCAGGGATGGGGAATCAGAGGCAGGGAATCAGATGTGCGGAATCAGAGATGGGGAATCAGAGGCAGGGTATCAGAATCAGAAGCGGGGAATCAGAGGCCGGGAATCAGAGGCCGGGAATCAGATGCTGGGAATAAGAGGCCGGGAATCAGAGGTGGGGAATCAGAGTCCGGGAATCAGAGATGGGGATTCAGAGGCGGGGAATGAGATATGGAGAATCAGAGGCGGGGAATCAGAGGCGGGGAAACAGAGGTGGGGATTCAGATACTGGGAATCAGAGGTGGCGAATCAGAGGCAGGGAATCAGATGCGGGGATTCAGAGGCGGGGAATCAGAGCTGGCGAATCAGAGGCGGGGAATCAGAGGTGGGCAATCAGAGCCGGGGAATCAGATATGGGGAATCAGAGGCGGGGAATCAGAGGCGGGGAAATAGAGGCGGGGAATCAGATATGGGGAATCAGAGGCAGGGAATCAGATATGGGGAATCAGAGGCTGGGAATCAGAGGGGGGGAAACCGAGGCGGGGAATAAGATATGGGGAATCAGAGGTGGGGAATCAGGGGCGGGGAATCAGTTGCAGGGAATCAGAGGCGGGGAATCAGAGGCGGGGAATCAGAGGCAGGGAATCAGACACGGGGAATCAGAGGTGGGGAATCAGAGATGGGGAATCAGAGGCGGGGAATCAGAGGCAGGGAATCAGACGCGGGGAATCAGAGGCGGGGAATAAGAGCTGGGGAATCAGAGGTGGGGAATCAGAGTCGTGGAATCAGAGGCAGGGAATCGGATGTGCGGAATCAGAAATGGGGAGTCAGAGGTGGGGAATCAGAGGCGGTGAATCAGAGATGGGGAATCAGAGGCGGGGAATCAGAGGCAGGAAATCAGACACGGGGATTCAGAGGCTGGGAATCAGACGGGGGGAATCAAAGGCGGGGAATCAGAGCTGGTGAATCAGAGGCAGGGAATCAGAGTTGGGGATTCAGAGGCGGGCAATCAGATATGTGGAAACAGAGGAGGGGAATCAGAGGCGGGCAAACAGAGGCGGGGAATTAGATATGGGGAATCAGAGGTGGGGAATCAGAGGTGGTGAATCAGAGATGGGGAATCACAGGCGGGGAATCAGAGGCAGGGAATGGAACGCGGGGAATCAGAGGCAGGGAATCAGAGCTGGGGAATCAGAGGCGGGGAATCAGATATGGGGAAACAGCGGTGAATCAAAGGCGGGGAAACAGAGGCGGGGAATCAGACATGGGGAATCGGATGCAGGGAATCAGAGGTGGGGAATCAGAGCTGGGGAATCAGAGGCGGGGAATCAGAGTTGGGGCATCAGAGGTGGGGAATTAGATATGGGGAAACAGAGGCGGGGAATCAGAGGCGGGGAAACAGAGGCGGGGATTCAGATATGGGGAATCAGAGGTGGGGAATCAGAGGCAGGGAATCAGATGTGCGGAATCAGAGATGGGGAATCAGAGGCAGGGAATCAGAATCAGAAGCGGGGAATTAGAGGCCGGGAATCAGAGGCCGGGAATCGGATGCTGGGAATAAGAGGCCGGGAATCAGAGGTGGGGAATCAGAGTCCGGGAATCAGAGATGGGGATTCAGAGGCGGGGAATGAGATATGGAGAATCAGAGGCGGGGAATCAGAGGCGGGGAAACAGAGGTGTGGAATCAGATATGGGGAATCAGAGGTGGCGAATCAAAGGCGGTGATTTAGAGATGGGGAATCAGAGGCGGGGAATCAGAGGCAGGGAATCAGATGCGGGGAATCAGAGGCGGGGAATCAGAGCTGGCGAATCAGAGGCGGGGAATCAGAGGTGGGCAATCAGAGCCGGGGAATCAGATATGGGGAATCAGAGGCGGGGAATCAGAGGCGGGGAAACAGAGGCGGGGAATCAGATATGGGGAATCAGAGGTGGGGAATCAGAGGTTGTAAATCAGAGATGGGGAATCAAGGCGGGGAATCAGAGGCAGGGAATCAGACGCGGGGAATAAGAGGCGGGGATTCAGAGCTGGGGAATCAGAGGCGGGGAATCAGAGTTGGGGAATCAGAGGCAGGGAATCAGATATGGGGAACCAGAGGCGGGGAATCAGAGGCGGGGAAACAGAGGCGGGGAATCAGATATGGGGAATCAGAAGTGGGGAATCAGGGGCAGGGAATCAGTGGCAGGGAATCAGAGGCGGGGAATCTGAGGCGGGGAATCAGAGGCAGGGAATCAGACACGGGGAATCAGAGGCGGGGAATCAGAGATGGGGAATCAGAGGCGGGGAATCAGAGGCAGGGAATCGGACGCCGGGAATCAGAGGCGGGGAATCAGAGCTGGGGAATCAGAGGCGGGGAATCAGAGTTGGGGAATCAGAGGCGGGGAATCAGATATGGGGAAATAGAGGAGGGGAATCAGATATGGGGAATGAGAGGTGTGGAATCAGAGGTTGGGAATCAGAGGCAGGGAATCAGAGGCGGGGAAACAGAGGCGGGGAATCAGATATGGGGAATCAGAGGTGGCGAATCAAAGGCGGTGAAACAGAGATGGGGAATCAGGGCAGGGAATCAGAGGCAGGGAATCAGAGCTGGGGAAACAGAGGCGGGGAATCAGATATGGGGAATCAGAGGTGGGGAATCAGGGGCGGGGAATCAGTGGCAGGGAATCAGAGCTGGGGGATCAGAGGTGGGGAATCAGATATGGGGAATCAGAGGTGGGGAATCAGGGGCGGGGAATCAGTGGCAGGGAATCAGAGGCCGGGAATAAAAGGCGGGGAATCAGAGCTGGGGAATCAGAGGCCGGGAATCAGAGGCAGGGAAACAGAGGCGGGGAATCAGATATGGGGAATCAGAGGTGGGGAATTAGAGGTTGCGAATAAGAGGCAGGGAATCAGAGGCGGGGAATCAGAGGCGGGGAATCAGAGGCAGGGTATCGGATGTGCGGAATCAGAGATGGGGAATCAGAGGTGGGGATTCAGAGGTGGTGAATCAGAGAAGGGGAATCAGAGGCAGGGAATCAGACGCAGGGAATCAGAGGCGTGGAATCATAGCTGGCGAATTAGAGGAGGGGAATTAAAGTTGGGGAATCAGAGGCGGGGAATCAGATATGGGGAAACAGAGGCGGGGAATCAGAGGCGGGGAAACAGAGGCGGGGAATCATAGGCGGGGAATCAGAGATGGGGAATCAGAGGCGGGGAATCAGAGGCAGGGAATCGGATGCCGGAAATCAGAGGCGGGAAATCAGAGCTGGGGAATCAGAGGCGGGGAATCAGAGCTGGGGAATCAGAGGCGGCGAAGCAGATATGGGGAAAATGAGGCGGGGAATCAGATATGGGGAATCAGAGGCGGGGAATCAGATATGGGGAATCAGAGGCTGGGAATCAGAGCGGGGGAAACAGAGGCGGGGAATAAGATATGGGGAATCAGAGGTTGGGAATCAGTGGTGGGGAATCAGTGGCAGGGAATCAGAGGCGGGGAATCAGAGGCGGGGATTCAGAGGCAGGAAATCAGACACGGGGAATCAGAGGTGGGGAATCAGAGATGGGGAATCAGAGGCGGGGAATCAGAGGCAGGGAATCAGACGCGGGGAATCAGAGGCGGGGAATCAGAGCTGGGGAATCAGAGGTGGGGAATCAGAGTCGGGGAATCAGAGGCAGGGAATCGGATGTGCGGAATCAGAGATGGGGAATCAGAGGTGGGGAATCAGAGGCGGGGAATCAGAGGCAGGAAATCAGACACGGGGATTCAGAGGCTGGGAATCAGACGGGGGGAATCAAAGGCGGGGAATCAGAGCTGGTGAATAAGAGGCAGGGAATAAGAGTTGGGGATTCAGAGGCGGGGAATCAGATATGGGGAAACAGAGGCGGGGAATCAGAGGCGGGCAAACAGAGGCAGGGAATCGGATGTGCGGAATCAGAGATGGGGAATCAGAGGTGGGGAATCAGAGGCGGTGAATCAGAGATGGGGAATCAGAGGCGGGGAATCAGAGGCAGGAAATCAGACACGGGGATTCAGAGGCTGGGAATCAGACGGGGGGAATCAAAGGCGGGGAATCAGAGCTGGTGAATCAGAGGCAGGGAATCAGAGTTGGGGATTCAGAGGCGGGGAATCAGATATGGGGAAACAGAGGCGGGGAATCAGAGGCGGGCAAACAGAGGCGGGGAATTAGATATGGGGAATCAGAGGTGGAGAATCAGAGGTGGTGAATCAGAGATGGGGAATCACAGGCGGGGAATCAGAGGCAGGGAATAGAACGCGAGGAATCAGAGGCAGGGAATCAGAGCTGGGGAATCAGAGGCGGGGAATCAGAAATGGGGAAACAGAGGCGGGGAATCAGAGGCGGGGAAACAGAGGCAGGGAATCAGACATGGGGAATCGGATGCGGGGAATCAGATGTGCGGAATCAGAGATGGGGAATCAGAGGCAGGGAATCAGAATCAGAAGCGGGGAATTAGAGGCCGGGAATCAGAGGCCGGGAATCAGATGCTGGGAATAAGAGGCCGGGAATCAGAGGTGGGGAATCAGAGTCCGGGAATCAGAGATGGGGATTCAGAGGCGGGGAATGAGATATGGAGAATCAGAGGCGGGGAATCAGAGGCGGGGAAACAGAGGTGGGGAATCAGATATGGGGAATCAGAGGTGGCGAATCAAAGGCGGTGAATCAGAGATGGGGAAACAGAGGCGGGGAATCAGAGGCGTGGAAACAGAGGTGGGGAATCACATATGGGGAATCAGAGGCGGGGAAACAGAGGCAGGGAAGCAGATATGGGGAATCAGAGGCGAGGAATAAGAGGTGGGGAATCATAGGCAGGGAATCGGATGTGCGGAATCAGAGATGGGGAATCAGAGGCCGGGAATCAGAGGCGGTGAATCAGAGGCAGGGAATCAGACGCGGGGAATCAGAGGTGGGCAATCAGAGGCGGGGAATCAGATATGGGGAATCAGAGGCGGGGAATCAGAGGCGGGGAAACAGAGGCGGGGAATCAGATATGGGGAATCAGAGGTGGGGCATCAGAGGTTGTGAATCACAGATGGCGAATCAGAGGCGGGGAATCAGAGGCAGGGAATCAGACGCGGGGAATCAGAGGCGGGGATTCAGAGCTGGGGAATCAGAGGCGGGGAATCAGAGTTGGGGAATCAGAGGCGGGGAATCAGATATGGGGAATCAGAGGCAGGGAATCAGAGGCAGGAAAACAGAGGCGGGGAATCAGATATTGGGAATCAGAGGTGGGGAATCAGGGGCAGGGAATCAGTGGCAGGGAATCAGACGCGGGGAATCAGAGTCGGGGAATCAGAGGCAGGGAATCAGACACGGGGAATCAGAGGCGGGGAATCAGAGATGGGGAATCAGAGGCGGGGAATCAGAGGCAGGGAATCGGATTCCGGGAATCAGAGGCGGGAAATCAGAGCTGGGGAATCAGAGGCGGGGAATCAGAGTTGGGGAATCAGAGGCGGCGAAGCAGATATGGGGAAATAGAGGCGGGGAATCAGATATGGGGAATCAGAGGCAGGGAATCAGATATGTGGAATCAGAGGCTGGGAATCAGAGGGGGGGAAACAGAGGCGGGGAATAAGATATGGGGAATCAGAGGTGGGGAATCAGGGGCGGGGAATCAGTGGCAGGGAATCAGAGGCGGGGAATCAGAGGCGGGGAATCAGAGGCAGGGAATCAGACACGGGGAATCAGAGGTGGGGAATCAGAGATGGGGAATCAGAGGCAGGGAATCAGAGGCAGGGAATCAGACGCAGGGAATCAGAGGCGGGGAATCAGAGCTGGGGAATCAGAGGCAGGGAATCAGAGGCAGGGAATCAGACGCGGGGAATCAGAGGCGGGGAATCAGAGCTGGGGAATCAGAGGTGGGGAATCAGAGTCAGGGAATCAGAGGCAGGGAATCGGATGTGCGGAATCAGAAATGGGGAATCAGAGGTGGGGAATCATAGGCAGGGAATCGGATGTGCGGAATCAGAGATGGGGAATCAGAGGCCGGGAATCAGAGGTGGTGAACCAGAGATGGGGAATCAGAGGCGGTGAATCAGAGGCAGGGAATCAGACGCGGGGAATCAGAGGTGGGCAATCAGAGGCGGGGAATCAGATATGGGGAATCAGAGGCGGGGAATCAGAGGCGGGGAAACAGAGGCGGGGAATCAGATATGGGGAATCAGTGGTGGGGCATCAGAGGTTGTGAATCACAGATGGGGAATCAGAGGCGGGGAATCAGAGGCAGGGAATCAGACGCGGGGAATCAGAGGCGGGGATTCAGAGCTGGGGAATCAGAGGCGGGGAATCAGAGTTGGGGAATCAGAGGCGGGGAATCAGATATGGGGAATCAGAGGCAGGGAATCAGAGGCAGGAAAACAGAGGCGGGGAATCAGATATTGGGAATCAGAGGTGGGGAATCAGGGGTAGGGAATCAGCGGCAGGGAATCAGACGCGGGGAATCAGAGTCGGGGAATCAGAGGCAGGGAATCAGACACGGGGAATCAGAGGCGGGGAATCAGAGATGGGGAATCAGAGGCGGGGAATCAGAGCTGGGGAATCAGAGGCGGGGAATCAGTGTTGGGGAATCAGAGGCGGCGAAGCAGATATGGGGAAATAGAGGCGGGGAATCAGATATGGGGAATCAGAGGCAGGGAATCAGATATGGGGAATCAGAGGCTGGGAATCAGAGGGGGGGAAACAGAGGCGGGGAATAAGATATGGGGAATCAGAGGTGGGGAATCAGGGGCGGGGAATCAGTGGCAGGGAATCAGAGGCGGGGAATCAGAGGCGGGGAATCAGAGGCAGGGAATCAGACACGGGGAATCAGAGGTGGGGAATCAGAGATGGGGAATCAGAGGCAGGGAATCAGAGGCAGGGAATCAGACGCGGGGAATCAGAGGCGGGGAATCAGAGCTGGGGAATCAGAGGCGGGGAATCAGAGGCAGGGAATAAGACGCGGGGAATAGGAGGCGGGGAATCAGAGCTGGGGAATCAGAGGTGGGGAATCAGAGTCAGGGAATCAGAGGCAGGGAATCGGATGTGCGGAATCAGAAATGGGGAATCAGAAGTGGGGAATCAGAGGCGGTGAATCAGAGATGGGGAATCAGAGGCGGGGAATCTGAGGCAGGAAATCAGACACGGGGATTCAGAGGCTGGGAATCAGACGGGGGGAATCAAAGGCGGGGAATCAGAGCTGGTGAATCAGAGGCAGGGAATCAGAGTTGGGGATTCAGAGGCGGGGAATCATATATGGGGAAACAGAGGCGGGGTATCAGAGGCGGGCAAACAGAGGCGGGGAATTAGATATGGGGAATCAGAGGTGGGGAATCAGAGGTGGTGAATCAGAGATGGGGAATCACAGGCGGGGAATCAGAGGCAGGGAATAGAACGCGGGGAATCAGAGGCAGGGAATCAGAGGCAGGAAAACAGAGGCGGGGAATCAGATATTGGGAATCAGAGGTGGGGAATCAGGGGCAGGGAATCAGTGGCAGGGAATCAGACGCGGGGAATCAGAGTCGGGGAATCAGAGGCAGGGAATCAGACACGGGGAATCAGAGGCGGGGAATCAGAGATGGGGAATCAGAGGCGGGGAATCAGAGGCAGGGAATCGGATTCCGGGAATCAGAGGCGGGAAATCAGAGCTGGGGAATCAGAGGCGGGGAATCAGAGTTGGGGAATCAGAGGCGGCGAAGCAGATATGGGGAAATAGAGGCGGGGAATCAGATATGGGGAATCAGAGGCAGGGAATCAGATATGGGGAATCAGAGGCTGGGAATCAGAGGGGGGGAAACAGAGGCGGGGAATAAGATATGGGGAATCAGAGGTGGGGAATCAGGGGCGGGGAATCAGTGGCAGGGAATCAGAGGCGGGGAATCAGAGGCGGGGAATCAGAGGCAGGGAATCAGACACGGGGAATCAGAGGTGGGGAATCAGAGATGGGGAATCAGAGGCAGGGAATCAGAGGCAGGGAATCAGACGCAGGGAATCAGAGGCGGGGAATCAGAGCTGGGGAATCAGAGGCGGGGAATCAGAGGCAGGGAATCAGACGCGGGGAATCAGAGGCGGGGAATCAGAGCTGGGGAATCAGAGGTGGGGAATCAGAGTTAGGGAATCAGAGGCAGGGAATCGGATGTGCGGAATCAGAAATGGGGAATCAGAGGTGGGGAATCATAGGCAGGGAATCGGATGTGCGGAATCAGAGATGGGGAATCAGAGGCCGGGAATCAGAGGTGGTGAACCAGAGATGGGGAATCAGAGGCGGTGAATCAGAGGCAGGGAATCAGACGCGGGGAATCAGAGGTGGGCAATCAGAGGCGGGGAATCAGATATGGGGAATCAGAGGCGGGGAATCAGAGGCGGGGAAACAGAGGCGGGGAATCAGATATGGGGAATCAGAGGTGGGGCATCAGAGGTTGTGAATCACAGATGGGGAATAAGAGGCGGGGAATCAGAGGCAGGGAATCAGACGCGGGGAATCAGAGGCGGGGATTCAGAGCTGGGGAATCAGAGGCGGGGAATCAGAGTTGGGGAATCAGAGGCGGGGAATCAGATATGGGGAATCAGAGGCAGGGAATCAGAGGCAGGAAAACAGAGGCGGGGAATCAGATATTGGGAATCAGAGGTGGGGAATCAGGGGCAGGGAATCAGTGGCAGGGAATCAGACGCGGGGAATCAGAGTCGGGGAATCAGAGGCAGGGAATCAGACACGGGGAATCAGAGGCGGGGAATCAGAGATGGGGAATCAGAGGCGGGGTATCAGAGGCAGGGAATCGGATTCCGGGAATCAGAGGCGGGAAATCAGAGCTGGGGAATCAGAGGCGGGGAATCAGAGTTGGGGAATCAGAGGCGGCGAAGCAGATATGGGGAAATAGAGGCGGGGAATCAGATATGGGGAATCAGAGGCAGGGAATCAGATATGGGGAATCAGAGGCTGGGAATCAGAGGGGGGGAAACAGAGGCGGGGAATAAGATATGGGGAATCAGAGGTGGGGAATCAGGGGCGGGGAATCAGTGGCAGGGAATCAGAGGCGGGGAATCAGAGGCGGGGAATCAGAGGCAGGGAATCAGACACGGGGAATCAGAGGTGGGGAATCAGAGATGGGTAATCAGAGGCAGGGAATCAGAGGCAGGGAATCAGACGCGGGGAATCAGAGGCGGGGAATCAGAGCTGGGGAATCAGAGGCGGGGAATCAGAGGCAGGGAATCAGACGCGGGGAATCAGAGGCGGGGAATCAGAGCTGGGGAATCAGAGGTGGGGAATCAGAGTCAGGGAATCAGAGGCAGGGAATCGGATGTGCGGAATCAGAAATGGGGAATCAGAGGTGGGGAATCAGAGGCGGTGAATCAGAGATGGGGAATCAGAGGAGGGGAATCTGAGGCAGGAAATCAGACACGGGGATTCAGAGGCTGGGAATCAGACGGGGGGAATCAAAGGCGGGGAATCAGAGCTGGTGAATCAGAGGCAGGGAATCAGAGTTGGGGATTCAGAGGCGGGGAATCATATATGGGGAAACTAAGGCGGGGAATCAGAGGCGGGCAAACAGAGGCGGGGAATTAGATATGGGGAATCAGAGGTGGGGAATCAGAGGTGGTGAATCAGAGATGGGGAATCACAGGCGGGGAATCAGAGGCAGGGAATAGAACGCGGGGAATCAGAGGCAGGGAATCAGAGCTGGGGAATCAGAGGCGGGGAATCAGATATGGTGAAACAGAGGCGGGGAATCAGAGGCGGGGAAACAGAGGCGGGGAATCAGACATGGGGAATCGGATGCGGGGAATCAGAGGCGGGTAATCAGAGCTGGGGAATCAGAGGCGGGGAATCAGAGTTGGGGCATCAGAGGTTGGGAATTAGATATGGGGAAACAGAGGCGGGGAATCAGAGGCGGGGAAACAGAGGCGGGGAATCAGATATGGGGAATCAGAGATGGGGAATCAGAGGCAGGGAATCAGACGCGGGGTATCAGAGGCGGGGAATCAGAGCTGGGGAATCAGAGGTGGGGAATCAGAGTCGGGGAATCAGAGGCAGGGAATCGGATGTGCGGAATCAGAAATGGGGAATCAGAGGTGGGGAATCAGAGTCGGTGAATCAGAGATGGGGAATCAGAGGCGGGGAATCTGAGGCAGGAAATCAGACACGGGGATTCAGAGGCTGGGAATCAGACGGGGGGAATCAAAGGCGGGGAATCAGAGCTGGTGAATCAGAGGCAGGGAATCAGAGTTGGGGATTCAGAGGCTGGGAATAAGATATGGGGAAACAGAGGCGGGGAATCAGACGCGGGCAAACAGAGGCGGGGAATTAGATATGGGGAATCAGAGGTGGGGAATCAGAGGTGGTGAATCAGAGATGGGGAATCACAGGCGGGGAATCAGAGGCAGGGAATAGAACGCGGGGAATCAGAGGCAGGGAATCAGAGCTGGGGAATCAGAGGCGGGGAATCAGATATGGGGAAACAGAGGCGGGGAATCAGAGGCGGGGAAACAGAGGCGGGGAATCAGACATGGGGAATCGGATGCGGGGAATCAGAGGCGGGGAATCAGAGCTGGGGAATCAGAGGCTGGGAATTAGAGTTGGGGCATCAGAGGTGGGGAATTAGATATGGGGAAACAGAGGCGGGGAATCAGAGGCGAGGAAACAGAGGCGGGGAATCAGATGTGCGGAATCAGAGATGGGGAATCAGAGGCAGGGAATCAGATGTGCGGAATCAGAGATGGGGAATCAGAGGCAGGGTATCAGAATCAGAAGCGGGGAATCAGAGGCCGGGAATCAGAGGCCGGGAATCAGATGCTGGGAATAAGAGGCCGGGAATCAGAGGTGGGGAATCAGAGTCCGGGAATCAGAGATGGGGATTCAGAGGCGGGGAATGAGATATGGAGAATCAGAGGCGGGGAATCAGAGGCGGGGAAACAGAGGTGGGGATTCAGAGGCTGGGAATCAGAGGCAGGAAATCAGACACGGGGATTCAGAGGCTGGGAATCAGACGGGGGGAATCAAAGGCGGGGAATCAGAGCTGGTGAATCAGAGGCAGGGAATCAGAGTTGGGGATTCAGAGGCGGGCAATCAGATATGTGGAAACAGAGGAGGGGAATCAGAGGCGGGCAAACAGAGGCGGGGAATTAGATATGGGGAATCAGAGGTGGGGAATCAGAGGTGGTGAATCAGAGATGGGGAATCACAGGCGGGGAATCAGAGGCAGGGAATGGAACGCGGGGAATCAGAGGCAGGGAATCAGAGCTGGGGAATCAGAGGCGGGGAATCAGATATGGGGAAACAGCTGTGAATCAGAGGCGGGGAAACAGAGGCGGGGAATCAGACATGGGGAATCGGATGCAGGGAATCAGAGGTGGGGAATCAGAGCTGGGGAATCAGAGGCGGGGAATCAGAGTTGGGGCATCAGAGGTGGGGAATTAGATATGGGGAAACAGAGGCGGGGAATCAGAGGCGGGGAAACAGAGGCGGGGAATCAGATATGGGGAATCAGAGGTGGGGACTCAGAGGCCGGGAATCAGATGTGCAGAATCAGAGATGGGGAATCAGAGGCAGTGAATCAGAATCAGAAGCGGGGAATCAGAGGCTGGGAATCGGAGGCCGGGAATAAAATGCTGGGAATAAGAGGCCGGGAATCAGAGGTGGGGAATCAGAGTCCGGGAATCAGAGATGAGGATTCAGAGGCGGGGAATGAGATATGGAGAATCAGAGGCGGGGAATCAGAGGCGGGGAAACAGAGGTGTGGAATCAGATATGGGGAATCAGAGGTGGCGAATCAAAGGCGGTGATTTAGAGATGGGGAATCAGAGGCGGGGAATCAGAGGCAGGGAATCAGATGCGGGGAATCAGAGGCGGGGAATCAGAGCTGGCGAATCAGAGGCGGGGAATCAGAGGTGGGCAATCAGAGCCGGGGAATCAGATATGGGGAATCAGAGGCGGGGAATCAGAGGCGGGGAAACAGAGGCGGGGAATCAGATATGGGGAATCAGAGGTGGGGAATCAGAGGTTGTAAATCAGAGATGGGGAATCAAGGCGGGGAATCAGAGGCAGGGAATCAGACGCGGGGAATCAGAGGCGGGGATTCAGAGCTGGGGAATCAGAGGCGGGGAATCAGAGTTGGGGAATCAGAGGCAGGGAATCAGATATCGGGAGCCAGAGGCGGGGAATCAGAGGCGGGGAAACAGAGGCGGGGAATCAGATATGGGGAATCAGAAGTGGGGAATCAGGGGCAGGGAATCAGTGGCAGGGAATCAGAGGCGGGGAATCAGAGGCGGGGAATCAGAGGCAGGGAATCAGACACGGGGAATCAGAGGCGGGGAATCAGAGATAAGGAATCAGAGGTGGGGAATCAGAGGCAGGGAATCGGACGCCGGGAATCAGAGGCGGGGAATCAGAGCTGGGGAATCAGAGGCGGGGAATCAGAGTTGGGGAATCAGAGGCGGGGAATCAGATATGGGGAAATAGAGGCGGGGAATCAGATGTGGGGAATGAGAGGTGTGGAATCAGAGGTTGGGAATCAGAGGCCGGGAATCAGAGATGGGGATTCAGAGGCGGGGAATGAGATATGGAGAATCAGAGGCGGGGAATCAGAGGCGGGGAAACAGAGGTGGGGAATCAGATATGGGGAATCAGAGGTGGCGAATCAAAGGCGGTGAATCAGAGATGGGGAAACAGAGGCGGGGAATCAGAGGCGTGGAAACAGAGGTGGGGAATCACATATGGGGAATCAGAGGCGGGGAAACAGAGACAGGGAATCAGATATGGGGAATCAGAGGCGGGGAATCAGAGGTGGGGAATCATAGGCAGGGAATCGGATGTGCGGATTCAGAGATGGGGAATCAGAGGCCGGGAATCAGAGGTGGTGAACCAGAGATGGGGAATCAGAGGCGGTGAATCAGAGGCAGGGAATCAGACGCGGGGAATCAGAGGTGGGCAATCAGAGGCGGGGAATCAGATATGGGGAATCAGAGGCGGGGAATCAGAGGCGGGGAAACAGAGGCGGGGAATCAGATATGGGGAATCAGAGGTGGGGCATCAGAGGTTGTGAATCACAGATGGGGAATCAGAGGCGGGGAATTAGAGGCAGGGAATCAGACGCGAGGAGTCAGAGGCGGGGATTCAGAGCTGGGGAATCAGAGGCGGGGAATCAGAGTTGGGGAATCAGAGGCGGGGAATCAGATATGGGGAATCAGAGGCAGGGAATCAGAGGCAGGAAAACAGAGGCGGGGAATCAGATATGGGGAATCAGAGGTGGGGAATCAGGGGCAGGGAATCAGTGGCAGGGAATCAGGCGCGGGGAATCAGAGTCGGGGAATCAGAGGCAGGGAATCAGACACGGGGAATCAGAGGCGGGGAATCAGAGATGGGGAATCAGAGGTGGGGAATCAGAGGCAGGGAATCGGATGCCGGGAATCAGAGGCGGGAAATCAGAGCTGGGGAATCAGAGGCGGGGAATCAGAGTTGGGGAATCAGAGGCGGCGAAGCAGATATGGGGAAATAGAGGCGGGGAATCAGATATGGGGAATCAGAGGTGGGGAATCAGGGGCGGGGAATCAGTGGCAGGGAATCAGAGGCGGGGAATCAGACACGGGGAATCAGAGGTGGGGAATCAGAGATGGGGAATCAGAGGCGGGGAATCAGAGGCAGGGAATCAGACGCGGGGAATCAGAGGCGGGGAATCAGAGCTGGGGAATCAGAGGCGGGGAATCAGAGGCAGGGAATCAAACGCGGGGAATCAGAGGCGGGGAATCAGAGCTGGGGAATCAGAGGTGGGGAATCAGAGTCGGGGAATCAGAGGCAGGGAATCGGATGTGCGGAATCAGAAATGGGGAATCAGAGGTGGGGAATCAGAGGCGGTGAATCAGAGATGGGGAATCAGAGGCGGGGAATCTGAGGCAGGAAATCAGACACGGGGATTCAGAGGCTGGGAATCAGACGGGGGGAATCAAAGGCGGGGAATCAGAGCTGGTGAATCAGAGGCAGGGAATCAGAGTTGGGGATTCAGAGGCGGAGAATAAGATATGGGGAAACAGAGGCGGGGAATCAGACGCGGGCAAACAGAGGCGGGGAATTAGATATGGGGAATATGAGGTGGGGAATCAGAGGTGGTGAATCAGAGATGGGGAATCACAGGCGGGGAATCAGAGGCAGGGAATAGAACGCGGGGAATCAGAGGCAGGGAATCAGAGCTGGGGAATCAGAGGCGGGGAATCAGATATGGGGAAACAGAGGCGGGGAATCAGAGGCGGGGAAACAGAGGCGGGGAATCAGACATGGGGAATCGGATGCGGGGAATCAGAGGCGGGGAATCAGAGCTGGGGAATCAGAGGCGGGGAATCAGAGTTGGGGCATCAGAGGTGGGGAATTAGATATGGGGAAACAGAGGCGGGGAATCAGAGGCGGGGAAACAGAGGCGGGGAATAAGATGTGCGGAATCAGAGATGGGGAATCAGAGGCAGGGAATCAGAGTTGGGGAATCAGAGGCGGGGAATCAGATATGGGGAATCAGAGACAGGGAATCAGAGGCAGGAAAACAGAGGCGGGGAATCAGATATGGGGAATCAGAGGTGGGCAATCAGGGGCAGGGAATCAGTGGCAGGGAATCAGGCGCGGGGAATCAGAGTCGGGGAATCAGAGGCAGGGAATCAGACACGGGGAATCAGAGGCGGGGAATCAGAGATGGGGAATCAGAGGTGGGGAATCAGAGGCAGGGAATCGGATGCCGGGAATCAGAGGCGGGAAATCAGAGCTGGGGAATCAGAGGCGGGGAATCAGAGTTGGGGAATCAGAGGCGGCGAAGCAGATATGGGATAATAGAGGCGGGGAATCAGATATGGGGAATCAGAGGTGGGGAATCAGGGGCGGGGAATCAGTGGCAGGGAATCAGAGGCGGGTAATCAGAGGCGGGGAATCAGAGGCAGGGAATCAGAAACGGGGAATCAGAGGTGGGGAATCAGAGATGGGGAATCAGAGGCGGGGAATCAGAGGCAGGGAATCAGACGCGGGGAATCAGAGGCGGGGAATCAGAGCTGGGGAATCAGAGGCGGGGAATCAGAGGCAGGGAATCAGACGCGGGGAATCAGAGGCGGGGAATCAGAGCTGGGGAATCAGAGGTGGGGAATCAGAGTCGGGGAATCAGAGGCAGGGAATCGGATGTGCGGAATCAGAAATGGGGAATCAGAGGTGGGGAATCAGAGGCGGAGAATCAGAGATGGGGAATCAGAGGCGGGGAATCTGAGGCAGGAAATCAGACACGGGGATTCAGAGGCTGGGAATCAGACGGGGGGAATCAAAGGTGGGGAATCAGAGCTGGTGAATCAGAGGCAGGGAATCAGAGTTGGGGATTCAGAGGCGGGGAATAAGATATGGGGAAACAGAGGCGGGGAATCAGACGCGGGCAAACAGAGGCGGGGAATTAGATATGGGGAATCAGAGGTGGGGAATCAGAGGTGGTGAATCAGAGATGGGGAATCACAGGCGGGGAATCAGAGGCAGGGAATAGAACGCGGGGAATCAGAGGCAGGGAATCAGAGCTGGGGAATCAGAGGCGGGGAATCAGATATGGGGAAACAGAGGCGGGGAATCAGAGGCGGGGAAACAGAGGCGGGGAATCAGACATGGGGAATCGGATGCGGGGAATCAGAGGCGGGGAATCAGAGCTGGGGAATCAGAGGCGGGGAATCAGAGTTGGGGCATCAGAGGTGGGGAATTAGATATGGGGAAACAGAGGCGGGGAATCAGAGGCGGGGAAACAGAGGCGGGGAATCAGATGTGCGGAATCAGGGATGGGGAATCAGAGGCAGGGAATCAGATGTGCGGAATCAGAGATGGGGAATCAGAGGCAGGGTATCAGAATCAGAAGCGGGGAATCAGAGGCCGGGAATCAGAGGCCGGGAATCAGATGCTGGGAATAAGAGGCCGGGAATCAGAGGTGGGGAATCAGAGTCCGGGAATCAGAGATGGGGATTCAGAGGCGGGGAATGAGATATGGAGAATCAGAGGCGGGGAATCAGAGGCGGGGAAACAGAGGTGGGGATTCAGATATGGGGAATCAGAGGTGGCGAATCAGAGGCAGGGAATCAGATGCGGGGATTCAGAGGCGGGGAATCAGAGCTGGCGAATCAGAGGCGGGGAATCAGAGGTGGGCAATCAGAGCCGGGGAATCAGATATGGGGAATCAGAGGCGGGGAATCAGAGGCGGGGAAATAGAGGCGGGGAATCAGATATGGGGAATCAGAGGCAGGGAATCAGATATGGGGAATCAGAGGCTGGGAATCAGAGGGGGGGAAACCGAGGCGGGGAATAAGATATGGGGAATCAGAGGTGGGGAATCAGGGGCGGGGAATCAGTTGCAGGGAATCAGAGGCGGGGAATCAGAGGCGGGGAATCAGAGGCAGGGAATCAGACACGGGGAATCAGAGGTGGGGAATCAGAGATGGGGAATCAGAGGCGGGGAATCAGAGGCAGGGAATCAGACGCGGGGAATCAGAGGCGGGGAATAAGAGCTGGGGAATCAGAGGTGGGGAATCAGAGTCGTGGAATCAGAGGCAGGGAATCGGATGTGCGGAATCAGAAATGGGGAGTCAGAGGTGGGGAATCAGAGGCGGTGAATCAGAGATGGGGAATCAGAGGCGGGGAATCAGAGGCAGGAAATCAGACACGGGGATTCAGAGGCTGGGAATCAGACGGGGGGAATCAAAGGCGGGGAATCAGAGCTGGTGAATCAGAGGCAGGGAATCAGAGTTGGGGATTCAGAGGCGGGCAATCAGATATGTGGAAACAGAGGAGGGGAATCAGAGGCGGGCAAACAGAGGCGGGGAATTAGATATGGGGAATCAGAGGTGGGGAATCAGAGGTGGTGAATCAGAGATGGGGAATCACAGGCGGGGAATCAGAGGCAGGGAATGGAACGCGGGGAATCAGAGGCAGGGAATCAGAGCTGGGGAATCAGAGGCGGGGAATCAGATATGGGGAAACAGCGGTGAATCAAAGGCGGGGAAACAGAGGCGGGGAATCAGACATGGGGAATCGGATGCAGGGAATCAGAGGTGGGGAATCAGAGCTGGGGAATCAGAGGCGGGGAATCAGAGTTGGGGCATCAGAGGTGGGGAATTAGATATGGGGAAACAGAGGCGGGGAATCAGAGGCGGGGAAACAGAGGCGGGGATTCAGATATTGGGAATCAGAGGTGGGGAATCAGAGGCAGGGAATCAGATGTGCGGAATCAGAGATGGGGAATCAGAGGCAGGGAATCAGAATCAGAAGCGGGGAATTAGAGGCCGGGAATCAGAGGCCGGGAATCGGATGCTGGGAATAAGAGGCCGGGAATCAGAGGTGGGGAATCAGAGTCCGGGAATCAGAGATGGGGATTCAGAGGCAGGGAATGAGATATGGAGAATCAGAGGCGGGGAATCAGAGGCGGGGAAACAGAGGTGTGGAATCAGATATGGGGAATCAGAGGTGGCGAATCAAAGGCGGGGAATCAGAGGTGGGCAATCAGAGCCGGGGAATCAGATATGGGGAATCAGAGGCGTGGAATCAGAGGCGGGGAAACAGAGGCGGGGAATCAGATATGGGGAATCAGAGGTGGGGAATCAGAGGTTGTAAATCAGAGATGGGGAATCAAGGCGGGGAATCAGAGGCAGGGAATAAGACGCGGGGAATAAGAGGCGGGGATTCAGAGCTGGGGAATCAGAGGCGGGGAATCAGAGTTGGGGAATCAGAGGCAGGGAATCAGATATGGGGAACCAGAGGCGGGGAATCAGAGGCGGGGAAACAGAGGCGGGGAATCAGATATGGGGAATCAGAAGTGGGGAATCAGGGGCAGGGAATCAGTGGCAGGGAATCAGAGGCGGGGAATCAGAGGCGGGGAATCAGAGGCAGGGAATCAGACACGGGGAATCAGAGGCGGGGAATCAGAGATGGGGAATCAGAGGCGGGGAATCAGAGGCAGGGAATCGGACGCCGGGAATCAGAGGCGGGGAATCAGAGCTGGGGAATCAGAGGCGGGGAATCAGAGTTGGGGAATCAGAGGCGGGGAATCAGATATGGGGAAATAGAGGAGGGGAATCAGATATGGGGAATGAGAGGTGTGGAATCAGAGGTTGGGAATCAGAGGCAGGGAATCAGAGGCGGGGAAACAGAGGCGGGGAATCAGATATGGGGAATCAGAGGTGGCGAATCAAAGGCGGTGAAACAGAGATGGGGAATCAGGGCAGGGAATCAGAGGCAGGGAATCAGAGCTGGGGAAACAGAGGCGGGGAATCAGATATGGGGAATCAGAGGTGGGGAATCAGGGGCGGGGAATCAGTGGCAGGGAATCAGAGCTGGGGGATCAGAGGTGGGGAATCAGATATGGGGAATCAGAGGTGGGGAATCAGGGGCGGGGAATCAGTGGCAGGGAATCAGAGGCCGGGAATAAAAGGCGGGGAATCAGAGCTGGGGAATCAGAGGCCGGGAATCAGAGGCAGGGAAACAGAGGCGGGGAATCAGATATGGGGAATCAGAGGTGGGGAATTAGAGGTTGCGAATAAGAGGCAGGGAATCAGAGGCGGGGAATCAGAGGCGGGGAATCAGAGGCAGGGTATCGGATGTGCTGAATCAGAGATGGGGAATCAGAGGTGGGGATTCAGAGGTGGTGAATCAGAGAAGGGGAATCAGAGGCAGGGAATCAGACGCAGGGAATCAGAGGCGTGGAATCATAGCTGGCGAATTAGAGGAGGGGAATTAAAGTTGGGGAATCAGAGGCGGGGAATCAGATATGGGGAAACAGAGGCGGGGAATCAGAGGCGGGGAAACAGAGGCGGGGAATCATAGGCGGGGAATCAGAGATGGGGAATCAGAGGCGGGGAATCAGAGGCAGGGAATCGGATGCCGGAAATCAGAGGCGGGAAATCAGAGCTGGGGAATCAGAGGCGGGGAATCAGAGCTGGGGAATCAGAGGCGGCGAAGCAGATATGGGGAAAATGAGGCGGGGAATCAGATATGGGGAATCAGAGGCGGGGAATCAGATATGGGGAATCAGAGGCTGGGAATCAGAGCGGGGGAAACAGAGGCGGGGAATAAGATATGGGGAATCAGAGGTGGGGAATCAGTGGTGGGGAATCAGTGGCAGGGAATCAGAGGCGGGGAATCAGAGGCGGGGATTCAGAGGCAGGAAATCAGACACGGGGAATCAGAGGTGGGGAATCAGAGATGGGGAATCAGAGGCGGGGAATCAGAGGCAGGGAATCAGACGCGGGGAATCAGAGGCGGGGAATCAGAGCTGGGGAATCAGAGGTGGGGAATCAGAGTCGGGGAATCAGAGGCAGGGAATCGGATGTGCGGAATCAGAGATGGGGAATCAGAGGTGGGGAATCAGAGGCGGGGAATCAGAGGCAGGAAATCAGACACGGGGATTCAGAGGCTGGGAATCAGACGGGGGGAATCAAAGGCGGGGAATCAGAGCTGGTGAATAAGAGGCAGGGAATAAGAGTTGGGGATTCAGAGGCGGGGAATCAGATATGGGGAAACAGAGGCGGGGAATCAGAGGCGGGCAAACAGAGGCAGGGAATCGGATGTGCGGAATCAGAGATGGGGAATCAGAGGTGGGGAATCAGAGGCGGTGAATCAGAGATGGGGAATCAGAGGCGGGGAATCAGAGGCAGGAAATCAGACACGGGGATTCAGAGGCTGGGAATCAGACGGGGGGAATCAAAGGCGGGGAATCAGAGCTGGTGAATCAGAGGCAGGGAATCAGAGTTGGGGATTCAGAGGCGGGGAATCAGATATGGGGAAACAGAGGCGGGGAATCAGAGGCGGGCAAACAGAGGCGGGGAATTAGATATGGGGAATCAGAGGTGGAGAATCAGAGGTGGTGAATCAGAGATGGGGAATCACAGGCGGGGAATCAGAGGCAGGGAATAGAACGCGAGGAATCAGAGGCAGGGAATCAGAGCTGGGGAATCAGAGGCGGGGAATCAGATATGGGGAAACAGAGGCGGGGAATCAGAGGCGGGGAAACAGAGGCAGGGAATCAGACATGGGGAATCGGATGCGGGGAATCAGATGTGCGGAATCAGAGATGGGGAATCAGAGGCAGGGAATCAGAATCAGAAGCGGGGAATTAGAGGCCGGGAATCAGAGGCCGGGAATCAGATGCTGGGAATAAGAGGCCGGGAATCAGAGGTGGGGAATCAGAGTCCGGGAATCAGAGATGGGGATTCAGAGGCGGGGAATGAGATATGGAGAATCAGAGGCGGGGAATCAGAGGCGGGGAAACAGAGGTGGGGAATCAGATATGGGGAATCAGAGGTGGCGAATCAAAGGCGGTGAATCAGAGATGGGGAAACAGAGGCGGGGAATCAGAGGCGTGGAAACAGAGGTGGGGAATCACATATGGGGAATCAGAGGCGGGGAAACAGAGGCAGGGAAGCAGATATGGGGAATCAGAGGCGAGGAATCAGAGGTGGGGAATCATAGGCAGGGAATCGGATGTGCGGAATCAGAGATGGGGAATCAGAGGCCGGGAATCAGAGGCGGTGAATCAGAGGCAGGGAATCAGACGCGGGGAATCAGAGGTGGGCAATCAGAGGCGGGGAATCAGATATGGGGAATCAGAGGCGGGGAATCAGAGGCGGGGAAACAGAGGCGGGGAATCAGATATGGGGAATCAGAGGTGGGGCATCAGAGGTTGTGAATCACAGATGGGGAATCAGAGGCGGGGAATCAGAGGCAGGGAATCAGACGCGGGGAATCAGAGGCGGGGATTCAGAGCTGGGGAATCAGAGGCGGGGAATCAGAGTTGGGGAATCAGAGGCGGGGAATCAGATATGGGGAATCAGAGGCAGGGAATCAGAGGCAGGAAAACAGAGGCGGGGAATCAGATATTGGGAATCAGAGGTGGGGAATCAGGGGCAGGGAATCAGTGGCAGGGAATCAGACGCGGGGAATCAGAGTCGGGGAATCAGAGGCAGGGAATCAGACACGGGGAATCAGAGGCGGGGAATCAGAGATGGGGAATCAGAGGCGGGGAATCAGAGGCAGGGAATCGGATTCCGGGAATCAGAGGCGGGAAATCAGAGCTGGGGAATCAGAGGCGGGGAATCAGAGTTGGGGAATCAGAGGCGGCGAAGCAGATATGGGGAAATAGAGGCGGGGAATCAGATATGGGGAATCAGAGGCAGGGAATCAGATATGGGGAATCAGAGGCTGGGAATCAGAGGGGGGGAAACAGAGGCGGGGAATAAGATATGGGGAATCAGAGGTGGGGAATCAGGGGCGGGGAATCAGTGGCAGGGAATCAGAGGCGGGGAATCAGAGGCGGGGAATCAGAGGCAGGGAATCAGACACGGGGAATCAGAGGTGGGGAATCAGAGATGGGGAATCAGAGGCAGGGAATCAGAGGCAGGGAATCAGACGCAGGGAATCAGAGGCGGGGAATCAGAGCTGGGGAATCAGAGGCGGGGAATCAGAGGCAGGGAATCAGACGCGGGGAATCAGAGGCGGGGAATCAGAGCTGGGGAATCAGAGGTGGGGAATCAGAGTCAGGGAATCAGAGGCAGGGAATCGGATGTGCGGAATCAGAAATGGGGAATCAGAGGTGGGGAATCATAGGCAGGGAATCGGATGTGCGGAATCAGAGATGGGGAATCAGAGGCCGGGAATCAGAGGCAGGAAATCAGACACGGGGATTCAGAGGCTGGGAATCAGACGGGGGGAATCAAAGGCGGGGAATCAGAGCTGGGGAATCAGAGGCAGGGAATCAGAGGCGGGGAATCAGATATGTGGAATCAGAGGCTGGGATTCAGAGGCGGGGAATCAGAGGCAGGGAATCAGATACGGGGAATCAGTGGTGGGGAATCAGAGATGGGGAATCAGAGGCGGGGAATCAGAGGCAGGGAATCAGACGCGGGGAATCTGAGGCGGGGAATCAGAGCTGGGGAATCAGAGGTGGGGAATCAGAGTTGGGGAATCAGAGGCAGGGAATCGGATGTGCGGAATCAGAGATGGGGAATCAGATGTGGGGAATCAGAGGAACAGGGATGGGGAATCAGAGGCGGGGAATCAGAGGCAGGAAATCAGACACGGGGATTCAGAGGCTGGGAATCAGACGGGGGGAATCAAAGGCGGGGAATCAGAGCTGGGGAATCAGAGGCAGGGAATCAGAGTTGGGGATTCAGAGACAGGGAATCAGATATGGGGAAACAGAGGCGGGGAATCAGAGGCGGGCAAACAGAGGCGGGGTATTAGATATGGGGAATCAGAGGTGGAGAATCAGAGGTGGTGAATCAGTGATGGGGAATCACAGGCTGGGAATCAGAGGCAGGGAATAGAACGCAGGGAATCAGACGCAGGGAATCAGAGCTGGGGAATCAGAGGCGGGGAATCATAGTTGGGAATCAGAGGCGGGGAATCAGATATGGGGAAACAGAGGCGGGGAATCAGAGGCGGGGAAACAGAGGCGGGGAATCAGATATGGGGAATCGGATGCGGGGAATCAGAGGCGGGGAATCAGAGCTGGGGAATCAGAGGCGGGGAATCAGAGTTGGGGCATCAGAGGTGGGGAATTAGATATAGGGAAACAGAGGCGGGGAATCAGAGGCGGGGAAACAGAGGCGGGGAATCAGATATGGGGAATCAGAGGTGGGGAATCAGAGGCAGGGAATCAGATGTGCGGAATCAGAGATGGGGAATCAGAGGCAGGGAATCAGAATCAGAAGCGGGGAATCAGAGGCCGGGAATCAGAGGCCGGGAATCAGATGCTGGGAATAAGAGGCCGGGAATCAGAGGTGGGGAATCAGAGTCCGGGAATCAGAGATGGGGATTCAGAGGCGGGGAATGAGATATGGAGAATCAGAGGCGGGGAATCAGAGGCCGGGAAACAGAGGTGGGGAATCAGATATCGGGAATCAGAGGTGGCGAATCAAAGGCGGTGAATCAAAGATGGGGAATCAGAGGCGGGGAATCAGAGGCAGGGAATCAGATGCGGGGAATCAGAGGCGGGGAATCAGAGCTGGCGAATCAGAGGCGGGGAATCAGAGGTGGGCAATCAGAGGCGGGGAATCAGATATGGGGAATCAGAGGCGGGGAATCAGAGGCGGGGAAACAGAGGCGGGGAATCAAATATAGGGAATCAGAGGTGGGGAATCAGAGGTTGTGAATCAGAGATGGGGAATCAAGGCGGGGAATCAGAGGCAGGGAATCAGACACGGGGAATCAGAGGCGGGGATTCAGAGCTGGGGAATCAGAGGCGG
Source organism: Narcine bancroftii (assembly GCF_036971445.1). Taxonomy (NCBI): domain Eukaryota; kingdom Metazoa; phylum Chordata; class Chondrichthyes; order Torpediniformes; family Narcinidae; genus Narcine; species Narcine bancroftii. Next base: position 152,446,468 of record NC_091472.1, on the reverse strand, counting down.
GGAATCAGAGTTGGGGAATCAGAGGCAGGGAATCAGATATGGGGAATCAGAGGCGGGGAATCAGAGGCGGGGAAACAGAGGCGGGGAATCAGATATGGGGAATCAGAGGTGGGGAATCAGGGGCAGGGATTAAGTGTCAGGGAATCAGAGGCGGGGAATCAGAGATGGGGAATCAGAGGCGGGGAATCAGAGTTGGGGAATCAGAGGCGGGGATTCAGAGATGGGGAAATAGAGGCGGGGAATCAGATATGGGGAATCAGAGGTGTGGAATCAGAGGTTTGGAATCAGAGGAAGGGAATCAGAGTCGGGGAAACAGAGGCGGGGAATCAGATATGTGGAATCAGAGGTGGCGAATCAAAGGCGGTGAAACAGAGATGGGGAATCAGGGCAGGGAATCAGAGGCAGGGAATCGGATGTGCGGAATCAGAAATGGGGAATCAGAAGTGGGGAATCAGAGGCGGTGAATCAGAGATGGGGAATCAGAGGCGGGGAATCAGAGGCAGGGAATCAGATGCGGGGAATCAGAGGCGGGGAATCAGAGCTGGCGAATCAGAGGCGGGGAATCAGAGGTGGGCAATCAGAGCCGGGGAATCAGATATGGGGAATCAGAGGCGGGGAATCAGAGGCGGGGAAACAGAGGCGGGGAATAAGATATGGGGAATCAGAGGTGGGGAATCAGAGGTTGTAAATCAGAGATGGGGAATCAAGGCGGGGAATCAGAGGCAGGGAATCAGACGCGGGGAATAAGAGGCGGGGATTCAGAGCTGGGGAATCAGAGGCGGGGAATCAGAGTTGGGGAATCAGAGGCAGGGAATCAGATATGGGGAACCAGAGGCGGGGAATCAGAGGCGGGGAAACAGAGGCGGGGAATCAGATATGGGGAATCAGAAGTGGGGAATCAGGGGCAGGGAATCAGTGGCAGGGAATCAGAGGCGGGGAATCAGAGGCGGGGAATCAGAGGCAGGGAATCAGACACGGGGAATCAGAGGCGGGGAATCAGAGATGGGGAATCAGAGGCGGGGAATCAGAGGCAGGCAATCGGACGCCGGGAATCAGAGGCGGGGAATCAGAGCTGGGGAATCAGAGGCGGGGAATCAGAGTTGGGGAATCAGAGGCGGGGAATCAGATATGGGGAAATAGAGGAGGGGAATCAGATATGGGGAATGAGAGGTGTGGAATCAGAGGTTGGGAATCAGAGGCAGGGAATCAGAGGCGGGGAAACAGAGGCGGGGAATCAGATATGGGGAATCAGAGGTGGCGAATCAAAGGCGGTGAAACAGAGATGGGGAATCAGGGCAGGGAATCAGAGGCAGGGAATCAGAGCTGGGGAAGCAGAGGCGGGGAATCAGATATGGGGAATCAGAGGTGGGGAATCAGGGGCGGGGAATCAGTGGCAGGGAATCAGAGCTGGGGGATCAGAGGTGGGGAATCAGATATGGGGAATCAGAGGTGGGGAATCAGGGGCGGGGAATCAGTGGCAGGGAATCAGAGGCCGGGAATAAAAGGCGGGGAATCAGAGCTGGGGAATCAGAGGCCGGGAATCAGAGGCAGGGAAACAGAGGCGGGGAATCAGATATGGGGAATCAGAGGTGGGGAATTAGAGGTTGCGAATAAGAGGCAGGGAATCAGAGGCGGGGAATCAGAGGCGGGGAATCAGAGGCAGGGTATCGGATGTGCTGAATCAGAGATGGGGAATCAGAGGTGGGGATTCAGAGGTGGTGAATCAGAGAAGGGGAATCAGAGGCAGGGAATCAGACGCAGGGAATCAGAGGCGTGGAATCATAGCTGGCGAATTAGAGGAGGGGAATTAAAGTTGGGGAATCAGAGGCGGGGAATCAGATATGGGGAAACAGAGGCGGGGAATCAGAGGCGGGGAAACAGAGGCGGGGAATCATAGGCGGGGAATCAGAGATGGGGAATCAGAGGCGGGGAATCAGAGGCAGGGAATCGGATGCCGGAAATCAGAGGCGGGAAATCAGAGCTGGGGAATCAGAGGCGGGGAATCAGAGCTGGGGAATCAGAGGCGGCGAAGCAGATATGGGGAAAATGAGGCGGGGAATCAGATATGGGGAATCAGAGGCGGGGAATCAGATATGGGGAATCAGAGGCTGGGAATCAGAGCGGGGGAAACAGAGGCGGGGAATAAGATATGGGGAATCAGAGGTGGGGAATCAGTGGTGGGGAATCAGTGGCAGGGAATCAGAGGCGGGGAATCAGAGGCGGGGATTCAGAGGCAGGAAATCAGACACGGGGAATCAGAGGTGGGGAATCAGAGATGGGGAATCAGAGGCGGGGAATCAGAGGCAGGGAATCAGACGCGGGGAATCAGAGGCGGGGAATCAGAGCTGGGGAATCAGAGGTGGGGAATCAGAGTCGGGGAATCAGAGGCAGGGAATCGGATGTGCGGAATCAGAGATGGGGAATCAGAGGTGGGGAATCAGAGGCGGGGAATCAGAGGCAGGAAATCAGACACGGGGATTCAGAGGCTGGGAATCAGACGGGGGGAATCAAAGGCGGGGAATCAGAGCTGGTGAATAAGAGGCAGGGAATAAGAGTTGGGGATTCAGAGGCGGGGAATCAGATATGGGGAAACAGAGGCGGGGAATCAGAGGCGGGCAAACAGAGGCAGGGAATCGGATGTGCGGAATCAGAGATGGGGAATCAGAGGTGGGGAATCAGAGGCGGTGAATCAGAGATGGGGAATCAGAGGCGGGGAATCAGAGGCAGGAAATCAGACACGGGGATTCAGAGGCTGGGAATCAGACGTGGGGAATCAAAGGCGGGGAATCAGAGCTGGTGAATCAGAGGCAGGGTATCAGAGTTGGGGATTCAGAGGCGGGGAATCAGATATGGGGAAACAGAGGCGGGGAATCAGAGGCGGGCAAACAGAGGCGGGGAATTAGATATGGGGAATCAGAGGTGGAGAATCAGAGGTGGTGAATCAGAGATGGGGAATCACAGGCGGGGAATCAGAGGCAGGGAATAGAACGCGAGGAATCAGAGGCAGGGAATCAGAGCTGGGGAATCAGAGGCGGGGAATCAGATATGGGGAAACAGAGGCGGGGAATCAGAGGCGGGGAAACAGAGGCAGGGAATCAGACATGGGGAATCGGATGCGGGGAATCAGATGTGCGGAATCAGAGATGGGGAATCAGAGGCAGGGAATCAGAATCAGAAGCGGGGAATTAGAGGCCGGGAATCAGAGGCCGGGAATCAGATGCTGGGAATAAGAGGCCGGGAATCAGAGGTGGGGAATCAGAGTCCGGGAATCAGAGATGGGGATTCAGAGGCGGGGAATGAGATATGGAGAATCAGAGGCGGGGAATCAGAGGCGGGGAAACAGAGGTGGGGAATCAGATATGGGGAATCAGAGGTGGCGAATCAAAGGCGGTGAATCAGAGATGGGGAAACAGAGGCGGGGAATCAGAGGCGTGGAAACAGAGGTGGGGAATCACATATGGGGAATCAGAGGCGGGGAAACAGAGGCAGGGAAGCAGATATGGGGAATCAGAGGCGAGGAATCAGAGGTGGGGAATCATAGGCAGGGAATCGGATGTGCGGAATCAGAGATGGGGAATCAGAGGCCGGGAATCAGAGGCGGTGAATCAGAGGCAGGGAATCAGACGCGGGGAATCAGAGGTGGGCAATCAGAGGCGGGGAATCAGATATGGGGAATCAGAGGCGGGGAATCAGAGGCGGGGAAACAGAGGCGGGGAATCAGATATGGGGAATCAGAGGTGGGGCATCAGAGGTTGTGAATCACAGATGGGGAATCAGAGGCGGGGAATCAGAGGCAGGGAATCAGACGCGGGGAATCAGAGGCGGGGATTCAGAGCTGGGGAATCAGAGGCGGGGAATCAGAGTTGGGGAATCAGAGGCGGGGAATCAGATATGGGGAATCAGAGGCAGGGAATCAGAGGCAGGAAAACAGAGGCGGGGAATCAGATATTGGGAATCAGAGGTGGGGAATCAGGGGCAGGGAATCAGTGGCAGGGAATCAGACGCGGGGAATCAGAGTCGGGGAATCAGAGGCAGGGAATCAGACACGGGGAATCAGAGGCGGGGAATCAGAGATGGGGAATCAGAGGCGGGGAATCAGAGGCAGGGAATCGGATTCCGGGAATCAGAGGCGGGAAATCAGAGCTGGGGAATCAGAGGCGGGGAATCAGAGTTGGGGAATCAGAGGCGGCGAAGCAGATATGGGGAAATAGAGGCGGGGAATCAGATATGGGGAATCAGAGGCAGGGAATCAGATATGGGGAATCAGAGGCTGGGAATCAGAGGGGGGGAAACAGAGGCGGGGAATAAGATATGGGGAATCAGAGGTGGGGAATCAGGGGCGGGGAATCAGTGGCAGGGAATCAGAGGCGGGGAATCAGAGGCGGGGAATCAGAGGCAGGGAATCAGACACGGGGAATCAGAGGTGGGGAATCAGAGATGGGGAATCAGAGGCAGGGAATCAGAGGCAGGGAATCAGACGCAGGGAATCAGAGGCGGGGAATCAGAGCTGGGGAATCAGAGGCGGGGAATCAGAGGCAGGGAATCAGACGCGGGGAATCAGAGGCGGGGAATCAGAGCTGGGGAATCAGAGGTGGGGAATCAGAGTCAGGGAATCAGAGGCAGGGAATCGGATGTGCGGAATCAGAAATGGGGAATCAGAGGTGGGGAATCATAGGCAGGGAATCGGATGTGCGGAATCAGAGATGGGGAATCAGAGGCCGGGAATCAGAGGTGGTGAACCAGAGATGGGGAATCAGAGGCGGTGAATCAGAGGCAGGGAATCAGACGCGGGGAATCAGAGGTGGGCAATCAGAGGCGGGGAATCAGATATGGGGAATCAGAGGCGGGGAATCAGAGGCGGGGAAACAGAGGCGGGGAATCAGATATGGGGAATCAGAGGTGGGGCATCAGAGGTTGTGAATCACAGATGGGGAATCAGAGGCGGGGAATCAGAGGCAGGGAATCAGACGCGGGGAATCAGAGGCGGGGATTCAGAGCTGGGGAATCAGAGGCGGGGAATCAGAGTTGGGGAATCAGAGGCGGGGAATCAGATATGGGGAATCAGAGGCAGGGAATCAGAGGCAGGAAAACAGAGGCGGGGAATCAGATATTGGGAATCAGAGGTGGGGAATCAGGGGCAGGGAATCAGTGGCAGGGAATCAGACGCGGGGAATCAGAGTCGGGGAATCAGAGGCAGGGAATCAGACACGGGGAATCAGAGGCGGGGAATCAGAGATGGGGAATCAGAGGCGGGGAATCAGAGGCAGGGAATCGGATTCCGGGAATCAGAGGCGGGAAATCAGAGCTGGGGAATCAGAGGCGGGGAATCAGTGTTGGGGAATCAGAGGCGGCGAAGCAGATATGGGGAAATAGAGGCGGGGAATCAGATATGGGGAATCAGAGGCAGGGAATCAGATATGGGGAATCAGAGGCTGGGAATCAGAGGGGGGGAAACAGAGGCGGGGAATAAGATATGGGGAATCAGAGGTGGGGAATCAGGGGCGGGGAATCAGTGGCAGGGAATCAGAGGCGGGGAATCAGAGGCGGGGAATCAGAGGCAGGGAATCAGACACGGGGAATCAGAGGTGGGGAATCAGAGATGGGGAATCAGAGGCAGGGAATCAGAGGCAGGGAATCAGACGCGGGGAATCAGAGGCGGGGAATCAGAGCTGGGGAATCAGAGGCGGGGAATCAGAGGCAGGGAATAAGACGCGGGGAATCAGAGGCGGGGAATCAGAGCTGGGGAATCAGAGGTGGGGAATCAGAGTCAGGGAATCAGAGGCAGGGAATCGGATGTGCGGAATCAGAAATGGGGAATCAGAAGTGGGGAATCAGAGGCGGTGAATCAGAGATGGGGAATCAGAGGCGGGGAATCTGAGGCAGGAAATCAGACACGGGGATTCAGAGGCTGGGAATCAGACGGGGGGAATCAAAGGCGGGGAATCAGAGCTGGTGAATCAGAGGCAGGGAATCAGAGTTGGGGATTCAGAGGCGGGGAATCATATATGGGGAAACAGAGGCGGGGTATCAGAGGCGGGCAAACAGAGGCGGGGAATTAGATATGGGGAATCAGAGGTGGGGAATCAGAGGTGGTGAATCAGAGATGGGGAATCACAGGCGGGGAATCAGAGGCAGGGAATAGAACGCGGGGAATCAGAGGCAGGGAATCAGAGCTGGGGAATCAGAGGCGGGGAATCAGATATGGGGAAACAGAGGCGGGGAATCAGAGGCGGGGAAACAGAGGCGGGGAATCAGACATGGGGAATCGGATGCGGGGAATCAGAGGCGGGGAATCAGAGCTGGGGAATCAGAGGCGGGGAATCAGAGTTGGGGCATCAGAGGTGGGGAATTAGATATGGGGAAACAGAGGCGGGGAATCAGAGGCGGGGAAACAGAGGCGGGGAATCAGATATGGGGAATCAGAGGTGGGGACTCAGAGGCAGGGAATCAGAGGCGGGGAATCAGAGGCGGGTAAACATAGGCGGGGAATCAGAGGCGGGGAATCAGAGGCGGGGAATCAGAGGCGGGGAATCAGAGGCGGGGAATCAGAGGCGTGGAATCAGATGCGGTGAATCAGTGGCGGAGAATCAGAGGCGGGGTATTAGACGAGGGGAATCGGAGATGGGGAATCAGAGGCAGGGAATCAGAGGCGGGGAATCAGAGGCGGGGAATCAGAGGCCGGGAATCAGATATGGGGAAACAGAGGCGGGGAATCCGAGGCGGGGAAACAGAGGCGGGGAATCAGATATGGGGAATCAGAGGTGGGGAATCAGAGGTTGGGAATCAGAGGCAGGGAATCAGAGGCTTGGAATCAGATGCAGGGAATCAGATGCGGGGAATCAGAGGCGGGGAATCAGAGCTGGGGAATCAGAGGTGGGGAATCAGATTTGGGGAATCAGAGGCGGGGAATTAGATATTGGGAAACAGAGGCGGGGAATCAGAGGCGGGGAAACCCAGGCGGGGAATCAGATATGGGGAATCAGAGGTGGGGAATCAGAGCTAAGGAATCAGATGCGCGGAATCAGAGATGGGGAATCAGAGGCAGGGAATCAGAATCAGAAGCAGGGAATCAGAGGCCGGGAATCAGAGGCCGGAATCAGATGCTGGGAATCAGAGGCCTGGAATCAGAGGCGGGGAATCAGAGGCAGGGAATCAGATGCGGGGAATCAGAGGCGGGGAATCAGAGCTGGGGAATCAGAGGCGGGGTATTAGAGTTGGGGAATCAGAGGCGGGGAATCAGATATGGGGAAACAGAGGTGGGGAATCAGAGGCGGGGAAACAGAGGCAGGGAATCAGATATGGGGAATCAGAGGTGGGGAATCAGAGATGGGGAATCAGAGGCGGTGAATCAGAGATGGGGAATCAGAGGCGGGGAATCAGAGGCAGGAAATCAGACACGGGGATTCAGAGGCTGGGAATCAGACGGGGGGAATCAAAGGCGGGGAATCAGAGCTGGGGAATCAGAGGCAGGGAATCAGAGGCGGGGAATCAGATATGTGGAATCAGAGGCTGGGATTCAGAGGCGGGGAATCAGAGGCAGGGAATCAGACACGGGGAATCAGTGGTGGGGAATCAGAGATGGGGAATCAGAGGCGGGGAATCAGAGGCAGGGAATCAGACGCGGGGAATCTGAGGCGGGGAATCAGAGCTGGGGAATCAGAGGTGGGGAATCAGAGTTGGGGAATCAGAGGCAGGGAATCGGATGTGCGGAATCAGAGATGGGGAATCAGATGTGGGGAATCAGAGGAACAGGGATGGGGAATCAGAGGCGGGGAATCAGAGGCAGGAAATCAGACACGGGGATTCAGAGGCTGGGAATCAGACGGGGGGAATCAAAGGCGGGGAATCAGAGCTGGGGAATCAGAGGCAGGGAATCAGAGTTGGGGATTCAGAGACAGGGAATCAGATATGGGGAAACAGAGGCGGGGAATCAGAGGCGGGCAAACAGAGGCGGGGTATTAGATATGGGGAATCAGAGGTGGAGAATCAGAGGTGGTGAATCAGTGATGGGGAATCACAGGCTGGGAATCAGAGGCAGGGAATAGAACGCAGGGAATCAGACGCAGGGAATCAGAGCTGGGGAATCAGAGGCGGGGAATCATAGTTGGGAATCAGAGGCGGGGAATCAGATATGGGGAAACAGAGGCGGGGAATCAGAGGCGGGGAAACAGAGGCGGGGAATCAGATATGGGGAATCGGATGCGGGGAATCAGAGGCGGGGAATCAGAGCTGGGGAATCAGAGGCGGGGAATCAGAGTTGGGGCATCAGAGGTGGGGAATTAGATATAGGGAAACAGAGGCGGGGAATCAGAGGCGGGGAAACAGAGGCGGGGAATCAGATATGGGGAATCAGAGGTGGGGAATCAGAGGCAGGGAATCAGATGTGCGGAATCAGAGATGGGGAATCAGAGGCAGGGAATCAGAATCAGAAGCGGGGAATCAGAGGCCGGGAATCAGAGGCCGGGAATCAGATGCTGGGAATAAGAGGCCGGGAATCAGAGGTGGGGAATCAGAGTCCGGGAATCAGAGATGGGGATTCAGAGGCGGGGAATGAGATATGGAGAATCAGAGGCGGGGAATCAGAGGCCGGGAAACAGAGGTGGGGAATCAGATATCGGGAATCAGAGGTGGCGAATCAAAGGCGGTGAATCAAAGATGGGGAATCAGAGGCGGGGAATCAGAGGCAGGGAATCAGATGCGGGGAATCAGAGGCGGGGAATCAGAGCTGGCGAATCAGAGGCGGGGAATCAGAGGTGGGCAATCAGAGGCGGGGAATCAGATATGGGGAATCAGAGGCGGGGAATCAGAGGCGGGGAAACAGAGGCGGGGAATCAAATATAGGGAATCAGAGGTGGGGAATCAGAGGTTGTGAATCAGAGATGGGGAATCAAGGCGGGGAATCAGAGGCAGGGAATCAGACACGGGGAATCAGAGGCGGGGATTCAGAGCTGGGGAATCAGAGGCGGGGAATCAGAGTTGGGGAATCAGAGGCAGGGAATCAGATATGGGGAATCAGAGGCGGGGAATCAGAGGCGGGGAAACAGAGGCGGGGAATCAGATATGGGGAATCAGAGGTGGGGAATCAGGGGCAGGGATTAAGTGTCAGGGAATCAGAGGCGGGGAATCAGAGGCGGGGAATCAGAGGCAGGGAATCAGACACGGGGAATCAGAGGCGGGGAATCAGAGATGGGGAATCAGAGGCGGGGAATCAGAGTTGGGGAATCAGAGGCGGGGATTCAGAGATGGGGAAATAGAGGCGGGGAATCAGATATGGGGAATCAGAGGTGTGGAATCAGAGGTTTGGAATCAGAGGAAGGGAATCAGAGTCGGGGAAACAGAGGCGGGGAATCAGATATGTGGAATCAGAGGTGGCGAATCAAAGGCGGTGAAACAGAGATGGGGAATCAGGGCAGGGAATCAGAGGCAGGGAATCGGATGTGCGGAATCAGAAATGGGGAATCAGAAGTGGGGAATCAGAGGCGGTGAATCAGAGATGGGGAATCAGAGGCGGGGAATCTGAGGCAGGAAATCAGACACGGGGATTCAGAGGCTGGGAATCAGACGGGGGGAATCAAAGGCGGGGAATCAGAGCTGGTGAATCAGAGGCAGGGAATCAGAGTTGGGGATTCAGAGGCGGGGAATCATATATGGGGAAACAGAGGCGGGTTATCAGAGGCGGGCAAACAGAGGCGGGGAATTAGATATGGGGAATCAGAGGTGGGGAATCAGAGGTGGTGAATCAGAGATGGGGAATCACAGGCGGGGAATCAGAGGCAGGGAATAGAACGCGGGGAATCAGAGGCAGGGAATCAGAGCTGGGGAATCAGAGGCGGGGAATCAGATATGGGGAAACAGAGGCGGGGAATCAGAGGCGGGGAAACAGAGGCGGGGAATCAGACATGGGGAATCGGATGCGGGGAATCAGAGGCGGGGAATCAGAGCTGGGGAATCAGAGGCGGGGAATCAGAGTTGGGGCATCAGAGGTGGGGAATTAGATATGGGGAAACAGAGGCGGGGAATCAGAGGCGGGGAAACAGAGGCGGGGAATCAGATATGGGGAATCAGAGGTGGGGACTCAGAGGCAGGGAATCAGAGGCGGGGAATCAGAGGCGGGTAAACATAGGCGGGGAATCAGAGGCGGGGAATCAGAGGCGGGGAATCAGAGGCGGGGAATCAGAGGCGGGGAATCAGAGGCGTGGAATCAGATGCGGTGAATCAGTGGCGGAGAATCAGAGGCGGGGTATTAGACGAGGGGAATCGGAGATGGGGAATCAGAGGCAGGGAATCAGAGGCGGGGAATCAGAGGCGGGGAATCAGAGGCCGGGAATCAGATATGGGGAAACAGAGGCGGGGAATCCGAGGCGGGGAAACAGAGGCGGGGAATCAGATATGGGGAATCAGAGGTGGGGAATCAGAGGTTGGGAATCAGAGGCAGGGAATCAGAGGCTTGGAATCAGATGCAGGGAATCAGATGCGGGGAATCAGAGGCGGGGAATCAGAGCTGGGGAATCAGAGGTGGGGAATCAGATTTGGGGAATCAGAGGCGGGGAATTAGATATTGGGAAACAGAGGCGGGGAATCAGAGGCGGGGAAACCCAGGCGGGGAATCAGATATGGGGAATCAGAGGTGGGGAATCAGAGCTAAGGAATCAGATGCGCGGAATCAGAGATGGGGAATCAGAGGCAGGGAATCAGAATCAGAAGCAGGGAATCAGAGGCCGGGAATCAGAGGCCGGAATCAGATGCTGGGAATCAGAGGCCTGGAATCAGAGGCGGGGAATCAGAGGCAGGGAATCAGATGCGGGGAATCAGAGGCGGGGAATCAGAGCTGGGGAATCAGAGGCGGGGTATTAGAGTTGGGGAATCAGAGGCGGGGAATCAGATATGGGGAAACAGAGGTGGGGAATCAGAGGCGGGGAAACAGAGGCAGGGAATCAGATATGGGGAATCAGAGGTGGGGAATCAGAGATGGGGAATCAGAGGCGGTGAATCAGAGATGGGGAATCAGAGGCGGGGAATCAGAGGCAGGAAATCAGACACGGGGATTCAGAGGCTGGGAATCAGACGGGGGTAATCAAAGGCGGGGAATCAGAGCTGGGGAATCAGAGGCAGGGAATCAGAGGCGGGGAATCAGATATGTGGAATCAGAGGCTGGGATTCAGAGGCGGGGAATCAGAGGCAGGGAATCAGACACGGGGAATCAGTGGTGGGGAATCAGAGATGGGGAATCAGAGGCGGGGAATCAGAGGCAGGGAATCAGACGCGGGGAATCTGAGGCGGGGAATCAGAGCTGGGGAATCAGAGGTGGGGAATCAGAGTTGGGGAATCAGAGGCAGGGAATCGGATGTGCGGAATCAGAGATGGGGAATCAGATGTGGGGAATCAGAGGAACAGGGATGGGGAATCAGAGGCGGGGAATCAGAGGCAGGAAATCAGACACGGGGATTCAGAGGCTGGGAATCAGACGGGGGGAATCAAAGGCGGGGAATCAGAGCTGGGGAATCAGAGGCAGGGAATCAGAGTTGGGGATTCAGAGACAGGGAATCAGATATGGGGAAACAGAGGCGGGGAATCAGAGGTGGGCAAACAGAGGCGGGGTATTAGATATGGGGAATCAGAGGTGGAGAATCAGAGGTGGTGAATCAGTGATGGGGAATCACAGGCTGGGAATCAGAGGCAGGGAATAGAACGCAGGGAATCAGACGCAGGGAATCAGAGCTGGGGAATCAGAGGCGGGGAATCATAGTTGGGAATCAGAGGCGGGGAATCAGATATGGGGAAACAGAGGCGGGGAATCAGAGGCGGGGAAACAGAGGCGGGGAATCAGATATGGGGAATCGGATGCGGGGAATCAGAGGCGGGGAATCAGAGCTGGGGAATCAGAGGCGGGGAATCAGAGTTGGGGCATCAGAGGTGGGGAATTAGATATAGGGAAACAGAGGCGGGGAATCAGAGGCGGGGAAACAGAGGCGGGGAATCAGATATGGGGAATCAGAGGTGGGGAATCAGAGGCAGGGAATCAGATGTGCGGAATCAGATATGGGGAATCAGAGGCGGGGAATCAGAGGCGGGGAAACAGAGGCGGGGAATCAGATATGGGGAATCAGAGGTGGGGCATCAGAGGTTGTGAATCACAGATGGGGAATCAGAGGCGGGGAATCAGAGGCAGGGAATCAGACGCGGGGAATCAGAGGCGGGGATTCAGAGCTGGGGAATCAGAGGCGGGGAATCAGAGTTGGGGAATCAGAGGCGGGGAATCAGATATGGGGAATCAGAGGCAGGGAATCAGAGGCAGGAAAACAGAGGCGGGGAATCAGATATTGGGAATCAGAGGTGGGGAATCAGGGGCAGGGAATCAGTGGCAGGGAATCAGACGCGGGGAATCAGAGTCGGGGAATCAGAGGCAGGGAATCAGACACGGGGAATCAGAGGCGGGGAATCAGAGATGGGGAATCAGAGGCGGGGAATCAGAGGCAGGGAATCGGATTCCGGGAATCAGAGGCGGGAAATCAGAGCTGGGGAATCAGAGGCGGGGAATCAGAGTTGGGGAATCAGAGGCGGCGAAGCAGATATGGGGAAATAGAGGCGGGGAATCAGATATGGGGAATCAGAGGCAGGGAATCAGATATGGGGAATCAGAGGCTGGGAATCAGAGGGGGGGAAACAGAGGCGGGGAATAAGATATGGGGAATCAGAGGTGGGGAATCAGGGGCGGGGAATCAGTGGCAGGGAATCAGAGGCGGGGAATCAGAGGCGGGGAATCAGAGGCAGGGAATCAGACACGGGGAATCAGAGGTGGGGAATCAGAGATGGGGAATCAGAGGCAGGGAATCAGAGGCAGGGAATCAGACGCAGGGAATCAGAGGCGGGGAATCAGAGCTGGGGAATCAGAGGCGGGGAATCAGAGGCAGGGAATCAGACGCGGGGAATCAGAGGCGGGGAATCAGAGCTGGGGAATCAGAGGTGGGGAATCAGAGTCAGGGAATCAGAGGCAGGGAATCGGATGTGCGGAATCAGAAATGGGGAATCAGAGGTGGGGAATCATAGGCAGGGAATCGGATGTGCGGAATCAGAGATGGGGAATCAGAGGCCGGGAATCAGAGGTGGTGAACCAGAGATGGGGAATCAGAGGCGGTGAATCAGAGGCAGGGAATCAGACGCGGGGAATCAGAGGTGGGCAATCAGAGGCGGGGAATCAGATATGGGGAATCAGAGGCGGGGAATCAGAGGCGGGGAAACAGAGGCGGGGAATCAGATATGGGGAATCAGAGGTGGGGCATCAGAGGTTGTGAATCACAGATGGGGAATCAGAGGCGGGGAATCAGAGGCAGGGAATCAGACGCGGGGAATCAGAGGCGGGGATTCAGAGCTGGGGAATCAGAGGCGGGGAATCAGAGTTGGGGAATCAGAGGCGGGGAATCAGATATGGGGAATCAGAGGCAGGGAATCAGAGGCAGGAAAACAGAGGCGGGGAATCAGATATTGGGAATCAGAGGTGGGGAATCAGGGGCAGGGAATCAGTGGCAGGGAATCAGACGCGGGGAATCAGAGTCGGGGAATCAGAGGCAGGGAATCAGACACGGGGAATCAGAGGCGGGGAATCAGAGATGGGGAATCAGAGGCGGGGAATCAGAGGCAGGGAATCGGATTCCGGGAATCAGAGGCGGGAAATCAGAGCTGGGGAATCAGAGGCGGGGAATCAGTGTTGGGGAATCAGAGGCGGCGAAGCAGATATGGGGAAATAGAGGCGGGGAATCAGATATGGGGAATCAGAGGCAGGGAATCAGATATGGGGAATCAGAGGCTGGGAATCAGAGGGGGGGAAACAGAGGCGGGGAATAAGATATGGGGAATCAGAGGTGGGGAATCAGGGGCGGGGAATCAGTGGCAGGGAATCAGAGGCGGGGAATCAGAGGCGGGGAATCAGAGGCAGGGAATCAGACACGGGGAATCAGAGGTGGGGAATCAGAGATGGGGAATCAGAGGCAGGGAATCAGAGGCAGGGAATCAGACGCGGGGAATCAGAGGCGGGGAATCAGAGCTGGGGAATCAGAGGCGGGGAATCAGAGGCAGGGAATAAGACGCGGGGAATCAGAGGCGGGGAATCAGAGCTGGGGAATCAGAGGTGGGGAATCAGAGTCAGGGAATCAGAGGCAGGGAATCGGATGTGCGGAATCAGAAATGGGGAATCAGAAGTGGGGAATCAGAGGCGGTGAATCAGAGATGGGGAATCAGAGGCGGGGAATCTGAGGCAGGAAATCAGACACGGGGATTCAGAGGCTGGGAATGAGACGGGGGGAATCAAAGGCGGGGAATCAGAGCTGGTGAATCAGAGGCAGGGAATCAGAGTTGGGGATTCAGAGGCGGGGAATCATATATGGGGAAACAGAGGCGGGGTATCAGAGGCGGGCAAACAGAGGCGGGGAATTAGATATGGGGAATCAGAGGTGGGGAATCAGAGGTGGTGAATCAGAGATGGGGAATCACAGGCGGGGAATCAGAGGCAGGGAATAGAACGCGGGGAATCAGAGGCAGGGAATCAGAGCTGGGGAATCAGAGGCGGGGAATCAGATATGGGGAAACAGAGGCGGGGAATCAGAGGCGGGGAAACAGAGGCGGGGAATCAGACATGGGGAATCGGATGCGGGGAATCAGAGGCGGGGAATCAGAGCTGGGGAATCAGAGGCGGGGAATCAGAGTTGGGGCATCAGAGGTGGGGAATTAGATATGGGGAAACAGAGGCGGGGAATCAGAGGCGGGGAAACAGAGGCGGGGAATCAGATATGGGGAATCAGAGGTGGGGACTCAGAGGCAGGGAATCAGAGGCGGGGAATCAGAGGCGGGTAAACATAGGCGGGGAATCAGAGGCGGGGAATCAGAGGCGGGGAATCAGAGGCGGGGAATCAGAGGCGGGGAATCAGAGGCGTGGAATCAGATGCGGTGAATCAGTGGCGGAGAATCAGAGGCGGGGTATTAGACGAGGGGAATCGGAGATGGGGAATCAGAGGCAGGGAATCAGAGGCGGGGAATCAGAGGCGGGGAATCAGAGGCCGGGAATCAGATATGGGGAAACAGAGGCGGGGAATCCGAGGCGGGGAAACAGAGGCGGGGAATCAGATATGGGGAATCAGAGGTGGGGAATCAGAGGTTGGGAATCAGAGGCAGGGAATCAGAGGCTTGGAATCAGATGCAGGGAATCAGATGCGGGGAATCAGAGGCGGGGAATCAGAGCTGGGGAATCAGAGGTGGGGAATCAGATTTGGGGAATCAGAGGCGGGGAATTAGATATTGGGAAACAGAGGCGGGGAATCAGAGGCGGGGAAACCCAGGCGGGGAATCAGATATGGGGAATCAGAGGTGGGGAATCAGAGCTAAGGAATCAGATGCGCGGAATCAGAGATGGGGAATCAGAGGCAGGGAATCAGAATCAGAAGCAGGGAATCAGAGGCCGGGAATCAGAGGCCGGAATCAGATGCTGGGAATCAGAGGCCTGGAATCAGAGGCGGGGAATCAGAGGCAGGGAATCAGATGCGGGGAATCAGAGGCGGGGAATCAGAGCTGGGGAATCAGAGGCGGGGTATTAGAGTTGGGGAATCAGAGGCGGGGAATCAGATATGGGGAAACAGAGGTGGGGAATCAGAGGCGGGGAAACAGAGGCAGGGAATCAGATATGGGGAATCAGAGGTGGGGAATCAGAGATGGGGAATCAGAGGCGGTGAATCAGAGATGGGGAATCAGAGGCGGGGAATCAGAGGCAGGAAATCAGACACGGGGATTCAGAGGCTGGGAATCAGACGGTGGGAATCAAAGGCGGGGAATCAGAGCTGGGGAATCAGAGGCAGGGAATCAGAGGCGGGGAATCAGATATGTGGAATCAGAGGCTGGGATTCAGAGGCGGGGAATCAGAGGCAGGGAATCAGACACGGGGAATCAGTGGTGGGGAATCAGAGATGGGGAATCAGAGGCGGGGAATCAGAGGCAGGGAATCAGACGCGGGGAATCTGAGGCGGGGAATCAGAGCTGGGGAATCAGAGGTGGGGAATCAGAGTTGGGGAATCAGAGGCAGGGAATCGGATGTGCGGAATCAGAGATGGGGAATCAGATGTGGGGAATCAGAGGAACAGGGATGGGGAATCAGAGGCGGGGAATCAGAGGCAGGAAATCAGACACGGGGATTCAGAGGCTGGGAATCAGACGGGGGGAATCAAAGGCGGGGAATCAGAGCTGGGGAATCAGAGGCAGGGAATCAGAGTTGGGGATTCAGAGACAGGGAATCAGATATGGGGAAACAGAGGCGGGGAATCAGAGGCGGGCAAACAGAGGCGGGGTATTAGATATGGGGAATCAGAGGTGGAGAATCAGAGGTGGTGAATCAGTGATGGGGAATCACAGGCTGGGAATCAGAGGCAGGGAATAGAACGCAGGGAATCAGACGCAGGGAATCAGAGCTGGGGAATCAGAGGCGGGGAATCATAGTTGGGAATCAGAGGCGGGGAATCAGATATGGGGAAACAGAGGCGGGGAATCAGAGGCGGGGAAACAGAGGCGGGGAATCAGATATGGGGAATCGGATGCGGGGAATCAGAGGCGGGGAATCAGAGCTGGGGAATCAGAGGCGGGGAATCAGAGTTGGGGCATCAGAGGTGGGGAATTAGATATAGGGAAACAGAGGCGGGGAATCAGAGGCGGGGAAACAGAGGCGGGGAATCAGATATGGGGAATCAGAGGTGGGGAATCAGAGGCAGGGAATCAGATGTGCGGAATCAGAGATGGGGAATCAGAGGCAGGGAATCAGAATCAGAAGCGGGGAATCAGAGGCCGGGAATCAGAGGCCGGGAATCAGATGCTGGGAATAAGAGGCCGGGAATCAGAGGTGGGGAATCAGAGTCCGGGAATCAGAGATGGGGATTCAGAGGCGGGGAATGAGATATGGAGAATCAGAGGCGGGGAATCAGAGGCCGGGAAACAGAGGTGGGGAATCAGATATCGGGAATCAGAGGTGGCGAATCAAAGGCGGTGAATCAAAGATGGGGAATCAGAGGCGGGGAATCAGAGGCAGGGAATCAGATGCGGGGAATCAGAGGCGGGGAATCAGAGCTGGCGAATCAGAGGCGGGGAATCAGAGGTGGGCAATCAGAGGCGGGGAATCAGATATGGGGAATCAGAGGCGGGGAATCAGAGGCGGGGAAACAGAGGCGGGGAATCAAATATAGGGAATCAGAGGTGGGGAATCAGAGGTTGTGAATCAGAGATGGGGAATCAAGGCGGGGAATCAGAGGCAGGGAATCAGACACGGGGAATCAGAGGCGGGGATTCAGAGCTGGGGAATCAGAGGCGGGGAATCAGAGTTGGGGAATCAGAGGCAGGGAATCAGATATGGGGAATCAGAGGCGGGGAATCAGAGGCGGGGAAACAGAGGCGGGGAATCAGATATGGGGAATCAGAGGTGGGGAATCAGGGGCAGGGATTAAGTGTCAGGGAATCAGAGGCGGGGAATCAGAGGCGGGGAATCAGAGGCAGGGAATCAGACACGGGGAATCAGAGGCGGGGAATCAGAGATGGGGAATCAGAGGCGGGGAATCAGAGTTGGGGAATCAGAGGCGGGGATTCAGAGATGGGGAAATAGAGGCGGGGAATCAGATATGGGGAATCAGAGGTGTGGAATCAGAGGTTTGGAATCAGAGGAAGGGAATCAGAGTCGGGGAAACAGAGGCGGGGAATCAGATATGTGGAATCAGAGGTGGCGAATCAAAGGCGGTGAAACAGAGATGGGGAATCAGGGCAGGGAATCAGAGGCAGGGAATCGGATGTGCGGAATCAGAAATGGGGAATCAGAAGTGGGGAATCAGAGGCGGTGAATCAGAGATGGGGAATCAGAGGCGGGGAATCTGAGGCAGGGAATCAGAGTTGGGGATTCAGAGGCGGGGAATCATATATGGGGAAACAGAGGCGGGTTATCAGAGGCGGGCAAACAGAGGCGGGGAATTAGATATGGGGAATCAGAGGTGGGGAATCAGAGGTGGTGAATCAGAGATGGGGAATCACAGGCGGGGAATCAGAGGCAGGGAATAGAACGCGGGGAATCAGAGGCAGGGAATCAGAGCTGGGGAATCAGAGGCGGGGAATCAGATATGGGGAAACAGAGGCGGGGAATCAGAGGCGGGGAAACAGAGGCGGGGAATCAGACATGGGGAATCGGATGCGGGGAATCAGAGGCGGGGAATCAGAGCTGGGGAATCAGAGGCGGGGAATCAGAGTTGGGGCATCAGAGGTGGGGAATTAGATATGGGGAAACAGAGGCGGGGAATCAGAGGCGGGGAAACAGAGGCGGGGAATCAGATATGGGGAATCAGAGGTGGGGACTCAGAGGCAGGGAATCAGAGGCGGGGAATCAGAGGCGGGTAAACATAGGCGGGGAATCAGAGGCGGGGAATCAGAGGCGGGGAATCAGAGGCGGGGAATCAGAGGCGGGGAATCAGAGGCGTGGAATCAGATGCGGTGAATCAGTGGCGGAGAATCAGAGGCGGGGTATTAGACGAGGGGAATCGGAGATGGGGAATCAGAGGCAGGGAATCAGAGGCGGGGAATCAGAGGCGGGGAATCAGAGGCCGGGAATCAGATATGGGGAAACAGAGGCGGGGAATCCGAGGCGGGGAAACAGAGGCGGGGAATCAGATATGGGGAATCAGAGGTGGGGAATCAGAGGTTGGGAATCAGAGGCAGGGAATCAGAGGCTTGGAATCAGATGCAGGGAATCAGATGCGGGGAATCAGAGGCGGGGAATCAGAGCTGGGGAATCAGAGGTGGGGAATCAGATTTGGGGAATCAGAGGCGGGGAATTAGATATTGGGAAACAGAGGCGGGGAATCAGAGGCGGGGAAACCCAGGCGGGGAATCAGATATGGGGAATCAGAGGTGGGGAATCAGAGCTAAGGAATCAGATGCGCGGAATCAGAGATGGGGAATCAGAGGCAGGGAATCAGAATCAGAAGCAGGGAATCAGAGGCCGGGAATCAGAGGCCGGAATCAGATGCTGGGAATCAGAGGCCTGGAATCAGAGGCGGGGAATCAGAGGCAGGGAATCAGATGCGGGGAATCAGAGGCGGGGAATCAGAGCTGGGGAATCAGAGGCGGGGTATTAGAGTTGGGGAATCAGAGGCGGGGAATCAGATATGGGGAAACAGAGGTGGGGAATCAGAGGCGGGGAAACAGAGGCAGGGAATCAGATATGGGGAATCAGAGGTGGGGAATCAGAGATGGGGAATCAGAGGCGGTGAATCAGAGATGGGGAATCAGAGGCGGGGAATCAGAGGCAGGAAATCAGACACAGGGATTCAGAGGCTGGGAATCAGACGGGGGTAATCAAAGGCGGGGAATCAGAGCTGGGGAATCAGAGGCAGGGAATCAGAGGCGGGGAATCAGATATGTGGAATCAGAGGCTGGGATTCAGAGGCGGGGAATCAGAGGCAGGGAATCAGACACGGGGAATCAGTGGTGGGGAATCAGAGATGGGGAATCAGAGGCGGGGAATCAGAGGCAGGGAATCAGACGCGGGGAATCTGAGGCGGGGAATCAGAGCTGGGGAATCAGAGGTGGGGAATCAGAGTTGGGGAATCAGAGGCAGGGAATCGGATGTGCGGAATCAGAGATGGGGAATCAGATGTGGGGAATCAGAGGAACAGGGATGGGGAATCAGAGGCGGGGAATCAGAGGCAGGAAATCAGACACGGGGATTCAGAGGCTGGGAATCAGACGGGGGGAATCAAAGGCGGGGAATCAGAGCTGGGGAATCAGAGGCAGGGAATCAGAGTTGGGGATTCAGAGACAGGGAATCAGATATGGGGAAACAGAGGCGGGGAATCAGAGGTGGGCAAACAGAGGCGGGGTATTAGATATGGGGAATCAGAGGTGGAGAATCAGAGGTGGTGAATCAGTGATGGGGAATCACAGGCTGGGAATCAGAGGCAGGGAATAGAACGCAGGGAATCAGACGCAGGGAATCAGAGCTGGGGAATCAGAGGCGGGGAATCATAGTTGGGAATCAGAGGCGGGGAATCAGATATGGGGAAACAGAGGCGGGGAATCAGAGGCGGGGAAACAGAGGCGGGGAATCAGATATGGGGAATCGGATGCGGGGAATCAGAGGCGGGGAATCAGAGCTGGGGAATCAGAGGCGGGGAATCAGAGTTGGGGCATCAGAGGTGGGGAATTAGATATAGGGAAACAGAGGCGGGGAATCAGAGGCGGGGAAACAGAGGCGGGGAATCAGATATGGGGAATCAGAGGTGGGGAATCAGAGGCAGGGAATCAGATGTGCGGAATCAGAGATGGGGAATCAGAGGCAGGGAATCAGAATCAGAAGCGGGGAATCAGAGGCCGGGAATCAGAGGCCGGGAATCAGATGCTGGGAATAAGAGGCCGGGAATCAGAGGTGGGGAATCAGAGTCCGGGAATCAGAGATGGGGATTCAGAGGCGGGGAATGAGATATGGAGAATCAGAGGCGGGGAATCAGAGGCCGGGAAACAGAGGTGGGGAATCAGATATCGGGAATCAGAGGTGGCGAATCAAAGGCGGTGAATCAAAGATGGGGAATCAGAGGCGGGGAATCAGAGGCAGGGAATCAGATGCGGGGAATCAGAGGCGGGGAATCAGAGCTGGCGAATCAGAGGCGGGGAATCAGAGGTGGGCAATCAGAGGCGGGGAATCAGATATGGGGAATCAGAGGCGGGGAATCAGAGGCGGGGAAACAGAGGCGGGGAATCAAATATAGGGAATCAGAGGTGGGGAATCAGAGGTTGTGAATCAGAGATGGGGAATCAAGGCGGGGAATCAGAGGCAGGGAATCAGACACGGGGAATCAGAGGCGGGGATTCAGAGCTGGGGAATCAGAGGCGGGGAATCAGAGTTGGGGAATCAGAGGCAGGGAATCAGATATGGGGAATCAGAGGCGGGGAATCAGAGGCGGGGAAACAGAGGCGGGGAATCAGATATGGGGAATCAGAGGTGGGGAATCAGGGGCAGGGATTCAGTGTCAGGGAATCAGAGGCGGGGAATCAGAGGCGGGGAATCAGAGGCAGGGAATCAGACACGGGGAATCAGAGGCGGGGAATCAGAGATGGGGAATCAGAGGCGGGGAATCAGAGTTGGGGAATCAGAGGAGGGGATTCAGATATGGGGAAATAGAGGCGGGGAATCAGATATGGGGAATCAGAGGTGTGGAATCAGAGGTTTGGAATCAGAGGAAGGGAATCAGAGTCGGGGAAACAGAGGCGGGGAATCAGATATGTGGAATCAGAGGTGGCGAATCAAAGGCGGTGAAACAGAGATGGGGAATCAGGGCAGGGAATCAGAGGCAGGGAATCAAACACGGGGAATCAGAGCTGGGGAATCAGAGGCGGGGAATCAGAGTTGGGAATCAGAGGCGGGGAATCAGAGGCGGGGAAACAGAGGCGGGGAATCAGATATGGGGAATCAGAGGTGGGGAATCAGAGGTTGGGAATCAGAGGCAGGGAATCGGAGATGGGGAATCAGAGGCAGGGAATCAGAGGCGGGGAATCAGAGGCGGGGAATCAGAGGCCGGGAATCAGATATGGGGAAACTGAGGCGGGGAATCCGAGGCGGGGAAACAGAGGCGGGGAATCAGATATGGGGAATCAGAGGTGGGGAATCAGAGGTTGGGAATCAGAGGCAGGGAATCAGAGGCTTGGAATCAGATGCAGGGAATCAGATGCGGGGAATCAGAGGCGGGGAATCAGAGCTGGGGAATCAGAGGTGGGGAATCAGATTTGGGGAATCAGAGGTGGGGACTTAGATATTGGGAAACAGAGGCGGGGAATCAGAGGCGGGGAAACAGAGGCGGGGAATCAGATATGGGGAATCAGAGGTGGGGAATCAGAGGCAGGGAATAAGATGTGCAGAATCAGAGATGGGGAATCAGAGGCAGGGAATCAGATGTGGGGAATCAGAGGCGGGGAATCAGAGCTGGGGAATCAGAGGCGGGGTATTAGAGTTGGGGAATCAGAGGCGGGGAATCAGATATGGGGAAACAGAGGTGGGGAATCAGAGGCGGGGAAACAGAGGCAGGGAATCAGATATGGGGAATCAGAGGTGGGGAATCAGAGATGGGGAATCAGAGGCGGTGAATCAGAGATGGGGAATCAGAGGCGGGGAATCAGAGGCAGGAAATCAGACACGGGGATTCAGAGGCTGGGAATAAGACGGGGGGAATCAAAGGCGGGGAATCAGAGCTGGGGAATCAGAGGCAGGGAATCAGAGGCGGGGAATCAGATATGTGGAATCAGAGGCTGGGATTCAGAGGCGGGGAATCAGAGGCAGGGAATCAGACACGGGGAATCAGTGGTGGGGAATCAGAGATGGGGAATCAGAGGCGGGGAATCAGAGGCAGGGAATCAGACGCGGGGAATCTGAGGCGGGGAATCAGAGCTGGGGAATCAGAAGTGGGGAATCAGAGTTGGGGAATCAGAGGCAGGGAATCGGATGTGCGGAATCAGAGATGGGGAATCAGATGTGGGGAATCAGAGGAACAGGGATGGGGAATCAGAGGCGGGGAATCAGAGGCAGGAAATCAGACACGGGGATTCAGAGGCTGGGAATCAGACGGGGGGAATCAAAGGCGGGGAATCAGAGCTGGGGAATCAGAGGCAGGGAATCAGAGTTGGGGATTCAGAGACAGGGAATCAGATATGGGGAAACAGAGACGGGGAATCAGAGGCGGGCAAACAGAGGCGGGGTATTAGATATGGGGAATCAGAGGTGGAGAATCAGAGGTGGTGAATCAGTGATGGGGAATCACAGGCTGGGAATCAGAGGCAGGGAATAGAACGCAGGGAATCAGACGCAGGGAATCAGAGCTGGGGAATCAGAGGCGGGGAATCATAGTTGGGAATCAGAGGCGGGGAATCAGATATGGGGAAACAGAGGCGGGGAATCAGAGGCGGGGAAACAGAGGCGGGGAATCAGATATGGGGAATCGGATGCGGGGAATCAGAGGCGGGGAATCAGAGCTGGGGAATCAGAGGCGGGGAATCAGAGTTGGGGCATCAGAGGTGGGGAATTAGATATAGGGAAACAGAGGCGGGGAATCAGAGGCGGGGAAACAGAGGCGGGGAATCAGATATGGGGAATCAGAGGTGGGGAATCAGAGGCAGGGAATCAGATGTGCGGAATCAGAGATGGGGAATCAGAGGCAGGGAATCAGAATCAGAAGCGGGGAATCAGAGGCCGGGAATCAGAGGCCGGGAATCAGATGCTGGGAATAAGAGGCCGGGAATCAGAGGTGGGGAATCAGAGTCCGGGAATCAGAGATGGGGATTCAGAGGCGGGTAATGAGATATGGAGAATCAGAGGCGGGGAATCAGAGGCCGGGAAACAGAGGTGGGGAATCAGATATCGGGAATCAGAGGTGGCGAATCAAAGGCGGTGAATCAAAGATGGGGAATCAGAGGCGGGGAATCAGAGGCAGGGAATCAGATGCGGGGAATCAGAGGCGGGGAATCAGAGCTGGCGAATCAGAGGCGGGGAATCAGAGGTGGGCAATCAGAGGTGGGGAATCAGATATGGGGAATCAGAGGCGGGGAATCAGAGGCGGGGAAACAGAGGCGGGGAATCAAATATAGGGAATCAGAGGTGGGGAATCAGAGGTTGTGAATCAGAGATGGGGAATCAAGGCGGGGAATCAGAGGCAGGGAATCAGACACGGGGAATCAGAGGCGGGGATTCAGAGCTGGGGAATCAGAGGCGGGGAATCAGAGTTGGGGAATCAGAGGCAGGGAATCAGATATGGGGAATCAGAGGCGGGGAATCAGAGGCGGGGAAACAGAGGCGGGGAATCAGATATGGGGAATCAGAGGTGGGGAATCAGGGGCAGGGATTCAGTGTCAGGGAATCAGAGGCGGGGAATCAGAGGCGGGGAATCAGAGGCAGGGAATCAGACACGGGGAATCAGAGGCGGGGAATCAGAGATGGGGAATCAGAGGCGGGGAATCAGAGTTGGGGAATCAGAGGCGGGGATTCAGATATGGGGAAATAGAGGCGGGGAATCAGATATGGGGAATCAGAGGTGTGGAATCAGAGGTTTGGAATCAGAGGAAGGGAATCAGAGTCGGGGAAACAGAGGCGGGGAATCAGATATGTGGAATCAGAGGTGGCGAATCAAAGGCGGTGAAACAGAGATGGGGAATCAGGGCAGGGAATCAGAGGCAGGGAATCAAACACGGGGAATCAGAGCTGGGGAATCAGAGGCGGGGAATCAGAGTTGGGAATCAGAGGCGGGGAATCAGAGGCGGGGAAACAGAGGCGGGGAATCAGATATGGGGAATCAGAGGTGGGGAATCAGAGGTTGGGAATCAGAGGCAGGGAATCGGAGATGGGGAATCAGAGGCAGGGAATCAGAGGCGGGGAATCAGAGGTGGGGAATCAGAGGCCGGGAATCAGATATGGGGAAACTGAGGCGGGGAATCCGAGGCGGGGAAACAGAGGCGGGGAATCAGATATGGGGAATCAGAGGTGGGGAATCAGAGGTTGGGAATCAGAGGCAGGGAATCAGAGGCTTGGAATCAGATGCAGGGAATCAGATGCGGGGAATCAGAGGCGGGGAATCAGAGCTGGGGAATCAGAGGTGGGGAATCAGATTTGGGGAATCAGAGGTGGGGACTTAGATATTGGGAAACAGAGGCGGGGAATCAGAGGCGGGGAAACAGAGGCGGGGAATCAGATATGGGGAATCAGAGGTGGGGAATCAGAGGCAGGGAATAAGATGTGCGGAATCAGAGATGGGGAATCAGAGGCAGGGAATCAGAATCAGAAGCAGGGAATCAGAGGCCGGGAATCAGAGGCCGGAATCAGATGATGGGAATCAGAGGCCTGGAATCAGAGGCTGGGAATCAAAGGCAGGGAATCAGATTCGGGGAATCAGAGGCGGGGAATCAGAGCTGGGGAATCAGAGGCGGGGTATTAGAGTTGGGGAATCAGAGGCGGGGAATCAGATATGGGGAAACAGAGGTAGGGAATCAGAGGCGGGGAAACAGAGGCAGGGAATCAGATATGGGGAATCAGAGGCGGGGAATCAGAGGTGGGGAATCATAGGCAGGGAATCGGATGTGCGGAATCAGAGATGGGGAATCAGAGGCCGGGAATCAGAGGTGGTGAATCAGAGATGGGGAATCAGAGGCGGGGAATCAGAGGCAGGGTATCAGACGCGGGGAATCAGAGGTGGGCAATCAGAGGCGGGGAATCAGATATGGGGAATCAGAGGCGGGGAATCAGAGGCGGGGAAACAGAGGCGGGGAATCAGATATGGGGAATCAGAGGTGGGGCATCAGAGGTTGTGAATCACAGATGGGGAATCAGAGGCGGGGAATCAGAGGCAGGGAATCAGACGCGGGGAATCAGAGGCGGGGATTCAGAGCTGGGGAATCAGAAGCGGGGAATCAGAGTTGGGGAATCAGATGCGGGGAATCAGATATGGGGAATCAGAGGCAGGGAATCAGAGGCGGGGAATCAGAGGCAGGGAATCAGACGCGGGGAATCTGAGGCGGGAAATCAGAGCTGGGGAATCAGAGGTGGGGAATCAGAGTTGGGGAATCAGAGGCAGGGAATTGGATGTGCGGAATCAGAGATGGGGAATCAGAGGTGGGGAATCAGAGGCGGTGAATCAGAGATGGGGAATCAGAGGCGGGGAATCAGAGGCAGGAAATCAGACACGGGGATTCAGAGGCTGGGAATCAGACGGGGGGAATCAAAGGCGGGGAATCAGAGCTGGGGAATCTGAGGCAGGGAATCAGAGTTGGGGATTCAGAGGCGGGGAATCAGATATGGGGAAACAGAGGCGGGGAATCAGAGGCGGGCAAACAGAGGCGGGGAATTAGATATGGGGAATCAGAGGTAGGGAATCAGAGGTGGTGAATCAGTGATGGGGAATCACAGGCGGGGAATCAGAGGCAGGGAATAGAACGCGGGGAATCAGAGGCAGGGAATCAGAGCTGGGGAATCAGAGGCGGGGAATCATAGTTGGGAATCAGAGGCGGGAATCAGATATGGGGAAACAGAGGCGGGGAATCAGAGGCGGGGAAACAGAGGCGGGGAATCAGATATGGGGAATCGGATGCAGGGAATCAGAGGCGGGGAATCAGAGCTGGGGAATCAGAGGCGGGGAATCAGAGTTGGGGCATCAGAGGTGGGGAATTAGATATAGGGAAACAGAGGCGGGGAATCAGAGCTGGGGAATCAGAGGCGGGGAATCAGAGTTGGGGAATCAGAGGCAGGGAATCAGATATGGGGTATCAGAGGCGGGGAATCAGAGGCGGGGAAACAGAGGCGGGGAATCAGATATGGGGAATCAGAGGTGGGGAATCAGGGGCAGGGATTCAGTGTCAGGGAATCAGAGGCGGGGAATCAGAGGCGGGGAATCAGAGGCAGGGAATCAGACACGGGGAATCAGAGGCGGGGAATCAGAGATGGGGAATCAGAGGCGGGGAATCAGAGTTGGGGAATCAGAGGCGGGGATTCAGATATGGGAAAATAGAGGCGGGGAATCAGATATGGGGAATCAGAGGTGTGGAATCAGAGGTTTGGAATCAGAGGAAGGGAATCAGAGTCGGGGAAACAGAGGCGGGGAATCAGATATGTGGAATCAGAGGTGGCGAATCAAAGGCGGTGAAACAGAGATGGGGAATCAGGGCAGGGAATCAGAGGCAGGGAATCAAACACGGGGAATCAGAGCTGGGGAATCAGAGGCGGGGAATCAGAGTTGGGAATCAGAGGCGGGGAATCAGAGGCGGGGAAACAGAGGCGGGGAATCAGATATGGGGAATCAGAGGTGGGGAATCAGAGGTTGGGAATCAGAGGCAGGGAATCGGAGATGGGGAATCAGAGGCAGGGAATCAGAGGCGGGGAATCAGAGGCGGGGAATCAGAGGCCGGGAATCAGATATGGGGAAACTGAGGCGGGGAATCCGAGGCGGGGAAACAGAGGCGGGGAATCAGATATGGGGAATCAGAGGTGGGGAATCAGAGGTTGGGAATCAGAGGCAGGGAATCAGAGGCTTGGAATCAGATGCAGGGAATCAGATGCGGGGAATCAGAGGCGGGGAATCAGAGCTGGGGAATCAGAGGTGGGGAATCAGATTTGGGGAATCAGAGGTGGGGACTTAGATATTGGGAAACAGAGGCGGGGAATCAGAGGCGGGGAAACAGAGGCGGGGAATCAGATATGGGGAATCAGAGGTGGGGAATCAGAGGCAGGGAATAAGATGTGCGGAATCAGAGATGGGGAATCAGAGGCAGGGAATCAGATGCGGGGAATCAGAGGCGGGGAATCAGAGCTGGGGAATCAGAGGCGGGGTATTAGAGTTGGGGAATCAGAGGCGGGGAATCAGATATGGGGAAACAGAGGTGGGGAATCAGAGGCGGGGAAACAGAGGCAGGGAATCAGATATGGGGAATCAGAGGTGGGGAAATCAGAGATGGGGAATCAGAGGCGGTGAATCAGAGATGGGGAATCAGAGGCGGGGAATCAGAGGCAGGAAATCAGACACGGGGATTCAGAGGCTGGGAATCAGACGGGGGGAATCAAAGGCGGGGAATCAGAGCTGGGGAATCAGAGGCAGGGAATCAGAGGCGGGGAATCAGATATGTGGAATCAGAGGCTGGGATTCAGAGGCGGGGAATCAGAGGCAGGGAATCAGACACGGGGAATCAGTGGTGGGGAATCAGAGATGGGGAATCAGAGGCGGGGAATCAGAGGCAGGGAATCAGACGCGGGGAATCTGAGGCGGGGAATCAGAGCTGGGGAATCAGAGGTGGGGAATCAGAGTTGGGGAATCAGAGGCAGGGAATCGGATGTGCGGAATCAGAGATGGGGAATCAGATGTGGGGAATCAGAGGAACAGGGATGGGGAATCAGAGGCGGGGAATCAGAGGCAGGAAATCAGACACGGGGATTCAGAGGCTGGGAATCAGACGGGGGGAATCAAAGGCGGGGAATCAGAGCTGGGGAATCAGAGGCAGGGAATCAGAGTTGGGGATTCAGAGACAGGGAATCAGATATGGGGAAACAGAGGCGGGGAATCAGAGGCGGGCAAACAGAGGCGGGGTATTAGATATGGGGAATCAGAGGTGGAGAATCAGAGGTGGTGAATCAGTGATGGGGAATCACAGGCTGGGAATCAGAGGCAGGGAATAGAACGCAGGGAATCAGACGCAGGGAATCAGAGCTGGGGAATCAGAGGCGGGGAATCATAGTTGGGAATCAGAGGCGGGGAATCAGATATGGGGAAACAGAGGCGGGGAATCAGAGGCGGGGAAACAGAGGCGGGGAATCAGATATGGGGAATCGGATGCGGGGAATCAGAGGCGGGGAATCAGAGCTGGGGAATCAGAGGCGGGGAATCAGAGTTGGGGCATCAGAGGTGGGGAATTAGATATAGGGAAACAGAGGCGGGGAATCAGAGGCGGGGAAACAGAGGCGGGGAATCAGATATGGGGAATCAGAGGTGGGGAATCAGAGGCAGGGAATCAGATGTGCGGAATCAGAGATGGGGAATCAGAGGCAGGGAATCAGAATCAGAAGCGGGGAATCAGAGGCCGGGAATCAGAGGCCGGGAATCAGATGCTGGGAATAAGAGGCCGGGAATCAGAGGTGGGGAATCAGAGTCCGGGAATCAGAGATGGGGATTCAGAGGCGGGGAATGAGATATGGAGAATCAGAGGCGGGGAATCAGAGGCCGGGAAACAGAGGTGGGGAATCAGATATCGGGAATCAGAGGTGGCGAATCAAAGGCGGTGAATCAAAGATGGGGAATCAGAGGCGGGGAATCAGAGGCAGGGAATCAGATGCGGGGAATCAGAGGCGGGGAATCAGAGCTGGCGAATCAGAGGCGGGGAATCAGAGGTGGGCAATCAGAGGCGGGGAATCAGATATGGGGAATCAGAGGCGGGGAATCAGAGGCGGGGAAACAGAGGCGGGGAATCAAATATAGGGAATCAGAGGTGGGGAATCAGAGGTTGTGAATCAGAGATGGGGAATCAAGGCGGGGAATCAGAGGCAGGGAATCAGACACGGGGAATCAGAGGCGGGGATTCAGAGCTGGGGAATCAGAGGCGGGGAATCAGAGTTGGGGAATCAGAGGCAGGGAATCAGATATGGGGAATCAGAGGCGGGGAATCAGAGGCGGGGAAACAGAGGCGGGGAATCAGATATGGGGAATCAGAGGTGGGGAATCAGGGGCAGGGATTCAGTGTCAGGGAATCAGAGGCGGGGAATCAGAGGCGGGGAATCAGAGGCAGGGAATCAGACAC
Organism: Narcine bancroftii; assembly: GCF_036971445.1. Taxonomy (NCBI): domain Eukaryota; kingdom Metazoa; phylum Chordata; class Chondrichthyes; order Torpediniformes; family Narcinidae; genus Narcine; species Narcine bancroftii. The sequence goes on along the minus strand of NC_091472.1, from coordinate 152,417,152 downwards.
GGGGAATCAGAGGCGGGGAATCAGAGATGGGGAATCAGAGGCGGGGAATCAGAGTTGGGGAATCAGAGGCGGGGATTCAGATATGGGGAAATAGAGGCGGGGAATCAGATATGGGGAATCAGAGGTGTGGAATCAGAGGTTTGGAATCAGAGGAAGGGAATCAGAGTCGGGGAAACAGAGGCGGGGAATCAGATATGTGGAATCAGAGGTGGCGAATCAAAGGCGGTGAAACAGAGATGGGGAATCAGGGCAGGGAATCAGAGGCAGGGAATCAAACACGGGGAATCAGAGCTGGGGAATCAGAGGCGGGGAATCAGAGTTGGGAATCAGAGGCGGGGAATCAGAGGCGGGGAAACAGAGGCGGGGAATCAGATATGGGGAATCAGAGGTGGGGAATCAGAGGTTGGGAATCAGAGGCAGGGAATCGGAGATGGGGAATCAGAGGCAGGGAATCAGAGGCGGGGAATCAGAGGCCGGGAATCAGATATGGGGAAACTGAGGCGGGGAATCCGAGGCGGGGAAACAGAGGCGGGGAATCAGATATGGGGAATCAGAGGTGGGGAATCAGAGGTTGGGAATCAGAGGCAGGGAATCAGAGGCTTGGAATCAGATGCAGGGAATCAGATGCGGGGAATCAGAGGCGGGGAATCAGAGCTGGGGAATCAGAGGTGGGGAATCAGATTTGGGGAATCAGAGGTGGGGACTTAGATATTGGGAAACAGAGGCAGGGAATCAGAGGCGGGGAAACAGAGGCGGGGAATCAGATATGGGGAATCAGAGGTGGGGAATCAGAGGCAGGGAATAAGATGTGCGGAATCAGAGATGGGGAATCAGAGGCAGGGAATCAGAATCAGAAGCAGGGAATCAGAGGCCGGGAATCAGAGGCCGGAATCAGATGATGGGAATCAGAGGCCTGGAATCAGAGGCGGGGAATCAAAGGCAGGGAATCAGATTCGGGGAATCAGAGGCGGGGAATCAGAGCTGGGGAATCAGAGGCGGGGTATTAGAGTTGGGGAATCAGAGGCGGGGAATCAGATATGGGGAAACAGAGGTAGGGAATCAGAGGCGGGGAAACAGAGGCAGGGAATCAGATATGGGGAATCAGAGGCGGGGAATCAGAGGTGGGGAATCATAGGCAGGGAATCGGATGTGCGGAATCAGAGATGGGGAATCAGAGGCCGGGAATCAGAGGTGGTGAATCAGAGATGGGGAATCAGAGGCGGGGAATCAGAGGCAGGGTATCAGACGCGGGGAATCAGAGGTGGGCAATCAGAGGCGGGGAATCAGATATGGGGAATCAGAGGCGGGGAATCAGAGGCGGGGAAACAGAGGCGGGGAATCAGATATGGGGAATCAGAGGTGGGGCATCAGAGGTTGTGAATCACAGATGGGGAATCAGAGGCGGGGAATCAGAGGCAGGGAATCAGACGCGGGGAATCAGAGGCGGGGATTCAGAGCTGGGGAATCAGAAGCGGGGAATCAGATTTGGGGAATCAGAGGCGGGGAATCAGATATGGGGAATCAGAGGCAGGGAATCAGAGGCGGGGAATCAGAGGCAGGGAATCAGACGCGGGGAATCTGAGGCGGGAAATCAGAGCTGGGGAATCAGAGGTGGGGAATCAGAGTTGGGGAATCAGAGGCAGGGAATTGGATGTGCGGAATCAGAGATGGGGAATCAGAGGTGGGGAATCAGAGGCGGTGAATCAGAGATGGGGAATCAGAGGCGGGGAATCAGAGGCAGGAAATCAGACACGGGGATTCAGAGGCTGGGAATCAGACGGGGGGAATCAAAGGCGGGGAATCAGAGCTGGGGAATCTGAGGCAGGGAATCAGAGTTGGGGATTCAGAGGCGGGGAATCAGATATGGGGAAACAGAGGCGGGGAATCAGAGGCGGGCAAACAGAGGCGGGGAATTAGATATGGGGAATCAGACGTAGGGAATCAGAGGTGGTGAATCAGTGATGGGGAATCACAGGCGGGGAATCAGAGGCAGGGAATAGAACGCGGGGAATCAGAGGCAGGGAATCAGAGCTGGGGAATCAGAGGCGGGGAATCATAGTTGGGAATCAGAGGCGGGAATCAGATATGGGGAAACAGAGGCGGGGAATCAGAGGCGGGGAAACAGAGGCGGGGAATCAGATATGGGGAATCGGATGCAGGGAATCAGAGGCGGGGAATCAGAGCTGGGGAATCAGAGGCGGGGAATCAGAGTTGGGGCATCAGAGGTGGGGAATTAGATATAGGGAAACAGAGGCGGGGAATCAGAGGCGGGGAAACAGAGGCGGGGAATCAGATATGGGGAATAAGAGGTGGGGAATCAGAGGCAGGGAATCAGATGTGCGGAATCAGAGATGGGGAATCAGAGGCAGGGAATCAGAAGCGGGGAATCAGAGGCCGGGAATCAGAGGCCGGGAATCAGATGCTGGGAATAAGAGGCCGGGAATCAGAGGAGGGGAATCAGAGTCCGGGAATCAGAGATGGGGATTCAGAGGCGGGGAATGAGATATGGAGAATCAGAGGCGGGGAATCAGAGGCGGGGAAACAGAGGTGGGGAATCAGATAAATGGAATCAGAGGTGGCGAATCAAAGGCGGTGAATCAGAGATGGGGAATCAGAGGCGGGGAATCAGAGGCAGGGAATCAGATGCGGGGAATCAGAGGCGGGGATTCAGAGCTGGGGAATCAGAGGCTGGGAATCAGAGTTGGGGAATCAGAGGCAGGGAATCAGATATGGGGAATCAGAGGCGGGGAATCAGAGGCCGGGAATCAGATATGGGGAAACAGAGGCGGGGAATCCGAGGCGGGGAAACAGAGGCGGGGAATCAGATATGGGGAATCAGAGGTGGGGAATCAGAGGTTGGGAATCAGAGGCAGGGAATCAGAGGCGGGGAATCAGATATGGGGAATCAGAGGTGGGGAATCAGAGGCAGGGAATCAGATGTGCGGAATCAGAGATGGGGAATCAGAGGCAGGGAATCAGAATCAGAAGCAGGGAATCAGAGGCCAGGAATCAGAGGCCGGAATCAGATGCTGGGAATCAGAGGCCTGGAATCAGAGGCGGGGAATAAGAGGCAGGGAATCAGATGCGGGGAATCATAGGTGGGGAATCAGAGCTGGGGAATCAGAGGCGGGGTATTAGAGTTGGGGAATCAGAGGCGGGGAATCAGATATGGGGAAACAGAGGTGGGGAAACAGAGGCGGGGAAACAGAGGCAGGGAATCAGATATGGGGAATCAGAGGTGGGGCATCAGAGGTTGTGAATCACAGATGGGGAATCAGAGGCGGGGAATCAGAGGCAGGGAATCAGACGCGGGGAATCAGAGGCGGGGTTTCAGAGCTGGGGAATCAGAAGCGGGGAATCAGAGTTGGGGAATCAGAGGCGGGGAATCAGATATGGGGAATCAGAGGCAGGGAATCAGAGGCGGGGAATCAGAGGCAGGGAATCAGACGCGGGGAATCTGAGGCGGGGAATCAGAGCTGGGGAATCAGAGGTGGGGAATCAGAGTTGGGGAATCAGAGGCAGGGAATTGGATGTGCGGAATCAGAGAGGGGGAATCAGAGGTGGGGAATCAGAGGCGGTGAATCAGAGATGGGGAATCAGAAGCGGGGAATCAGAGGCAGGAAATCAGACACGGGGATTCAGAGGCTGGGAATCAGACGGGGGGAATCAAAGGCGGGGAATCAGAGCTGGGGAATCTGAGGCAGGGATTCAGAGTTGGGGATTCAGAGGCGGGGAATCAGATATGGGGAAACAGAGGCGGGGAATCAGAGGCGGGCAAACAGAGGCGGGGAATTAGATATGGGGAATCAGAGGTAGGGAATCAGAGGTGGTGAATCAGTGATGGGGAATCACAGGCGGGGAATCAGAGGCAGGGAATAGAACGCGGGGAATCAGAGGCAGGGAATCAGAGCTGGGGAATCAGAGGAGGGGATTCATCGTTGGGAATCAGAGGCGGGAATCAGATATGGGGAAACAGAGGCGGGGAATCAGAGGCGGTGAAACAGAGGCGGGGAATCAGATATGGGGAATCGGATGCAGGGAATCAGAGGCGGGGAATCAGAGCTGGGGAATCAGAGGCGGGGAATCAGAGTTGGGGCATCAGAGGTGGGGAATTAGATATAGGGAAACAGAGGCGGGGAATCAGAGGCGGGGAAACAGAGGCGGGGAATCAGATATGGGGAATCAGAGGTGGGGAATCAGAGGCAGGGAATCAGATGTGCGGAATCAGAGATGGGGAATAAGAGGCAGGGAATCAGAATCAGAAGCGGGGAATCAGAGGCCGGGAATCAGAGGCTGGGAATCAGATGCTGGGAATAAGAGGCCGGGAATCAGAGGTGGGGAATCAGATATGGGGAATCAGAGGTGGCGAATCAAAGGCGGTGAATCAGAGATGGGGAATCAGAGGCGGGGAATCAGAGGCAGGGAATCAGATGCGGGGAATCAGAGGAGGGGAATCAGAGCTGGCGAATCAGAGGCTGGGAATCAGAGGTGGGCAATCAGAGGCGGGGAATCAGATATGGGGAATCAGAGGCGGGGAATCAGAGGCGGGGAAACAGAGGCGGGGAATCAAATATAGGGAATCAGAGGTGGGGAATCAGAGGTTGTGAATCAGAGATGGGGAATCAAGGCGGGGAATCAGAGGCAGGGAATCAGACGCGGGGAATCAGAGGCGGGAATTCAGAGCTGGGGAATCAGAGGCGGGGAATCAGAGTTGGGGAATCAGAGGCAGAGAATCAGATATGGGGAATCAGAGGCGGGGAATCAGAGGCGGGGAAACAGAGGCCGGGAATCAGATGTGGTGAATCAGAGGTGGGGAATCAGGGGCAGGGAATCAGTGGCAGGGAATCAGAGGCGGGGAATCAGAGGCGGGGAATCAAAGGCAGGGAATCAGACACGGGGAATCAGAGGCGGGGAATCAGAGATGGGGAATCAGAGGCGGGGAATCAGAGGCAGGGAATCGGATGCCGGGAATCAGAGTCGGGGAATCAGAGCTGGGGAATCAGAGGCGGGGAATCAGAGTTGGGGAATCAGAGGCGGGGAATCAGATATGGGGAAATAGAGGCGGGGAATCAGATATGGGGAATCAGAGGTGTGGAATCAGAGGTTGGGAATCAGAGGCAGGGAATCAGAGTCGGGGAAACAGAGGCGGGGAATCAGATATGGGGAATCAGAGGTGGCGAATCAAAGGCGGTGAAACAGAGATGGGGAATCAGGGCAGGGAATCAGAGGCAGGGAATCAAACACGGGGAATCAGAGCTGGGGAATCAGAGGCGGGGAATCAGAGTTGGGAATCAGAGGCGGGGAATCAGAGGCGGAGAAACAGAGGCGGGGAATCAGATATGGGGAATCAGAGGTGGGGAATCCGAGGTTGGGAATCAGAGGCAGGGAATCAGAGGCGGAAAATCAGAGGCGGGGAATCAGAGGAAGGGAATCAGATGTGCGGAATCGGAGATGGGGAATCAGAGGCAGGGAATCAGAGGCGGGGAATCAGAGGCGGGGAATCAGAGGCCGGGAATCAGATATGGGGAAACAGAGGCGTGGAATCCGAGGCGGGGAAACAGAGGCGGGGAATCAGATATGGGGAATCAGAGGTGGGGAATCAGAGGTTGGGAATCAGAGGCAGGGAATCAGAGGCTTGGAATCAGATGCAGGGAATCAGATGCGGGGAATCAGAGGCGGGGAATCAGAGCTGGGGAATCAGAGGTGGGGAATCAGATTTTGGGAATCAGAGGCGGGGACTTAGATATTGGGAAACAGAGGCGGGGAATCAGAGGCGGGGAAACCCAGGTGGGGAATCAGATATGGGGAATCAGAGGTGGGGAATCAGAGGCAAGGAATCAGATGCGCGGAATCAGAGATGGGGAATCAGAGGCAGGGAATCAGAATCAGAAGCAGGGAATCAGAGGCCGGGAATCAAAGGCCGGAATCAGATGCTGGGAATCAGAGGCCTGGAATCAGAGGCGGGGAATCAGAGGCAGGGAATCAGATGCGGGGAATCAGAGGCGGGGAATCAGAGCTGGGGAATCAGAGGCGGGGATTCAGAGTTGGGGAATCAGAGGCGGGGAATCAGAGGCGGGGAAACAGAGGCGGGGAATCAGATATGGGGAATCAGAGGTGGGGAATCAGAGGTTGGGAATCAGAAGCAGGGAATCAGAGGCGGGGAATCAGAGGCGGGGAATCAGAGGCAGGGAATCCGATGTGCTGAATCAGAGATGGGGAATCAGAGGCAGGGAATCAGAGGCGGGGAATCAGAGGCGGAGAATCAGAGGCCGGGAATCAGATATGGGGAAACAGAGGCGGGGAATCAGAGGCGGGGAAACAGAGGCGGGGAATCAGATATGGGGAATCAGAGGTGGGGAATCAGAGGTTGGGAATCAGAGGCAGGGAATCAGAGGCTGGGAATCAGATGCAGGGAATCAGATGCGGGAAATCAGAGGCGGGGAATCAGAGCTGGGGAATCAGAGGTGGGGAATCAGAGTTGGGGAATCAGAGTCGGGGACTTAGATATGGGGAAACAGGCGGGTAATCAGAGGCGGGGAAACAGAAGCGGGGAATCAGAGGCGGGGATTCAGAGCTGGGGAATCAGAGGCGGGGAATCAGAGTTGGGGAATCAGAGGCGGGGAATCAGGGGCGGGGAATCAGTGGCAGGGAATCAGAGGCGGGTAATCAGAGGCGGGGAATCAGAGGCAGGGAATCAGAAACGGGGAATCAGAGGTGGGGAATCAGAGATGGGGAATCAGAGGCGGGGAATCAGAGGCAGGGAATCAGACGCGGGGAATCAGAGGCGGGGAATCAGAGCTGGGGAATCAGAGGCGGGGAATCAGAGGCAGGGAATCAGACGCGGGGAATCAGAGGCGGGGAATCAGAGCTGGGGAATCAGAGGTGGGGAATCAGAGTCGGGGAATCAGAGGCAGGGAATCGGATGTGCGGAATCAGAAATGGGGAATCAGAGGTGGGTAATCAGAGGCGGTGAATCAGAGATGGGGAATCAGAGGCGGGGAATCTGAGGCAGGAAATCAGACACGGGGATTCAGAGGCTGGGAATCAGACGGGGGGAATCAAAGGTGGGGAATCAGAGCTGGTGAATCAGAGGCAGGGAATCAGAGTTGGGGATTCAGAGGCGGGGAATAAGATATGGGGAAACAGAGGCGGGGAATCAGACGCGGGCAAACAGAGGCGGGGAATTAGATATGGGGAATCAGAGGTGGGGAATCAGAGGTGGTGAATCAGAGATGGGGAATCACAGGCGGGGAATCAGAGGCAGGGAATAGAACGCGGGGAATCAGAGGCAGGGAATCAGAGCTGGGGAATCAGAGGCGGGGAATCAGATATGGGGAAACAGAGGCGGGGAATCAGAGGCGGGGAAACAGAGGCGGGGAATCAGACATGGGGAATCGGATGCGGGGAATCAGAGGCGGGGAATCAGAGCTGGGGAATCAGAGGCGGGGAATCAGAGTTGGGGCATCAGAGGTGGGGAATTAGATATGGGGAAACAGAGGCGGGGAATCAGAGGCGGGGAAACAGAGGCGGGGAATCAGATGTGCGGAATCAGGGATGGGGAATCAGAGGCAGGGAATCAGATGTGCGGAATCAGAGATGGGGAATCAGAGGCAGGGTATCAGAATCAGAAGCGGGGAATCAGAGGCCGGGAATCAGAGGCCGGGAATCAGATGCTGGGAATAAGAGGCCGGGAATCAGAGGTGGGGAATCAGAGTCCGGGAATCAGAGATGGGGATTCAGAGGCGGGGAATGAGATATGGAGAATCAGAGGCGGGGAATCAGAGGCGGGGAAACAGAGGTGGGGATTCAGATATGGGGAATCAGAGGTGGCGAATCAGAGGCAGGGAATCAGATGCGGGGATTCAGAGGCGGGGAATCAGAGCTGGCGAATCAGAGGCGGGGAATCAGAGGTGGGCAATCAGAGCCGGGGAATCAGATATGGGGAATCAGAGGCGGGGAATCAGAGGCGGGGAAATAGAGGCGGGGAATCAGATATGGGGAATCAGAGGCAGGGAATCAGATATGGGGAATCAGAGGCTGGGAATCAGAGGGGGGGAAACCGAGGCGGGGAATAAGATATGGGGAATCAGAGGTGGGGAATCAGGGGCGGGGAATCAGTTGCAGGGAATCAGAGGCGGGGAATCAGAGGCGGGGAATCAGAGGCAGGGAATCAGACACGGGGAATCAGAGGTGGGGAATCAGAGATGGGGAATCAGAGGCGGGGAATCAGAGGCAGGGAATCAGACGCGGGGAATCAGAGGCGGGGAATAAGAGCTGGGGAATCAGAGGTGGGGAATCAGAGTCGTGGAATCAGAGGCAGGGAATCGGATGTGCGGAATCAGAAATGGGGAGTCAGAGGTGGGGAATCAGAGGCGGTGAATCAGAGATGGGGAATCAGAGGCGGGGAATCAGAGGCAGGAAATCAGACACGGGGATTCAGAGGCTGGGAATCAGACGGGGGGAATCAAAGGCGGGGAATCAGAGCTGGTGAATCAGAGGCAGGGAATCAGAGTTGGGGATTCAGAGGCGGGCAATCAGATATGTGGAAACAGAGGAGGGGAATCAGAGGCGGGCAAACAGAGGCGGGGAATTAGATATGGGGAATCAGAGGTGGGGAATCAGAGGTGGTGAATCAGAGATGGGGAATCACAGGCGGGGAATCAGAGGCAGGGAATGGAACGCGGGGAATCAGAGGCAGGGAATCAGAGCTGGGGAATCAGAGGCGGGGAATCAGATATGGGGAAACAGCGGTGAATCAAAGGCGGGGAAACAGAGGCGGGGAATCAGACATGGGGAATCGGATGCAGGGAATCAGAGGTGGGGAATCAGAGCTGGGGAATCAGAGGCGGGGAATCAGAGTTGGGGCATCAGAGGTGGGGAATTAGATATGGGGAAACAGAGGCGGGGAATCAGAGGCGGGGAAACAGAGGCGGGGATTCAGATATTGGGAATCAGAGGTGGGGAATCAGAGGCAGGGAATCAGATGTGCGGAATCAGAGATGGGGAATCAGAGGCAGGGAATCAGAATCAGAAGCGGGGAATTAGAGGCCGGGAATCAGAGGCCGGGAATCGGATGCTGGGAATAAGAGGCCGGGAATCAGAGGTGGGGAATCAGAGTCCGGGAATCAGAGATGGGGATTCAGAGGCAGGGAATGAGATATGGAGAATCAGAGGCGGGGAATCAGAGGCGGGGAAACAGAGGTGTGGAATCAGATATGGGGAATCAGAGGTGGCGAATCAAAGGCGGGGAATCAGAGGTGGGCAATCAGAGCCGGGGAATCAGATATGGGGAATCAGAGGCGTGGAATCAGAGGCGGGGAAACAGAGGCGGGGAATCAGATATGGGGAATCAGAGGTGGGGAATCAGAGGTTGTAAATCAGAGATGGGGAATCAAGGCGGGGAATCAGAGGCAGGGAATAAGACGCGGGGAATAAGAGGCGGGGATTCAGAGCTGGGGAATCAGAGGCGGGGAATCAGAGTTGGGGAATCAGAGGCAGGGAATCAGATATGGGGAACCAGAGGCGGGGAATCAGAGGCGGGGAAACAGAGGCGGGGAATCAGATATGGGGAATCAGAAGTGGGGAATCAGGGGCAGGGAATCAGTGGCAGGGAATCAGAGGCGGGGAATCAGAGGCGGGGAATCAGAGGCAGGGAATCAGACACGGGGAATCAGAGGCGGGGAATCAGAGATGGGGAATCAGAGGCGGGGAATCAGAGGCAGGGAATCGGACGCCGGGAATCAGAGGCGGGGAATCAGAGCTGGGGAATCAGAGGCGGGGAATCAGAGTTGGGGAATCAGAGGCGGGGAATCAGATATGGGGAAATAGAGGAGGGGAATCAGATATGGGGAATGAGAGGTGTGGAATCAGAGGTTGGGAATCAGAGGCAGGGAATCAGAGGCGGGGAAACAGAGGCGGGGAATCAGATATGGGGAATCAGAGGTGGCGAATCAAAGGCGGTGAAACAGAGATGGGGAATCAGGGCAGGGAATCAGAGGCAGGGAATCAGAGCTGGGGAAACAGAGGCGGGGAATCAGATATGGGGAATCAGAGGTGGGGAATCAGGGGCGGGGAATCAGTGGCAGGGAATCAGAGCTGGGGGATCAGAGGTGGGGAATCAGATATGGGGAATCAGAGGTGGGGAATCAGGGGCGGGGAATCAGTGGCAGGGAATCAGAGGCCGGGAATAAAAGGCGGGGAATCAGAGCTGGGGAATCAGAGGCCGGGAATCAGAGGCAGGGAAACAGAGGCGGGGAATCAGATATGGGGAATCAGAGGTGGGGAATTAGAGGTTGCGAATAAGAGGCAGGGAATCAGAGGCGGGGAATCAGAGGCGGGGAATCAGAGGCAGGGTATCGGATGTGCTGAATCAGAGATGGGGAATCAGAGGTGGGGATTCAGAGGTGGTGAATCAGAGAAGGGGAATCAGAGGCAGGGAATCAGACGCAGGGAATCAGAGGCGTGGAATCATAGCTGGCGAATTAGAGGAGGGGAATTAAAGTTGGGGAATCAGAGGCGGGGAATCAGATATGGGGAAACAGAGGCGGGGAATCAGAGGCGGGGAAACAGAGGCGGGGAATCATAGGCGGGGAATCAGAGATGGGGAATCAGAGGCGGGGAATCAGAGGCAGGGAATCGGATGCCGGAAATCAGAGGCGGGAAATCAGAGCTGGGGAATCAGAGGCGGGGAATCAGAGCTGGGGAATCAGAGGCGGCGAAGCAGATATGGGGAAAATGAGGCGGGGAATCAGATATGGGGAATCAGAGGCGGGGAATCAGATATGGGGAATCAGAGGCTGGGAATCAGAGCGGGGGAAACAGAGGCGGGGAATAAGATATGGGGAATCAGAGGTGGGGAATCAGTGGTGGGGAATCAGTGGCAGGGAATCAGAGGCGGGGAATCAGAGGCGGGGATTCAGAGGCAGGAAATCAGACACGGGGAATCAGAGGTGGGGAATCAGAGATGGGGAATCAGAGGCGGGGAATCAGAGGCAGGGAATCAGACGCGGGGAATCAGAGGCGGGGAATCAGAGCTGGGGAATCAGAGGTGGGGAATCAGAGTCGGGGAATCAGAGGCAGGGAATCGGATGTGCGGAATCAGAGATGGGGAATCAGAGGTGGGGAATCAGAGGCGGGGAATCAGAGGCAGGAAATCAGACACGGGGATTCAGAGGCTGGGAATCAGACGGGGGGAATCAAAGGCGGGGAATCAGAGCTGGTGAATAAGAGGCAGGGAATAAGAGTTGGGGATTCAGAGGCGGGGAATCAGATATGGGGAAACAGAGGCGGGGAATCAGAGGCGGGCAAACAGAGGCAGGGAATCGGATGTGCGGAATCAGAGATGGGGAATCAGAGGTGGGGAATCAGAGGCGGTGAATCAGAGATGGGGAATCAGAGGCGGGGAATCAGAGGCAGGAAATCAGACACGGGGATTCAGAGGCTGGGAATCAGACGGGGGGAATCAAAGGCGGGGAATCAGAGCTGGTGAATCAGAGGCAGGGAATCAGAGTTGGGGATTCAGAGGCGGGGAATCAGATATGGGGAAACAGAGGCGGGGAATCAGAGGCGGGCAAACAGAGGCGGGGAATTAGATATGGGGAATCAGAGGTGGAGAATCAGAGGTGGTGAATCAGAGATGGGGAATCACAGGCGGGGAATCAGAGGCAGGGAATAGAACGCGAGGAATCAGAGGCAGGGAATCAGAGCTGGGGAATCAGAGGCGGGGAATCAGATATGGGGAAACAGAGGCGGGGAATCAGAGGCTGGGAAACAGAGGCAGGGAATCAGACATGGGGAATCGGATGCGGGGAATCAGATGTGCGGAATCAGAGATGGGGAATCAGAGGCAGGGAATCAGAATCAGAAGCGGGGAATTAGAGGCCGGGAATCAGAGGCCGGGAATCAGATGCTGGGAATAAGAGGCCGGGAATCAGAGGTGGGGAATCAGAGTCCGGGAATCAGAGATGGGGATTCAGAGGCGGGGAATGAGATATGGAGAATCAGAGGCGGGGAATCAGAGGCGGGGAAACAGAGGTGGGGAATCAGATATGGGGAATCAGAGGTGGCGAATCAAAGGCGGTGAATCAGAGATGGGGAAACAGAGGCGGGGAATCAGAGGCGTGGAAACAGAGGTGGGGAATCACATATGGGGAATCAGAGGTGGGGAAACAGAGGCAGGGAAGCAGATATGGGGAATCAGAGGCGAGGAATCAGAGGTGGGGAATCATAGGCAGGGAATCGGATGTGCGGAATCAGAGATGGGGAATCAGAGGCCGGGAATCAGAGGCGGTGAATCAGAGGCAGGGAATCAGACGCGGGGAATCAGAGGTGGGCAATCAGAGGCGGGGAATCAGATATGGGGAATCAGAGGCGGGGAATCAGAGGCGGGGAAACAGAGGCGGGGAATCAGATATGGGGAATCAGAGGTGGGGCATCAGAGGTTGTGAATCACAGATGGGGAATCAGAGGCGGGGAATCAGAGGCAGGGAATCAGACGCGGGGAATCAGAGGCGGGGATTCAGAGCTGGGGAATCAGAGGCGGGGAATCAGAGTTGGGGAATCAGAGGCGGGGAATCAGATATGGGGAATCAGAGGCAGGGAATCAGAGGCAGGAAAACAGAGGCGGGGAATCAGATATTGGGAATCAGAGGTGGGGAATCAGGGGCAGGGAATCAGTGGCAGGGAATCAGACGCGGGGAATCAGAGTCGGGGAATCAGAGGCAGGGAATCAGACACGGGGAATCAGAGGCGGGGAATCAGAGATGGGGAATCAGAGGCGGGGAATCAGAGGCAGGGAATCGGATTCCGGGAATCAGAGGCGGGAAATCAGAGCTGGGGAATCAGAGGCGGGGAATCAGAGTTGGGGAATCAGAGGCGGCGAAGCAGATATGGGGAAATAGAGGCGGGGAATCAGATATGGGGAATCAGAGGCAGGGAATCAGATATGGGGAATCAGAGGCTGGGAATCAGAGGGGGGGAAACAGAGGCGGGGAATAAGATATGGGGAATCAGAGGTGGGGAATCAGGGGCGGGGAATCAGTGGCAGGGAATCAGAGGCGGGGAATCAGAGGCGGGGAATCAGAGGCAGGGAATCAGACACGGGGAATCAGAGGTGGGGAATCAGAGATGGGGAATCAGAGGCAGGGAATCAGAGGCAGGGAATCAGACGCAGGGAATCAGAGGCGGGGAATCAGAGCTGGGGAATCAGAGACGGGGAATCAGAGGCAGGGAATCAGACGCGGGGAATCAGAGGCGGGGAATCAGAGCTGGGGAATCAGAGGTGGGGAATCAGAGTCAGGGAATCAGAGGCAGGGAATCGGATGTGCGGAATCAGAAATGGGGAATCAGAGGTGGGGAATCATAGGCAGGGAATCGGATGTGCGGAATCAGAGATGGGGAATCAGAGGCCGGGAATCAGAGGTGGTGAACCAGAGATGGGGAATCAGAGGCGGTGAATCAGAGGCAGGGAATCAGACGCGGGGAATCAGAGGTGGGCAATCAGAGGCGGGGAATCAGATATGGGGAATCAGAGGCGGGGAATCAGAGGCGGGGAAACAGAGGCGGGGAATCAGATATGGGGAATCAGAGGTGGGGCATCAGAGGTTGTGAATCACAGATGGGGAATCAGAGGCGGGGAATCAGAGGCAGGGAATCAGACGCGGGGAATCAGAGGCGGGGATTCAGAGCTGGGGAATCAGAGGCGGGGAATCAGAGTTGGGGAATCAGAGGCGGGGAATCAGATATGGGGAATCAGAGGCAGGGAATCAGAGGCAGGAAAACAGAGGCGGGGAATCATATATTGGGAATCAGAGGTGGGGAATCAGGGGCAGGGAATCAGTGGCAGGGAATCAGACGCGGGGAATCAGAGTCGGGGAATCAGAGGCAGGGAATCAGACACGGGGAATCAGAGGCGGGGAATCAGAGATGGGGAATCAGAGGCGGGGAATCAGAGGCAGGGAATCGGATTCCGGGAATCAGAGGCGGGAAATCAGAGCTGGGGAATCAGAGGCGGGGAATCAGTGTTGGGGAATCAGAGGCGGCGAAGCAGATATGGGGAAATAGAGGCGGGGAATCAGATATGGGGAATCAGAGGCAGGGAATCAGATATGGGGAATCAGAGGCTGGGAATCAGAGGGGGGGAAACAGAGGCGGGGAATAAGATATGGGGAATCAGAGGTGGGGAATCAGGGGCGGGGAATCAGTGGCAGGGAATCAGAGGCGGGGAATCAGAGGCGGGGAATCAGAGGCAGGGAATCAGACACGGGGAATCAGAGGTGGGGAATCAGAGATGGGGAATCAGAGGCAGGGAATCAGAGGCAGGGAATCAGATGCGGGGAATCAGAGGCGGGGAATCAGAGCTGGGGAATCAGAGGCGGGGAATCAGAGGCAGGGAATAAGACGCGGGGAATCAGAGGCGGGGAATCAGAGCTGGGGAATCAGAGGTGGGGAATCAGAGGCGGGGAATCAGAGTTGGGGAATCAGAGGCAGGGAATCAGATATCGGGAACCAGAGGCGGGGAATCAGAGGCGGGGAAACAGAGGCGGGGAATCAGATATGGGGAATCAGAAGTGGGGAATCAGGGGCAGGGAATCAGTGGCAGGGAATCAGAGGCGGGGAATCAGAGGCGGGGAATCAGAGGCAGGGAATCAGACACGGGGAATCAGAGGCGGGGAATCAGAGATAAGGAATCAGAGGTGGGGAATCAGAGGCAGGGAATCGGACGCCGGGAATCAGAGGCGGGGAATCAGAGCTGGGGAATCAGAGGCGGGGAATCAGAGTTGGGGAATCAGAGGCGGGGAATCAGATATGGGGAAATAGAGGCGGGGAATCAGATGTGGGGAATGAGAGGTGTGGAATCAGAGGTTGGGAATCAGAGGCCGGGAATCAGAGATGGGGATTCAGAGGCGGGGAATGAGATATGGAGAATCAGAGGCGGGGAATCAGAGGCGGGGAAACAGAGGTGGGGAATCAGATATGGGGAATCAGAGGTGGCGAATCAAAGGCGGTGAATCAGAGATGGGGAAACAGAGGCGGGGAATCAGAGGCGTGGAAACAGAGGTGGGGAATCACATATGGGGAATCAGAGGCGGGGAAACAGAGACAGGGAATCAGATATGGGGAATCAGAGGCGGGGAATCAGAGGTGGGGAATCATAGGCAGGGAATCGGATGTGCGGATTCAGAGATGGGGAATCAGAGGCCGGGAATCAGAGGTGGTGAACCAGAGATGGGGAATCAGAGGCGGTGAATCATAGGCAGGGAATCAGACGCGGGGAATCAGAGGTGGGCAATCAGAGGCGGGGAATCAGATATGGGGAATCAGAGGCGGGGAATCAGAGGCGGGGAAACAGAGGCGGGGAATCAGATATGGGGAATCAGAGGTGGGGCATCAGAGGTTGTGAATCACAGATGGGGAATCAGAGGCGGGGAATTAGAGGCAGGGAATCAGACGCGAGGAGTCAGAGGCGGGGATTCAGAGCTGGGGAATCAGAGGCGGGGAATCAGAGTTGGGGAATCAGAGGCGGGGAATCAGATATGGGGAATCAGAGGCAGGGAATCAGAGGCAGGAAAACAGAGGCGGGGAATCAGATATGGGGAATCAGAGGTGGGGAATCAGGGGCAGGGAATCAGTGGCAGGGAATCAGGCGCGGGGAATCAGAGTCGGGGAATCAGAGGCAGGGAATCAGACACGGGGAATCAGAGGCGGGGAATCAGAGATGGGGAATCAGAGGTGGGGAATCAGAGGCAGGGAATCGGATGCCGGGAATCAGAGGCGGGAAATCAGAGCTGGGGAATCAGAGGCGGGGAATCAGAGTTGGGGAATCAGAGGCGGCGAAGCAGATATGGGGAAATAGAGGCGGGGAATCAGATATGGGGAATCAGAGGTGGGGAATCAGGGGCGGGGAATCAGTGGCAGGGAATCAGAGGCGGGGAATCAGACACGGGGAATCAGAGGTGGGGAATCAGAGATGGGGAATCAGAGGCGGGGAATCAGAGGCAGGGAATCAGACGCGGGGAATCAGAGGCGGGGAATCAGAGCTGGGGAATCAGAGGCGGGGAATCAGAGGCAGGGAATCAAACGCGGGGAATCAGAGGCGGGGTATCAGAGCTGGGGAATCAGAGGTGGGGAATCAGAGTCGGGGAATCAGAGGCAGGGAATCGGATGTGCGGAATCAGAAATGGGGAATCAGAGGTGGGGAATCAGAGGCGGTGAATCAGAGATGGGGAATCAGAGGCGGGGAATCTGAGGCAGGAAATCAGACACGGGGATTCAGAGGCTGGGAATCAGACGGGGGGAATCAAAGGCGGGGAATCAGAGCTGGTGAATCAGAGGCAGGGAATCAGAGTTGGGGATTCAGAGGCGGAGAATAAGATATGGGGAATCAGAGGTGGGGAATCAGGGGCGGGGAATCAGTGGCAGGGAATCAGAGGCGGGGAATCAGAGGCGGGGAATCAGAGGCAGGGAATCAGACACGGGGAATCAGAGGTGGGGAATCAGAGATGGGGAATCAGAGGCAGGGAATCAGAGGCAGGGAATCAGACGCAGGGAATCAGAGGCGGGGAATCAGAGCTGGGGAATCAGAGGCGGGGAATCAGAGGCAGGGAATCAGACGCGGGGAATCAGAGGCGGGGAATCAGAGCTGGGGAATCAGAGGTGGGGAATCAGAGTCAGGGAATCAGAGGCAGGGAATCGGATGTGCGGAATCAGAAATGGGGAATCAGAGGTGGGGAATCATAGGCAGGGAATCGGATGTGCGGAATCAGAGATGGGGAATCAGAGGCCGGGAATCAGAGGTGGTGAACCAGAGATGGGGAATCAGAGGCGGTGAATCAGAGGCAGGGAATCAGACGCGGGGAATCAGAGGTGGGCAATCAGAGGCGGGGAATCAGATATGGGGAATCAGAGGCGGGGAATCAGAGGCGGGGAAACAGAGGCGGGGAATCAGATATGGGGAATCAGAGGTGGGGCATCAGAGGTTGTGAATCACAGATGGGGAATCAGAGGCGGGGAATCAGAGGCAGGGAATCAGACGCGGGGAATCAGAGGCGGGGATTCAGAGCTGGGGAATCAGAGGCGGGGAATCAGAGTTGGGGAATCAGAGGCGGGGAATCAGATATGGGGAATCAGAGGCAGGGAATCAGAGGCAGGAAAACAGAGGCGGGGAATCATATATTGGGAATCAGAGGTGGGGAATCAGGGGCAGGGAATCAGTGGCAGGGAATCAGACGCGGGGAATCAGAGTCGGGGAATCAGAGGCAGGGAATCAGACACGGGGAATCAGAGGCGGGGAATCAGAGATGGGGAATCAGAGGCGGGGAATCAGAGGCAGGGAATCGGATTCCGGGAATCAGAGGCGGGAAATCAGAGCTGGGGAATCAGAGGCGGGGAATCAGTGTTGGGGAATCAGAGGCGGCGAAGCAGATATGGGGAAATAGAGGCGGGGAATCAGATATGGGGAATCAGAGGCAGGGAATCAGATATGGGGAATCAGAGGCTGGGAATCAGAGGGGGGGAAACAGAGGCGGGGAATAAGATATGGGGAATCAGAGGTGGGGAATCAGGGGCGGGGAATCAGTGGCAGGGAATCAGAGGCGGGGAATCAGAGGCGGGGAATCAGAGGCAGGGAATCAGACACGGGGAATCAGAGGTGGGGAATCAGAGATGGGGAATCAGAGGCAGGGAATCAGAGGCAGGGAATCAGATGCGGGGAATCAGAGGCGGGGAATCAGAGCTGGGGAATCAGAGGCGGGGAATCAGAGGCAGGGAATAAGACGCGGGGAATCAGAGGCGGGGAATCAGAGCTGGGGAATCAGAGGTGGGGAATCAGAGGCGGGGAATCAGAGTTGGGGAATCAGAGGCAGGGAATCAGATATCGGGAACCAGAGGCGGGGAATCAGAGGCGGGGAAACAGAGGCGGGGAATCAGATATGGGGAATCAGAAGTGGGGAATCAGGGGCAGGGAATCAGTGGCAGGGAATCAGAGGCGGGGAATCAGAGGCGGGGAATCAGAGGCAGGGAATCAGACACGGGGAATCAGAGGCGGGGAATCAGAGATAAGGAATCAGAGGTGGGGAATCAGAGGCAGGGAATCGGACGCCGGGAATCAGAGGCGGGGAATCAGAGCTGGGGAATCAGAGGCGGGGAATCAGAGTTGGGGAATCAGAGGCGGGGAATCAGATATGGGGAAATAGAGGCGGGGAATCAGATGTGGGGAATGAGAGGTGTGGAATCAGAGGTTGGGAATCAGAGGCCGGGAATCAGAGATGGGGATTCAGAGGCGGGGAATGAGATATGGAGAATCAGAGGCGGGGAATCAGAGGCGGGGAAACAGAGGTGGGGAATCAGATATGGGGAATCAGAGGTGGCGAATCAAAGGCGGTGAATCAGAGATGGGGAAACAGAGGCGGGGAATCAGAGGCGTGGAAACAGAGGTGGGGAATCACATATGGGGAATCAGAGGCGGGGAAACAGAGACAGGGAATCAGATATGGGGAATCAGAGGCGGGGAATCAGAGGTGGGGAATCATAGGCAGGGAATCGGATGTGCGGATTCAGAGATGGGGAATCAGAGGCCGGGAATCAGAGGTGGTGAACCAGAGATGGGGAATCAGAGGCGGTGAATCATAGGCAGGGAATCAGACGCGGGGAATCAGAGGTGGGCAATCAGAGGCGGGGAATCAGATATGGGGAATCAGAGGCGGGGAATCAGAGGCGGGGAAACAGAGGCGGGGAATCAGATATGGGGAATCAGAGGTGGGGCATCAGAGGTTGTGAATCACAGATGGGGAATCAGAGGCGGGGAATTAGAGGCAGGGAATCAGACGCGAGGAGTCAGAGGCGGGGATTCAGAGCTGGGGAATCAGAGGCGGGGAATCAGAGTTGGGGAATCAGAGGCGGGGAATCAGATATGGGGAATCAGAGGCAGGGAATCAGAGGCAGGAAAACAGAGGCGGGGAATCAGATATGGGGAATCAGAGGTGGGGAATCAGGGGCAGGGAATCAGTGGCAGGGAATCAGGCGCGGGGAATCAGAGTCGGGGAATCAGAGGCAGGGAATCAGACACGGGGAATCAGAGGCGGGGAATCAGAGATGGGGAATCAGAGGTGGGGAATCAGAGGCAGGGAATCGGATGCCGGGAATCAGAGGCGGGAAATCAGAGCTGGGGAATCAGAGGCGGGGAATCAGAGTTGGGGAATCAGAGGCGGCGAAGCAGATATGGGGAAATAGAGGCGGGGAATCAGATATGGGGAATCAGAGGTGGGGAATCAGGGGCGGGGAATCAGTGGCAGGGAATCAGAGGCGGGGAATCAGACACGGGGAATCAGAGGTGGGGAATCAGAGATGGGGAATCAGAGGCGGGGAATCAGAGGCAGGGAATCAGACGCGGGGAATCAGAGGCGGGGAATCAGAGCTGGGGAATCAGAGGCGGGGAATCAGAGGCAGGGAATCAAACGTGGGGAATCAGAGGCGGGGTATCAGAGCTGGGGAATCAGAGGTGGGGAATCAGAATCGGGGAATCAGAGGCAGGGAATCGGATGTGCGGAATCAGAAATGGGGAATCAGAGGTGGGGAATCAGAGGCGGTGAATCAGAGATGGGGAATCAGAGGCGGGGAATCTGAGGCAGGAAATCAGACACGGGGATTCAGAGGCTGGGAATCAGACGGGGGGAATCAAAGGCGGGGAATCAGAGCTGGTGAATCAGAGGCAGGGAATCAGAGTTGGGGATTCAGAGGCGGAGAATAAGATATGGGGAAACAGAGGCGGGGAATCAGACGCGGGCAAACAGAGGCGGGGAATTAGATATGGGGAATATGAGGTGGGGAATCAGAGGTGGTGAATCAGAGATGGGGAATCACAGGCGGGGAATCAGAGGCAGGGAATAGAACGCGGGGAATCAGAGGCAGGGAATCAGAGCTGGGGAATCAGAGGCGGGGAATCAGATATGGGGAAACAGAGGCGGGGAATCAGAGGCGGGGAAACAGAGGCGGGGAATCAGACATGGGGAATCGGATGCGGGGAATCAGAGGCGGGGAATCAGAGCTGGGGAATCAGAGGCGGGGAATCAGAGTTGGGGCATCAGAGGTTGGGAATTAGATATGGGGAAACAGAGGCGGGGAATCAGAGGCGGGGAAACAGAGGCGGGGAATAAGATGTGCGGAATCAGAGATGGGGAATCAGAGGCAGGGAATCAGAGTTGGGGAATCAGAGGCGGGGAATCAGATATGGGGAATCAGAGACAGGGAATCAGAGGCAGGAAAACAGAGGCGGGGAATCAGATATGGGGAATCAGAGGTGGGCAATCAGGGGCAGGGAATCAGTGGCAGGGAATCAGGCGCGGGGAATCAGAGTCGGGGAATCAGAGGCAGGGAATCAGACACGGGGAATCAGAGGCGGGGAATCAGAGATGGGGAATCAGAGGTGGGGAATCAGAGGCAGGGAATCGGATGCCGGGAATCAGAGGAGGGAAATCAGAGCTGGGGAATCAGAGGCGGGGAATCAGAGTTGGGGAATCAGAGGCGGCGAAGCAGATATGGGATAATAGAGGCGGGGAATCAGATATGGGGAATCAGAGGTGGGGAATCAGGGGCGGGGAATCAGTGGCAGGGAATCAGAGGCGGGTAATCAGAGGCGGGGAATCAGAGGCAGGGAATCAGAAACGGGGAATCAGAGGTGGGGAATCAGAGATGGGGAATCAGAGGCGGGGAATCAGAGGCAGGGAATCAGACGCGGGGAATCAGAGGCGGGGAATCAGAGCTGGGGAATCAGAGGCGGGGAATCAGAGGCAGGGAATCAGACGCGGGGAATCAGAGGCGGGGAATCAGAGCTGGGGAATCAGAGGTGGGGAATCAGAGTCGGGGAATCAGAGGCAGGGAATCGGATGTGCGGAATCAGAAATGGGGAATCAGAGGTGGGGAATCAGAGGCGGTGAATCAGAGATGGGGAATCAGAGGCGGGGAATCTGAGGCAGGAAATCAGACACGGGGATTCAGAGGCTGGGAATCAGACGGGGGGAATCAAAGGCGGGGAATCAGAGCTGGTGAATCAGAGGCAGGGAATCAGAGTTGGGGATTCAGAGGCGGGGAATAAGATATGGGGAAACAGAGGCGGGGAATCAGACGCGGGCAAACAGAGGCGGGGAATTAGATATGGGGAATCAGAGGTGGGGAATCAGAGGTGGTGAATCAGAGATGGGGAATCACAGGCGGGGAATCAGAGGCAGGGAATAGAACGCGGGGAATCAGAGGCAGGGAATCAGAGCTGGGGAATCAGAGGCGGGGAATCAGATATGGGGAAACAGAGGCGGGGAATCAGAGGCGGGGAAACAGAGGCGGGGAATCAGACATGGGGAATCGGATGCGGGGAATCAGAGGCGGGGAATCAGAGCTGGGGAATCAGAGGCGGGGAATCAGAGTTGGGGCATCAGAGGTGGGGAATTAGATATGGGGAATCAGAGGCAGGGTATCAGATGTGCGGAATCAGAGATGGGGAATCAGAGGCAGGGTATCAGAATCAGAAGCGGGGAATCAGAGGCCGGGAATCAGAGGCCGGGAATCAGATGCTGGGAATAAGAGGCCGGGAATCAGAGGTGGGGAATCAGAGTCCGGGAATCGGAGATGGGGATTCAGAGGCGGGGAATGAGATATGGAGAATCAGAGGCGGGGAATCAGAGGCGGGGAAACAGAGGTGGGGATTCAGATATGGGGAATCAGAGGTGGCGAATCAGAGGCAGGGAATCAGATGCGGGGATTCAGAGGCGGGGAATCAGAGCTGGCGAATCAGAGGCGGGGAATCAGAGGTGGGCAATCAGAGCCGGGGAATCAGATATGGGGAATCAGAGGCGGGGAATCAGAGGCGGGGAAATAGAGGCGGGGAATCAGATATGGGGAATCAGAGGCAGGGAATCAGATATGGGGAATCAGAGGCTGGGAATCAGAGGGGGGGGAACCGAGGCGGGGAATAAGATATGGGGAATCAGAGGTGGGGAATCAGGGGCGGGGAATCAGTTGCAGGGAATCAGAGGCGGGGAATCAGAGGCGGGGAATCAGAGGCAGGGAATCAGACACGGGGAATCAGAGGTGGGGAATCAGAGATGGGGAATCAGAGGCGGGGAATCAGAGGCAGGGAATCAGACGCGGGGAATCAGAGGCGGGGAATAAGAGCTGGGGAATCAGAGGTGGGGAATCAGAGTCGTGGAATCAGAGGCAGGGAATCGGATGTGCGGAATCAGAAATGGGGAGTCAGAGGTGGGGAATCAGAGGCGGTGAATCAGAGATGGGGAATCAGAGGCGGGGAATCAGAGGCAGGAAATCAGACACGGGGATTCAGAGGCTGGGAATCAGACGGGGGGAATCAAAGGCGGGGAATCAGAGCTGGTGAATCAGAGGCAGGGAATCAGAGTTGGGGATTCAGAGGCGGGCAATCAGATATGTGGAAACAGAGGAGGGGAATCAGAGGCGGGCAAACAGAGGCGGGGAATTAGATATGGGGAATCAGAGGTGGGGAATCAGAGGTGGTGAATCAGAGATGGGGAATCACAGGCGGGGAATCAGAGGCAGGGAATGGAACGCGGGGAATCAGAGGCAGGGAATCAGAGCTGGGGAATCAGAGGCGGGGAATCAGATATGGGGAAACAGCGGTGAATCAAAGGCGGGGAAACAGAGGCGGGGAATCAGACATGGGGAATCGGATGCAGGGAATCAGAGGTGGGGAATCAGAGCTGGGGAATCAGAGGCGGGGAATCAGAGTTGGGGCATCAGAGGTGGGGAATTAGATATGGGGAAACAGAGGCGGGGAATCAGAGGCGGGGAAACAGAGGCGGGGATTCAGATATGGGGAATCAGAGGTGGGGAATCAGAGGCAGGGAATCAGATGTGCGGAATCAGAGATGGGGAATCAGAGGCAGGGAATCAGAATCAGAAGCGGGGAATTAGAGGCCGGGAATCAGAGGCCGGGAATCGGATGCTGGGAATAAGAGGCCGGGAATCAGAGGTGGGGAATCAGAGTCCGGGAATCAGAGATGGGGATTCAGAGGCGGGGAATGAGATATGGAGAATCAGAGGCGGGGAATCAGAGGCGGGGAAACAGAGGTGTGGAATCAGATATGGGGAATCAGAGGTGGCGAATCAAAGGCGGTGATTTAGAGATGGGGAATCAGAGGCGGGGAATCAGAGGCAGGGAATCAGATGCGGGGAATCAGAGGCGGGGAATCAGAGCTGGCGAATCAGAGGCGGGGAATCAGAGGTGGGCAATCAGAGCCGGGGAATCAGATATGGGGAATCAGAGGCGGGGAATCAGAGGCGGGGAAACAGAGGCGGGGAATCAGATATGGGGAATCAGAGGTGGGGAATCAGAGGTTGTAAATCAGAGATGGGGAATCAAGGCGGGGAATCAGAGGCAGGGAATCAGATGCGGGGAATAAGAGGCGGGGATTCAGAGCTGGGGAATCAGAGGCGGGGAATCAGAGTTGGGGAATCAGAGGCAGGGAATCAGATATGGGGAACCAGAGGCGGGGAATCAGAGGCGGGGAAACAGAGGCGGGGAATCAGATATGGGGAATCAGAAGTGGGGAATCAGGGGCAGGGAATCAGTGGCAGGGAATCAGAGGCGGGGAATCAGAGGCGGGGAATCAGAGGCAGGGAATCAGACACGGGGAATCAGAGGCGGGGAATCAGAGATGGGGAATCAGAGGCGGGGAATCAGAGGCAGGGAATCGGACGCCGGGAATCAGAGGCGGGGAATCAGAGCTGGGGAATCAGAGGCGGGGAATCAGAGTTGGGGAATCAGAGGCGGGGAATCAGATATGGGGAAATAGAGGAGGGGAATCAGATATGGGGAATGAGAGGTGTGGAATCAGAGGTTGGGAATCAGAGGCAGGGAATCAGAGGCGGGGAAACAGAGGCGGGGAATCAGATATGGGGAATCAGAGGTGGCGAATCAAAGGCGGTGAAACAGAGATGGGGAATCAGGGCAGGGAATCAGAGGCAGGGAATCAGAGCTGGGGAAACAGAGGCGGGGAATCAGATATGGGGAATCAGAGGTGGGGAATCAGGGGCGGGGAATCAGTGGCAGGGAATCAGAGCTGGGGGATCAGAGGTGGGGAATCAGATATGGGGAATCAGAGGTGGGGAATCAGGGGCGGGGAATCAGTGGCAGGGAATCAGAGGCCGGGAATAAAAGGCGGGGAATCAGAGCTGGGGAATCAGAGGCCGGGAATCAGAGGCAGGGAAACAGAGGCGGGGAATCAGATATGGGGAATCAGAGGTGGGGAATTAGAGGTTGCGAATAAGAGGCAGGGAATCAGAGGCGGGGAATCAGAGGCGGGGAATCAGAGGCAGGGTATCGGATGTGCTGAATCAGAGATGGGGAATCAGAGGTGGGGATTCAGAGGTGGTGAATCAGAGAAGGGGAATCAGAGGCAGGGAATCAGACGCAGGGAATCAGAGGCGTGGAATCATAGCTGGCGAATTAGAGGAGGGGAATTAAAGTTGGGGAATCAGAGGCGGGGAATCAGATATGGGGAAACAGAGGCGGGGAATCAGAGGCGGGGAAACAGAGGCGGGGAATCATAGGCGGGGAATCAGAGATGGGGAATCAGAGGCGGGGAATCAGAGGCAGGGAATCGGATGCCGGAAATCAGAGGCGGGAAATCAGAGCTGGGGAATCAGAGGCGGGGAATCAGAGCTGGGGAATCAGAGGCGGCGAAGCAGATATGGGGAAAATGAGGCGGGGAATCAGATATGGGGAATCAGAGGCGGGGAATCAGATATGGGGAATCAGAGGCTGGGAATCAGAGCGGGGGAAACAGAGGCGGGGAATAAGATATGGGGAATCAGAGGTGGGGAATCAGTGGTGGGGAATCAGTGGCAGGGAATCAGAGGCGGGGAATCAGAGGCGGGGATTCAGAGGCAGGAAATCAGACACGGGGAATCAGAGGTGGGGAATCAGAGATGGGGAATCAGAGGCGGGGAATCAGAGGCAGGGAATCAGACGCGGGGAATCAGAGGCGGGGAATCAGAGCTGGGGAATCAGAGATGGGGAATCAGAGTCGGGGAATCAGAGGCAGGGAATCGGATGTGCGGAATCAGAGATGTTGAATCAGAGGTGGGGAATCAGAGGCGGGGAATCAGAGGCAGGAAATCAGACACGGGGATTCAGAGGCTGGGAATCAGACGGGGGGAATCAAAGGCGGGGAATCAGAGCTGGTGAATAAGAGGCAGGGAATAAGAGTTGGGGATTCAGAGGCGGGGAATCAGATATGGGGAAACAGAGGCGGGGAATCAGAGGCGGGCAAACAGAGGCAGGGAATCGGATGTGCGGAATCAGAGATGGGGAATCAGAGGTGGGGAATCAGAGGCGGTGAATCAGAGATGGGGAATCAGAGGCGGGGAATCAGAGGCAGGAAATCAGACACGGGGATTCAGAGGCTGGGAATCAGACGGGGGGAATCAAAGGCGGGGAATCAGAGCTGGTGAATCAGAGGCAGGGAATCAGAGTTGGGGATTCAGAGGCGGGGAATCAGATATGGGGAAACAGAGGCGGGGAATCAGAGGCGGGCAAACAGAGGCGGGGAATTAGATATGGGGAATCAGAGGTGGAGAATCAGAGGTGGTGAATCAGAGATGGGGAATCACAGGCGGGGAATCAGAGGCAGGGAATAGAACGCGAGGAATCAGAGGCAGGGAATCAGAGCTGGGGAATCAGAGGCGGGGAATCAGATATGGGGAAACAGAGGCGGGGAATCAGAGGCGGGGAAACAGAGGCAGGGAATCAGACATGGGGAATCGGATGCGGGGAATCAGATGTGCGGAATCAGAGATGGGGAATCAGAGGCAGGGAATCAGAATCAGAAGCGGGGAATTAGAGGCCGGGAATCAGAGGCCGGGAATCAGATGCTGGGAATAAGAGGCCGGGAATCAGAGGTGGGGAATCAGAGTCCGGGAATCAGAGATGGGGATTCAGAGGCGGGGAATGAGATATGGAGAATCAGAGGCGGGGAATCAGAGGCGGGGAAACAGAGGTGGGGAATCAGATATGGGGAATCAGAGGTGGCGAATCAAAGGCGGTGAATCAGAGATGGGGAAACAGAGGCGGGGAATCAGAGGCGTGGAAACAGAGGTGGGGAATCACATATGGGGAATCAGAGGCGGGGAAACAGAGGCAGGGAAGCAGATATGGGGAATCAGAGGCGAGGAATCAGAGGTGGGGAATCATAGGCAGGGAATCGGATGTGCGGAATCAGAGATGGGGAATCAGAGGCCGGGAATCAGAGGCGGTGAATCAGAGGCAGGGAATCAGACGCGGGGAATCAGAGGTGGGCAATCAGAGGCGGGGAATCAGATATGGGGAATCAGAGGCGGGGAATCAGAGGCGGGGAAACAGAGGCGGGGAATCAGATATGGGGAATCAGAGGTGGGGCATCAGAGGTTGTGAATCACAGATGGGGAATCAGAGGCGGGGAATCAGAGGCAGGGAATCAGACGCGGGGAATCAGAGGCGGGGATTCAGAGCTGGGGAATCAGAGGCGGGGAATCAGAGTTGGGGAATCAGAGGCGGGGAATCAGATATGGGGAATCAGAGGCAGGGAATCAGAGGCAGGAAAACAGAGGCGGGGAATCAGATATTGGGAATCAGAGGTGGGGAATCAGGGGCAGGGAATCAGTGGCAGGGAATCAGACGCGGGGAATCAGAGTCGGGGAATCAGAGGCAGGGAATCAGACACGGGGAATCAGAGGCGGGGAATCAGAGATGGGGAATCAGAGGCGGGGAATCAGAGGCAGGGAATCGGATTCCGGGAATCAGAGGCGGGAAATCAGAGCTGGGGAATCAGAGGCGGGGAATCAGAGTTGGGGAATCAGAGGCGGCGAAGCAGATATGGGGAAATAGAGGCGGGGAATCAGATATGGGGAATCAGAGGCAGGGAATCAGATATGGGGAATCAGAGGCTGGGAATCAGAGGGGGGGAAACAGAGGCGGGGAATAAGATATGGGGAATCAGAGGTGGGGAATCAGGGGCGGGGAATCAGTGGCAGGGAATCAGAGGCGGGGAATCAGAGGCGGGGAATCAGAGGCAGGGAATCAGACACGGGGAATCAGAGGTGGGGAATCAGAGATGGGGAATCAGAGGCAGGGAATCAGAGGCAGGGAATCAGACGCAGGGAATCAGAGGCGGGGAATCAGAGCTGGGGAATCAGAGGCGGGGAATCAGAGGCAGGGAATCAGACGCGGGGAATCAGAGGCGGGGAATCAGAGCTGGGGAATCAGAGGTGGGGAATCAGAGTCAGGGAATCAGAGGCAGGGAATCGGATGTGCGGAATCAGAAATGGGGAATCAGAGGTGGGGAATCATAGGCAGGGAATCGGATGTGCGGAATCAGAGATGGGGAATCAGAGGCCGGGAATCAGAGGCAGGAAATCAGACACGGGGATTCAGAGGCTGGGAATCAGACGGGGGGAATCAAAGGCGGGGAATCAGAGCTGGGGAATCAGAGGCAGGGAATCAGAGGCGGGGAATCAGATATGTGGAATCAGAGGCTGGGATTCAGAGGCGGGGAATCAGAGGCAGGGAATCAGATACGGGGAATCAGTGGTGGGGAATCAGAGATGGGGAATCAGAGGCGGGGAATCAGAGGCAGGGAATCAGACGCGGGGAATCTGAGGCGGGGAATCAGAGCTGGGGAATCAGAGGTGGGGAATCAGAGTTGGGGAATCAGAGGCAGGGAATCGGATGTGCGGAATCAGAGATGGGGAATCAGATGTGGGGAATCAGAGGAACAGGGATGGGGAATCAGAGGCGGGGAATCAGAGGCAGGAAATCAGACACGGGGATTCAGAGGCTGGGAATCAGACGGGGGGAATCAAAGGCGGGGAATCAGAGCTGGGGAATCAGAGGCAGGGAATCAGAGTTGGGGATTCAGAGACAGGGAATCAGATATGGGGAAACAGAGGCGGGGAATCAGAGGCGGGCAAACAGAGGCGGGGTATTAGATATGGGGAATCAGAGGTGGAGAATCAGAGGTGGTGAATCAGTGATGGGGAATCACAGGCTGGGAATCAGAGGCAGGGAATAGAACGCAGGGAATCAGACGCAGGGAATCAGAGCTGGGGAATCAGAGGCGGGGAATCATAGTTGGGAATCAGAGGCGGGGAATCAGATATGGGGAAACAGAGGCGGGGAATCAGAGGCGGGGAAACAGAGGCGGGGAATCAGATATGGGGAATCGGATGCGGGGAATCAGAGGCGGGGAATCAGAGCTGGGGAATCAGAGGCGGGGAATCAGAGTTGGGGCATCAGAGGTGGGGAATTAGATATAGGGAAACAGAGGCGGGGAATCAGAGGCGGGGAAACAGAGGCGGGGAATCAGATATGGGGAATCAGAGGTGGGGAATCAGAGGCAGGGAATCAGATGTGCGGAATCAGAGATGGGGAATCAGAGGCAGGGAATCAGAATCAGAAGCGGGGAATCAGAGGCCGGGAATCAGAGGCCGGGAATCAGATGCTGGGAATAAGAGGCCGGGAATCAGAGGTGGGGAATCAGAGTCCGGGAATCAGAGATGGGGATTCAGAGGCGGGGAATGAGATATGGAGAATCAGAGGCGGGGAATCAGAGGCCGGGAAACAGAGGTGGGGAATCAGATATCGGGAATCAGAGGTGGCGAATCAAAGGCGGTGAATCAAAGATGGGGAATCAGAGGCGGGGAATCAGAGGCAGGGAATCAGATGCGGGGAATCAGAGGCGGGGAATCAGAGCTGGCGAATCAGAGGCGGGGAATCAGAGGTGGGCAATCAGAGGCGGGGAATCAGATATGGGGAATCAGAGGCGGGGAATCAGAGGCGGGGAAACAGAGGCGGGGAATCAAATATAGGGAATCAGAGGTGGGGAATCAGAGGTTGTGAATCAGAGATGGGGAATCAAGGCGGGGAATCAGAGGCAGGGAATCAGACACGGGGAATCAGAGGCGGGGATTCAGAGCTGGGGAATCAGAGGCGGGGAATCAGAGTTGGGGAATCAGAGGCAGGGAATCAGATATGGGGAATCAGAGGCGGGGAATCAGAGGCGGGGAAACAGAGGCGGGGAATCAGAGATGGGGAATCAGAGGCGGGGAATCAGAGTTGGGGAATCAGAGGCGGGGATTCAGAGATGGGGAAATAGAGGCGGGGAATCAGATATGGGGAATCAGAGGTGTGGAATCAGAGGTTTGGAATCAGAGGAAGGGAATCAGAGTCGGGGAAACAGAGGCGGGGAATCAGATATGTGGAATCAGAGGTGGCGAATCAAAGGCGGTGAAACAGAGATGGGGAATCAGGGCAGGGAATCAGAGGCAGGGAATCGGATGTGCGGAATCAGAAATGGGGAATCAGAAGTGGGGAATCAGAGGCGGTGAATCAGAGATGGGGAATCAGAGGCGGGGAATCAGAGGCAGGGAATCAGATGCGGGGAATCAGAGGCGGGGAATCAGAGCTGGCGAATCAGAGGCGGGGAATCAGAGGTGGGCAATCAGAGCCGGGGAATCAGATATGGGGAATCAGAGGCGGGGAATCAGAGGCGGGGAAACAGAGGCGGGGAATAAGATATGGGGAATCAGAGGTGGGGAATCAGAGGTTGTAAATCAGAGATGGGGAATCAAGGCGGGGAATCAGAGGCAGGGAATCAGACGCGGGGAATAAGAGGCGGGGATTCAGAGCTGGGGAATCAGAGGCGGGGAATCAGAGTTGGGGAATCAGAGGCAGGGAATCAGATATGGGGAACCAGAGGCGGGGAATCAGAGGCGGGGAAACAGAGGCGGGGAATCAGATATGGGGAATCAGAAGTGGGGAATCAGGGGCAGGGAATCAGTGGCAGGGAATCAGAGGCGGGGAATCAGAGGCGGGGAATCAGAGGCAGGGAATCAGACACGGGGAATCAGAGGCGGGGAATCAGAGATGGGGAATCAGAGGCGGGGAATCAGAGGCAGGCAATCGGACGCCGGGAATCAGAGGCGGGGAATCAGAGCTGGGGAATCAGAGGCGGGGAATCAGAGTTGGGGAATCAGAGGCGGGGAATCAGATATGGGGAAATAGAGGAGGGGAATCAGATATGGGGAATGAGAGGTGTGGAATCAGAGGTTGGGAATCAGAGGCAGGGAATCAGAGGCGGGGAAACAGAGGCGGGGAATCAGATATGGGGAATCAGAGGTGGCGAATCAAAGGCGGTGAAACAGAGATGGGGAATCAGGGCAGGGAATCAGAGGCAGGGAATCAGAGCTGGGGAAGCAGAGGCGGGGAATCAGATATGGGGAATCAGAGGTGGGGAATCAGGGGCGGGGAATCAGTGGCAGGGAATCAGAGCTGGGGGATCAGAGGTGGGGAATCAGATATGGGGAATCAGAGGTGGGGAATCAGGGGCGGGGAATCAGTGGCAGGGAATCAGAGGCCGGGAATAAAAGGCGGGGAATCAGAGCTGGGGAATCAGAGGCCGGGAATCAGAGGCAGGGAAACAGAGGCGGGGAATCAGATATGGGGAATCAGAGGTGGGGAATTAGAGGTTGCGAATAAGAGGCAGGGAATCAGAGGCGGGGAATCAGAGGCGGGGAATCAGAGGCAGGGTATCGGATGTGCTGAATCAGAGATGGGGAATCAGAGGTGGGGATTCAGAGGTGGTGAATCAGAGAAGGGGAATCAGAGGCAGGGAATCAGACGCAGGGAATCAGAGGCGTGGAATCATAGCTGGCGAATTAGAGGAGGGGAATTAAAGTTGGGGAATCAGAGGCGGGGAATCAGATATGGGGAAACAGAGGCGGGGAATCAGAGGCGGGGAAACAGAGGCGGGGAATCATAGGCGGGGAATCAGAGATGGGGAATCAGAGGCGGGGAATCAGAGGCAGGGAATCGGATGCCGGAAATCAGAGGCGGGAAATCAGAGCTGGGGAATCAGAGGCGGGGAATCAGAGCTGGGGAATCAGAGGCGGCGAAGCAGATATGGGGAAAATGAGGCGGGGAATCAGATATGGGGAATCAGAGGCGGGGAATCAGATATGGGGAATCAGAGGCTGGGAATCAGAGCGGGGGAAACAGAGGCGGGGAATAAGATATGGGGAATCAGAGGTGGGGAATCAGTGGTGGGGAATCAGTGGCAGGGAATCAGAGGCGGGGAATCAGAGGCGGGGATTCAGAGGCAGGAAATCAGACACGGGGAATCAGAGGTGGGGAATCAGAGATGGGGAATCAGAGGCGGGGAATCAGAGGCAGGGAATCAGACGCGGGGAATCAGAGGCGGGGAATCAGAGCTGGGGAATCAGAGGTGGGGAATCAGAGTCGGGGAATCAGAGGCAGGGAATCGGATGTGCGG
The DNA here is from genome assembly GCF_036971445.1 of Narcine bancroftii. Taxonomy (NCBI): domain Eukaryota; kingdom Metazoa; phylum Chordata; class Chondrichthyes; order Torpediniformes; family Narcinidae; genus Narcine; species Narcine bancroftii. Next base: position 152,385,827 of record NC_091472.1, on the reverse strand, counting down.
AATCAGAGATGGGGAATCAGAGGTGGGGAATCAGAGGCGGGGAATCAGAGGCAGGAAATCAGACACGGGGATTCAGAGGCTGGGAATCAGACGGGGGGAATCAAAGGCGGGGAATCAGAGCTGGTGAATAAGAGGCAGGGAATAAGAGTTGGGGATTCAGAGGCGGGGAATCAGATATGGGGAAACAGAGGCGGGGAATCAGAGGCGGGCAAACAGAGGCAGGGAATCGGATGTGCGGAATCAGAGATGGGGAATCAGAGGTGGGGAATCAGAGGCGATGAATCAGAGATGGGGAATCAGAGGCGGGGAATCAGAGGCAGGAAATCAGACACGGGGATTCAGAGGCTGGGAATCAGACGGGGGGAATCAAAGGCGGGGAATCAGAGCTGGTGAATCAGAGGCAGGGTATCAGAGTTGGGGATTCAGAGGCGGGGAATCAGATATGGGGAAACAGAGGCGGGGAATCAGAGGCGGGCAAACAGAGGCGGGGAATTAGATATGGGGAATCAGAGGTGGAGAATCAGAGGTGGTGAATCAGAGATGGGGAATCACAGGCGGGGAATCAGAGGCAGGGAATAGAACGCGAGGAATCAGAGGCAGGGAATCAGAGCTGGGGAATCAGAGGCGGGGAATCAGATATGGGGAAACAGAGGCGGGGAATCAGAGGCGGGGAAACAGAGGCAGGGAATCAGACATGGGGAATCGGATGCGGGGAATCAGATGTGCGGAATCAGAGATGGGGAATCAGAGGCAGGGAATCAGAATCAGAAGCGGGGAATTAGAGGCCGGGAATCAGAGGCCGGGAATCAGATGCTGGGAATAAGAGGCCGGGAATCAGAGGTGGGGAATCAGAGTCCGGGAATCAGAGATGGGGATTCAGAGGCGGGGAATGAGATATGGAGAATCAGAGGCGGGGAATCAGAGGCGGGGAAACAGAGGTGGGGAATCAGATATGGGGAATCAGAGGTGGCGAATCAAAGGCGGTGAATCAGAGATGGGGAAACAGAGGCGGGGAATCAGAGGCGTGGAAACAGAGGTGGGGAATCACATATGGGGAATCAGAGGCGGGGAAACAGAGGCAGGGAAGCAGATATGGGGAATCAGAGGCGAGGAATCAGAGGTGGGGAATCATAGGCAGGGAATCGGATGTGCGGAATCAGAGATGGGGAATCAGAGGCCGGGAATCAGAGGCGGTGAATCAGAGGCAGGGAATCAGACGCGGGGAATCAGAGGTGGGCAATCAGAGGCGGGGAATCAGATATGGGGAATCAGAGGCGGGGAATCAGAGGCGGGGAAACAGAGGCGGGGAATCAGATATGGGGAATCAGAGGTGGGGCATCAGAGGTTGTGAATCACAGATGGGGAATCAGAGGCGGGGAATCAGAGGCAGGGAATCAGACGCGGGGAATCAGAGGCGGGGATTCAGAGCTGGGGAATCAGAGGCGGGGAATCAGAGTTGGGGAATCAGAGGCGGGGAATCAGATATGGGGAATCAGAGGCAGGGAATCAGAGGCAGGAAAACAGAGGCGGGGAATCAGATATTGGGAATCAGAGGTGGGGAATCAGGGGCAGGGAATCAGTGGCAGGGAATCAGACGCGGGGAATCAGAGTCGGGGAATCAGAGGCAGGGAATCAGACACGGGGAATCAGAGGCGGGGAATCAGAGATGGGGAATCAGAGGCGGGGAATCAGAGGCAGGGAATCGGATTCCGGGAATCAGAGGCGGGAAATCAGAGCTGGGGAATCAGAGGCGGGGAATCAGAGTTGGGGAATCAGAGGCGGCGAAGCAGATATGGGGAAATAGAGGCGGGGAATCAGATATGGGGAATCAGAGGCAGGGAATCAGATATGGGGAATCAGAGGCTGGGAATCAGAGGGGGGGAAACAGAGGCGGGGAATAAGATATGGGGAATCAGAGGTGGGGAATCAGGGGCGGGGAATCAGTGGCAGGGAATCAGAGGCGGGGAATCAGAGGCGGGGAATCAGAGGCAGGGAATCAGACACGGGGAATCAGAGGTGGGGAATCAGAGATGGGGAATCAGAGGCAGGGAATCAGAGGCAGGGAATCAGACGCAGGGAATCAGAGGCGGGGAATCAGAGCTGGGGAATCAGAGGCGGGGAATCAGAGGCAGGGAATCAGACGCGGGGAATCAGAGGCGGGGAATCAGAGCTGGGGAATCAGAGGTGGGGAATCAGAGTCAGGGAATCAGAGGCAGGGAATCGGATGTGCGGAATCAGAAATGGGGAATCAGAGGTGGGGAATCATAGGCAGGGAATCGGATGTGCGGAATCAGAGATGGGGAATCAGAGGCCGGGAATCAGAGGTGGTGAACCAGAGATGGGGAATCAGAGGCGGTGAATCAGAGGCAGGGAATCAGACGCGGGGAATCAGAGGTGGGCAATCAGAGGCGGGGAATCAGATATGGGGAATCAGAGGCGGGGAATCAGAGGCGGGGAAACAGAGGCGGGGAATCAGATATGGGGAATCAGAGGTGGGGCATCAGAGGTTGTGAATCACAGATGGGGAATCAGAGGCGGGGAATCAGAGGCAGGGAATCAGACGCGGGGAATCAGAGGCGGGGATTCAGAGCTGGGGAATCAGAGGCGGGGAATCAGAGTTGGGGAATCAGAGGCGGGGAATCAGATATGGGGAATCAGAGGCAGGGAATCAGAGGCAGGAAAACAGAGGCGGGGAATCAGATATTGGGAATCAGAGGTGGGGAATCAGGGGCAGGGAATCAGTGGCAGGGAATCAGACGCGGGGAATCAGAGTCGGGGAATCAGAGGCAGGGAATCAGACACGGGGAATCAGAGGCGGGGAATCAGAGATGGGGAATCAGAGGCGGGGAATCAGAGGCAGGGAATCGGATTCCGGGAATCAGAGGCGGGAAATCAGAGCTGGGGAATCAGAGGCGGGGAATCAGTGTTGGGGAATCAGAGGCGGCGAAGCAGATATGGGGAAATAGAGGCGGGGAATCAGATATGGGGAATCAGAGGCAGGGAATCAGATATGGGGAATCAGAGGCTGGGAATCAGAGGGGGGGAAACAGAGGCGGGGAATAAGATATGGGGAATCAGAGGTGGGGAATCAGGGGCGGGGAATCAGTGGCAGGGAATCAGAGGCGGGGAATCAGAGGCGGGGAATCAGAGGCAGGGAATCAGACACGGGGAATCAGAGGTGGGGAATCAGAGATGGGGAATCAGAGGCAGGGAATCAGAGGCAGGGAATCAGACGCGGGGAATCAGAGGCGGGGAATCAGAGCTGGGGAATCAGAGGCGGGGAATCAGAGGCAGGGAATCAGACGCGGGGAATCAGAGGCGGGGAATCAGAGCTGGGGAATCAGAGGTGGGGAATCAGAGTCAGGGAATCAGAGGCAGGGAATCGGATGTGCGGAATCAGAAATGGGGAATCAGAGGTGGGGAATCATAGGCAGGGAATCGGATGTGCGGAATCAGAGATGGGGAATCAGAGGCCGGGAATCAGAGGTGGTGAACCAGAGATGGGGAATCAGAGGCGGTGAATCAGAGGCAGGGAATCAGACGCGGGGAATCAGAGGTGGGCAATCAGAGGCGGGGAATCAGATATGGGGAATCAGAGGCGGGGAATCAGAGGCGGGGAAACAGAGGCGGGGAATCAGATATGGGGAATCAGAGGTGGGGCATCAGAGGTTGTGAATCACAGATGGGGAATCAGAGGCGGGGAATCAGAGGCAGGGAATCAGACGCGGGGAATCAGAGGCGGGGATTCAGAGCTGGGGAATCAGAGGCGGGGAATCAGAGTTGGGGAATCAGAGGCGGGGAATCAGATATGGGGAATCAGAGGCAGGGAATCAGAGGCAGGAAAACAGAGGCGGGGAATCAGATATTGGGAATCAGAGGTGGGGAATCAGGGGCAGGGAATCAGTGGCAGGGAATCAGACGCGGGGAATCAGAGTCGGGGAATCAGAGGCAGGGAATCAGACACGGGGAATCAGAGGCGGGGAATCAGAGATGGGGAATCAGAGGCGGGGAATCAGAGGCAGGGAATCGGATTCCGGGAATCAGAGGCGGGAAATCAGAGCTGGGGAATCAGAGGCGGGGAATCAGTGTTGGGGAATCAGAGGCGGCGAAGCAGATATGGGGAAATAGAGGCGGGGAATCAGATATGGGGAATCAGAGGCAGGGAATCAGATATGGGGAATCAGAGGCTGGGAATCAGAGGGGGGGAAACAGAGGCGGGGAATAAGATATGGGGAATCAGAGGTGGGGAATCAGGGGCGGGGAATCAGTGGCAGGGAATCAGAGGCGGGGAATCAGAGGCGGGGAATCAGAGGCAGGGAATCAGACACGGGGAATCAGAGGTGGGGAATCAGAGATGGGGAATCAGAGGCAGGGAATCAGAGGCAGGGAATCAGACGCGGGGAATCAGAGGCGGGGAATCAGAGCTGGGGAATCAGAGGCGGGGAATCAGAGGCAGGGAATAAGACGCGGGGAATCAGAGGCGGGGAATCAGAGCTGGGGAATCAGAGGTGGGGAATCAGAGAGGGAATCAGAGGCAGGGAATCGGATGTGCGGAATCAGAAATGGGGAATCAGAAGTGGGGAATCAGAGGCGGTGAATCAGAGATGGGGAATCAGAGGCGGGGAATCTGAGGCAGGAAATCAGACACGGGGATTCAGAGGCTGGGAATCAGACGGGGGGAATCAAAGGCGGGGAATCAGAGCTGGTGAATCAGAGGCAGGGAATCAGAGTTGGGGATTCAGAGGCGGGGAATCATATATGGGGAAACAGAGGCGGGGTATCAGAGGCGGGCAAACAGAGGCGGGGAATTAGATATGGGGAATCAGAGGTGGGGAATCAGAGGTGGTGAATCAGAGATGGGGAATCACAGGCGGGGAATCAGAGGCAGGGAATAGAACGCGGGGAATCAGAGGCAGGGAATCAGAGCTGGGGAATCAGAGGCGGGGAATCAGATATGGGGAAACAGAGGCGGGGAATCAGAGGCGGGGAAACAGAGGCGGGGAATCAGACATGGGGAATCGGATGCGGGGAATCAGAGGCGGGGAATCAGAGCTGGGGAATCAGAGGCGGGGAATCAGAGTTGGGGCATCAGAGGTGGGGAATTAGATATGGGGAAACAGAGGCGGGGAATCAGAGGCGGGGAAACAGAGGCGGGGAATCAGATATGGGGAATCAGAGGTGGGGACTCAGAGGCAGGGAATCAGAGGCGGGGAATCAGAGGCGGGTAAACATAGGCGGGGAATCAGAGGCGGGGAATCAGAGGCGGGGAATCAGAGGCGGGGAATCAGAGGCGGGGAATCAGAGGCGTGGAATCAGATGCGGTGAATCAGTGGCGGAGAATCAGAGGCGGGGTATTAGACGAGGGGAATCGGAGATGGGGAATCAGAGGCAGGGAATCAGAGGCGGGGAATCAGAGGCGGGGAATCAGAGGCCGGGAATCAGATATGGGGAAACAGAGGCGGGGAATCCGAGGCGGGGAAACAGAGGCGGGGAATCAGATATGGGGAATCAGAGGTGGGGAATCAGAGGTTGGGAATCAGAGGCAGGGAATCAGAGGCTTGGAATCAGATGCAGGGAATCAGATGCGGGGAATCAGAGGCGGGGAATCAGAGCTGGGGAATCAGAGGTGGGGAATCAGATTTGGGGAATCAGAGGCGGGGAATTAGATATTGGGAAACAGAGGCGGGGAATCAGAGGCGGGGAAACCCAGGCGGGGAATCAGATATGGGGAATCAGAGGTGGGGAATCAGAGCTAAGGAATCAGATGCGCGGAATCAGAGATGGGGAATCAGAGGCAGGGAATCAGAATCAGAAGCAGGGAATCAGAGGCCGGGAATCAGAGGCCGGAATCAGATGCTGGGAATCAGAGGCCTGGAATCAGAGGCGGGGAATCAGAGGCAGGGAATCAGATGCGGGGAATCAGAGGCGGGGAATCAGAGCTGGGGAATCAGAGGCGGGGTATTAGAGTTGGGGAATCAGAGGCGGGGAATCAGATATGGGGAAACAGAGGTGGGGAATCAGAGGCGGGGAAACAGAGGCAGGGAATCAGATATGGGGAATCAGAGGTGGGGAATCAGAGATGGGGAATCAGAGGCGGTGAATCAGAGATGGGGAATCAGAGGCGGGGAATCAGAGGCAGGAAATCAGACACGGGGATTCAGAGGCTGGGAATCAGACGGGGGGAATCAAAGGCGGGGAATCAGAGCTGGGGAATCAGAGGCAGGGAATCAGAGGCGGGGAATCAGATATGTGGAATCAGAGGCTGGGATTCAGAGGCGGGGAATCAGAGGCAGGGAATCAGACACGGGGAATCAGTGGTGGGGAATCAGAGATGGGGAATCAGAGGCGGGGAATCAGAGGCAGGGAATCAGACGCGGGGAATCTGAGGCGGGGAATCAGAGCTGGGGAATCAGAGGTGGGGAATCAGAGTTGGGGAATCAGAGGCAGGGAATCGGATGTGCGGAATCAGAGATGGGGAATCAGATGTGGGGAATCAGAGGAACAGGGATGGGGAATCAGAGGCGGGGAATCAGAGGCAGGAAATCAGACACGGGGATTCAGAGGCTGGGAATCAGACGGGGGGAATCAAAGGCGGGGAATCAGAGCTGGGGAATCAGAGGCAGGGAATCAGAGTTGGGGATTCAGAGACAGGGAATCAGATATGGGGAAACAGAGGCGGGGAATCAGAGGCGGGCAAACAGAGGCGGGGTATTAGATATGGGGAATCAGAGGTGGAGAATCAGAGGTGGTGAATCAGTGATGGGGAATCACAGGCTGGGAATCAGAGGCAGGGAATAGAACGCAGGGAATCAGACGCAGGGAATCAGAGCTGGGGAATCAGAGGCGGGGAATCATAGTTGGGAATCAGAGGCGGGGAATCAGATATGGGGAAACAGAGGCGGGGAATCAGAGGCGGGGAAACAGAGGCGGGGAATCAGATATGGGGAATCGGATGCGGGGAATCAGAGGCGGGGAATCAGAGCTGGGGAATCAGAGGCGGGGAATCAGAGTTGGGGCATCAGAGGTGGGGAATTAGATATAGGGAAACAGAGGCGGGGAATCAGAGGCGGGGAAACAGAGGCGGGGAATCAGATATGGGGAATCAGAGGTGGGGAATCAGAGGCAGGGAATCAGATGTGCGGAATCAGAGATGGGGAATCAGAGGCAGGGAATCAGAATCAGAAGCGGGGAATCAGAGGCCGGGAATCAGAGGCCGGGAATCAGATGCTGGGAATAAGAGGCCGGGAATCAGAGGTGGGGAATCAGAGTCCGGGAATCAGAGATGGGGATTCAGAGGCGGGGAATGAGATATGGAGAATCAGAGGCGGGGAATCAGAGGCCGGGAAACAGAGGTGGGGAATCAGATATCGGGAATCAGAGGTGGCGAATCAAAGGCGGTGAATCAAAGATGGGGAATCAGAGGCGGGGAATCAGAGGCAGGGAATCAGATGCGGGGAATCAGAGGCGGGGAATCAGAGCTGGCGAATCAGAGGCGGGGAATCAGAGGTGGGCAATCAGAGGCGGGGAATCAGATATGGGGAATCAGAGGCGGGGAATCAGAGGCGGGGAAACAGAGGCGGGGAATCAAATATAGGGAATCAGAGGTGGGGAATCAGAGGTTGTGAATCAGAGATGGGGAATCAAGGCGGGGAATCAGAGGCAGGGAATCAGACACGGGGAATCAGAGGCGGGGATTCAGAGCTGGGGAATCAGAGGCGGGGAATCAGAGTTGGGGAATCAGAGGCAGGGAATCAGATATGGGGAATCAGAGGCGGGGAATCAGAGGCGGGGAAACAGAGGCGGGGAATCAGATATGGGGAATCAGAGGTGGGGAATCAGGGGCAGGGATTAAGTGTCAGGGAATCAGAGGCGGGGAATCAGAGGCGGGGAATCAGAGGCAGGGAATCAGACACGGGGAATCAGAGGCGGGGAATCAGAGATGGGGAATCAGAGGCGGGGAATCAGAGTTGGGGAATCAGAGGCGGGGATTCAGAGATGGGGAAATAGAGGCGGGGAATCAGATATGGGGAATCAGAGGTGTGGAATCAGAGGTTTGGAATCAGAGGAAGGGAATCAGAGTCGGGGAAACAGAGGCGGGGAATCAGATATGTGGAATCAGAGGTGGCGAATCAAAGGCGGTGAAACAGAGATGGGGAATCAGGGCAGGGAATCAGAGGCAGGGAATCGGATGTGCGGAATCAGAAATGGGGAATCAGAAGTGGGGAATCAGAGGCGGTGAATCAGAGATGGGGAATCAGAGGCGGGGAATCTGAGGCAGGAAATCAGACACGGGGATTCAGAGGCTGGGAATCAGACGGGGGGAATCAAAGGCGGGGAATCAGAGCTGGTGAATCAGAGGCAGGGAATCAGAGTTGGGGATTCAGAGGCGGGGAATCATATATGGGGAAACAGAGGCGGGTTATCAGAGGCGGGCAAACAGAGGCGGGGAATTAGATATGGGGAATCAGAGGTGGGGAATCAGAGGTGGTGAATCAGAGATGGGGAATCACAGGCGGGGAATCAGAGGCAGGGAATAGAACGCGGGGAATCAGAGGCAGGGAATCAGAGCTGGGGAATCAGAGGCGGGGAATCAGATATGGGGAAACAGAGGCGGGGAATCAGAGGCGGGGAAACAGAGGCGGGGAATCAGACATGGGGAATCGGATGCGGGGAATCAGAGGCGGGGAATCAGAGCTGGGGAATCAGAGGCGGGGAATCAGAGTTGGGGCATCAGAGGTGGGGAATTAGATATGGGGAAACAGAGGCGGGGAATCAGAGGCGGGGAAACAGAGGCGGGGAATCAGATATGGGGAATCAGAGGTGGGGACTCAGAGGCAGGGAATCAGAGGCGGGGAATCAGAGGCGGGTAAACATAGGCGGGGAATCAGAGGCGGGGAATCAGAGGCGGGGAATCAGAGGCGGGGAATCAGAGGCGGGGAATCAGAGGCGTGGAATCAGATGCGGTGAATCAGTGGCGGAGAATCAGAGGCGGGGTATTAGACGAGGGGAATCGGAGATGGGGAATCAGAGGCAGGGAATCAGAGGCGGGGAATCAGAGGCGGGGAATCAGAGGCCGGGAATCAGATATGGGGAAACAGAGGCGGGGAATCCGAGGCGGGGAAACAGAGGCGGGGAATCAGATATGGGGAATCAGAGGTGGGGAATCAGAGGTTGGGAATCAGAGGCAGGGAATCAGAGGCTTGGAATCAGATGCAGGGAATCAGATGCGGGGAATCAGAGGCGGGGAATCAGAGCTGGGGAATCAGAGGTGGGGAATCAGATTTGGGGAATCAGAGGCGGGGAATTAGATATTGGGAAACAGAGGCGGGGAATCAGAGGCGGGGAAACCCAGGCGGGGAATCAGATATGGGGAATCAGAGGTGGGGAATCAGAGCTAAGGAATCAGATGCGCGGAATCAGAGATGGGGAATCAGAGGCAGGGAATCAGAATCAGAAGCAGGGAATCAGAGGCCGGGAATCAGAGGCCGGAATCAGATGCTGGGAATCAGAGGCCTGGAATCAGAGGCGGGGAATCAGAGGCAGGGAATCAGATGCGGGGAATCAGAGGCGGGGAATCAGAGCTGGGGAATCAGAGGCGGGGTATTAGAGTTGGGGAATCAGAGGCGGGGAATCAGATATGGGGAAACAGAGGTGGGGAATCAGAGGCGGGGAAACAGAGGCAGGGAATCAGATATGGGGAATCAGAGGTGGGGAATCAGAGATGGGGAATCAGAGGCGGTGAATCAGAGATGGGGAATCAGAGGCGGGGAATCAGAGGCAGGAAATCAGACACGGGGATTCAGAGGCTGGGAATCAGACGGGGGTAATCAAAGGCGGGGAATCAGAGCTGGGGAATCAGAGGCAGGGAATCAGAGGCGGGGAATCAGATATGTGGAATCAGAGGCTGGGATTCAGAGGCGGGGAATCAGAGGCAGGGAATCAGACACGGGGAATCAGTGGTGGGGAATCAGAGATGGGGAATCAGAGGCGGGGAATCAGAGGCAGGGAATCAGACGCGGGGAATCTGAGGCGGGGAATCAGAGCTGGGGAATCAGAGGTGGGGAATCAGAGTTGGGGAATCAGAGGCAGGGAATCGGATGTGCGGAATCAGAGATGGGGAATCAGATGTGGGGAATCAGAGGAACAGGGATGGGGAATCAGAGGCGGGGAATCAGAGGCAGGAAATCAGACACGGGGATTCAGAGGCTGGGAATCAGACGGGGGGAATCAAAGGCGGGGAATCAGAGCTGGGGAATCAGAGGCAGGGAATCAGAGTTGGGGATTCAGAGACAGGGAATCAGATATGGGGAAACAGAGGCGGGGAATCAGAGGTGGGCAAACAGAGGCGGGGTATTAGATATGGGGAATCAGAGGTGGAGAATCAGAGGTGGTGAATCAGTGATGGGGAATCACAGGCTGGGAATCAGAGGCAGGGAATAGAACGCAGGGAATCAGACGCAGGGAATCAGAGCTGGGGAATCAGAGGCGGGGAATCATAGTTGGGAATCAGAGGCGGGGAATCAGATATGGGGAAACAGAGGCGGGGAATCAGAGGCGGGGAAACAGAGGCGGGGAATCAGATATGGGGAATCGGATGCGGGGAATCAGAGGCGGGGAATCAGAGCTGGGGAATCAGAGGCGGGGAATCAGAGTTGGGGCATCAGAGGTGGGGAATTAGATATAGGGAAACAGAGGCGGGGAATCAGAGGCGGGGAAACAGAGGCGGGGAATCAGATATGGGGAATCAGAGGTGGGGAATCAGAGGCAGGGAATCAGATGTGCGGAATCAGATATGGGGAATCAGAGGCGGGGAATCAGAGGCGGGGAAACAGAGGCGGGGAATCAGATATGGGGAATCAGAGGTGGGGCATCAGAGGTTGTGAATCACAGATGGGGAATCAGAGGCGGGGAATCAGAGGCAGGGAATCAGACGCGGGGAATCAGAGGCGGGGATTCAGAGCTGGGGAATCAGAGGCGGGGAATCAGAGTTGGGGAATCAGAGGCGGGGAATCAGATATGGGGAATCAGAGGCAGGGAATCAGAGGCAGGAAAACAGAGGCGGGGAATCAGATATTGGGAATCAGAGGTGGGGAATCAGGGGCAGGGAATCAGTGGCAGGGAATCAGACGCGGGGAATCAGAGTCGGGGAATCAGAGGCAGGGAATCAGACACGGGGAATCAGAGGCGGGGAATCAGAGATGGGGAATCAGAGGCGGGGAATCAGAGGCAGGGAATCGGATTCCGGGAATCAGAGGCGGGAAATCAGAGCTGGGGAATCAGAGGCGGGGAATCAGAGTTGGGGAATCAGAGGCGGCGAAGCAGATATGGGGAAATAGAGGCGGGGAATCAGATATGGGGAATCAGAGGCAGGGAATCAGATATGGGGAATCAGAGGCTGGGAATCAGAGGGGGGGAAACAGAGGCGGGGAATAAGATATGGGGAATCAGAGGTGGGGAATCAGGGGCGGGGAATCAGTGGCAGGGAATCAGAGGCGGGGAATCAGAGGCGGGGAATCAGAGGCAGGGAATCAGACACGGGGAATCAGAGGTGGGGAATCAGAGATGGGGAATCAGAGGCAGGGAATCAGAGGCAGGGAATCAGACGCAGGGAATCAGAGGCGGGGAATCAGAGCTGGGGAATCAGAGGCGGGGAATCAGAGGCAGGGAATCAGACGCGGGGAATCAGAGGCGGGGAATCAGAGCTGGGGAATCAGAGGTGGGGAATCAGAGTCAGGGAATCAGAGGCAGGGAATCGGATGTGCGGAATCAGAAATGGGGAATCAGAGGTGGGGAATCATAGGCAGGGAATCGGATGTGCGGAATCAGAGATGGGGAATCAGAGGCCGGGAATCAGAGGTGGTGAACCAGAGATGGGGAATCAGAGGCGGTGAATCAGAGGCAGGGAATCAGACGCGGGGAATCAGAGGTGGGCAATCAGAGGCGGGGAATCAGATATGGGGAATCAGAGGCGGGGAATCAGAGGCGGGGAAACAGAGGCGGGGAATCAGATATGGGGAATCAGAGGTGGGGCATCAGAGGTTGTGAATCACAGATGGGGAATCAGAGGCGGGGAATCAGAGGCAGGGAATCAGACGCGGGGAATCAGAGGCGGGGATTCAGAGCTGGGGAATCAGAGGCGGGGAATCAGAGTTGGGGAATCAGAGGCGGGGAATCAGATATGGGGAATCAGAGGCAGGGAATCAGAGGCAGGAAAACAGAGGCGGGGAATCAGATATTGGGAATCAGAGGTGGGGAATCAGGGGCAGGGAATCAGTGGCAGGGAATCAGACGCGGGGAATCAGAGTCGGGGAATCAGAGGCAGGGAATCAGACACGGGGAATCAGAGGCGGGGAATCAGAGATGGGGAATCAGAGGCGGGGAATCAGAGGCAGGGAATCGGATTCCGGGAATCAGAGGCGGGAAATCAGAGCTGGGGAATCAGAGGCGGGGAATCAGTGTTGGGGAATCAGAGGCGGCGAAGCAGATATGGGGAAATAGAGGCGGGGAATCAGATATGGGGAATCAGAGGCAGGGAATCAGATATGGGGAATCAGAGGCTGGGAATCAGAGGGGGGGAAACAGAGGCGGGGAATAAGATATGGGGAATCAGAGGTGGGGAATCAGGGGCGGGGAATCAGTGGCAGGGAATCAGAGGCGGGGAATCAGAGGCGGGGAATCAGAGGCAGGGAATCAGACACGGGGAATCAGAGGTGGGGAATCAGAGATGGGGAATCAGAGGCAGGGAATCAGAGGCAGGGAATCAGACGCGGGGAATCAGAGGCGGGGAATCAGAGCTGGGGAATCAGAGGCGGGGAATCAGAGGCAGGGAATAAGACGCGGGGAATCAGAGGCGGGGAATCAGAGCTGGGGAATCAGAGGTGGGGAATCAGAGTCAGGGAATCAGAGGCAGGGAATCGGATGTGCGGAATCAGAAATGGGGAATCAGAAGTGGGGAATCAGAGGCGGTGAATCAGAGATGGGGAATCAGAGGCGGGGAATCTGAGGCAGGAAATCAGACACGGGGATTCAGAGGCTGGGAATGAGACGGGGGGAATCAAAGGCGGGGAATCAGAGCTGGTGAATCAGAGGCAGGGAATCAGAGTTGGGGATTCAGAGGCGGGGAATCATATATGGGGAAACAGAGGCGGGGTATCAGAGGCGGGCAAACAGAGGCGGGGAATTAGATATGGGGAATCAGAGGTGGGGAATCAGAGGTGGTGAATCAGAGATGGGGAATCACAGGCGGGGAATCAGAGGCAGGGAATAGAACGCGGGGAATCAGAGGCAGGGAATCAGAGCTGGGGAATCAGAGGCGGGGAATCAGATATGGGGAAACAGAGGCGGGGAATCAGAGGCGGGGAAACAGAGGCGGGGAATCAGACATGGGGAATCGGATGCGGGGAATCAGAGGCGGGGAATCAGAGCTGGGGAATCAGAGGCGGGGAATCAGAGTTGGGGCATCAGAGGTGGGGAATTAGATATGGGGAAACAGAGGCGGGGAATCAGAGGCGGGGAAACAGAGGCGGGGAATCAGATATGGGGAATCAGAGGTGGGGACTCAGAGGCAGGGAATCAGAGGCGGGGAATCAGAGGCGGGTAAACATAGGCGGGGAATCAGAGGCGGGGAATCAGAGGCGGGGAATCAGAGGCGGGGAATCAGAGGCGGGGAATCAGAGGCGTGGAATCAGATGCGGTGAATCAGTGGCGGAGAATCAGAGGCGGGGTATTAGACGAGGGGAATCGGAGATGGGGAATCAGAGGCAGGGAATCAGAGGCGGGGAATCAGAGGCGGGGAATCAGAGGCCGGGAATCAGATATGGGGAAACAGAGGCGGGGAATCCGAGGCGGGGAAACAGAGGCGGGGAATCAGATATGGGGAATCAGAGGTGGGGAATCAGAGGTTGGGAATCAGAGGCAGGGAATCAGAGGCTTGGAATCAGATGCAGGGAATCAGATGCGGGGAATCAGAGGCGGGGAATCAGAGCTGGGGAATCAGAGGTGGGGAATCAGATTTGGGGAATCAGAGGCGGGGAATTAGATATTGGGAAACAGAGGCGGGGAATCAGAGGCGGGGAAACCCAGGCGGGGAATCAGATATGGGGAATCAGAGGTGGGGAATCAGAGCTAAGGAATCAGATGCGCGGAATCAGAGATGGGGAATCAGAGGCAGGGAATCAGAATCAGAAGCAGGGAATCAGAGGCCGGGAATCAGAGGCCGGAATCAGATGCTGGGAATCAGAGGCCTGGAATCAGAGGCGGGGAATCAGAGGCAGGGAATCAGATGCGGGGAATCAGAGGCGGGGAATCAGAGCTGGGGAATCAGAGGCGGGGTATTAGAGTTGGGGAATCAGAGGCGGGGAATCAGATATGGGGAAACAGAGGTGGGGAATCAGAGGCGGGGAAACAGAGGCAGGGAATCAGATATGGGGAATCAGAGGTGGGGAATCAGAGATGGGGAATCAGAGGCGGTGAATCAGAGATGGGGAATCAGAGGCGGGGAATCAGAGGCAGGAAATCAGACACGGGGATTCAGAGGCTGGGAATCAGACGGGGGGAATCAAAGGCGGGGAATCAGAGCTGGGGAATCAGAGGCAGGGAATCAGAGGCGGGGAATCAGATATGTGGAATCAGAGGCTGGGATTCAGAGGCGGGGAATCAGAGGCAGGGAATCAGACACGGGGAATCAGTGGTGGGGAATCAGAGATGGGGAATCAGAGGCGGGGAATCAGAGGCAGGGAATCAGACGCGGGGAATCTGAGGCGGGGAATCAGAGCTGGGGAATCAGAGGTGGGGAATCAGAGTTGGGGAATCAGAGGCAGGGAATCGGATGTGCGGAATCAGAGATGGGGAATCAGATGTGGGGAATCAGAGGAACAGGGATGGGGAATCAGAGGCGGGGAATCAGAGGCAGGAAATCAGACACGGGGATTCAGAGGCTGGGAATCAGACGGGGGGAATCAAAGGCGGGGAATCAGAGCTGGGGAATCAGAGGCAGGGAATCAGAGTTGGGGATTCAGAGACAGGGAATCAGATATGGGGAAACAGAGGCGGGGAATCAGAGGCGGGCAAACAGAGGCGGGGTATTAGATATGGGGAATCAGAGGTGGAGAATCAGAGGTGGTGAATCAGTGATGGGGAATCACAGGCTGGGAATCAGAGGCAGGGAATAGAACGCAGGGAATCAGACGCAGGGAATCAGAGCTGGGGAATCAGAGGCGGGGAATCATAGTTGGGAATCAGAGGCGGGGAATCAGATATGGGGAAACAGAGGCGGGGAATCAGAGGCGGGGAAACAGAGGCGGGGAATCAGATATGGGGAATCGGATGCGGGGAATCAGAGGCGGGGAATCAGAGCTGGGGAATCAGAGGCGGGGAATCAGAGTTGGGGCATCAGAGGTGGGGAATTAGATATAGGGAAACAGAGGCGGGGAATCAGAGGCGGGGAAACAGAGGCGGGGAATCAGATATGGGGAATCAGAGGTGGGGAATCAGAGGCAGGGAATCAGATGTGCGGAATCAGAGATGGGGAATCAGATGCAGGGAATCAGAATCAGAAGCGGGGAATCAGAGGCCGGGAATCAGAGGCCGGGAATCAGATGCTGGGAATAAGAGGCCGGGAATCAGAGGTGGGGAATCAGAGTCCGGGAATCAGAGATGGGGATTCAGAGGCGGGGAATGAGATATGGAGAATCAGAGGCGGGGAATCAGAGGCCGGGAAACAGAGGTGGGGAATCAGATATCGGGAATCAGAGGTGGCGAATCAAAGGCGGTGAATCAAAGATGGGGAATCAGAGGCGGGGAATCAGAGGCAGGGAATCAGATGCGGGGAATCAGAGGCGGGGAATCAGAGCTGGCGAATCAGAGGCGGGGAATCAGAGGTGGGCAATCAGAGGCGGGGAATCAGATATGGGGAATCAGAGGCGGGGAATCAGAGGCGGGGAAACAGAGGCGGGGAATCAAATATAGGGAATCAGAGGTGGGGAATCAGAGGTTGTGAATCAGAGATGGGGAATCAAGGCGGGGAATCAGAGGCAGGGAATCAGACACGGGGAATCAGAGGCGGGGATTCAGAGCTGGGGAATCAGAGGCGGGGAATCAGAGTTGGGGAATCAGAGGCAGGGAATCAGATATGGGGAATCAGAGGCGGGGAATCAGAGGCGGGGAAACAGAGGCGGGGAATCAGATATGGGGAATCAGAGGTGGGGAATCAGGGGCAGGGATTAAGTGTCAGGGAATCAGAGGCGGGGAATCAGAGGCGGGGAATCAGAGGCAGGGAATCAGACACGGGGAATCAGAGGCGGGGAATCAGAGATGGGGAATCAGAGGCGGGGAATCAGAGTTGGGGAATCAGAGGCGGGGATTCAGAGATGGGGAAATAGAGGCGGGGAATCAGATATGGGGAATCAGAGGTGTGGAATCAGAGGTTTGGAATCAGAGGAAGGGAATCAGAGTCGGGGAAACAGAGGCGGGGAATCAGATATGTGGAATCAGAGGTGGCGAATCAAAGGCGGTGAAACAGAGATGGGGAATCAGGGCAGGGAATCAGAGGCAGGGAATCGGATGTGCGGAATCAGAAATGGGGAATCAGAAGTGGGGAATCAGAGGCGGTGAATCAGAGATGGGGAATCAGAGGCGGGGAATCTGAGGCAGGAAATCAGACACGGGGATTCAGAGGCTGGGAATCAGACGGGGGGAATCAAAGGCGGGGAATCAGAGCTGGTGAATCAGAGGCAGGGAATCAGAGTTGGGGATTCAGAGGCGGGGAATCATATATGGGGAAACAGAGGCGGGTTATCAGAGGCGGGCAAACAGAGGCGGGGAATTAGATATGGGGAATCAGAGGTGGGGAATCAGAGGTGGTGAATCAGAGATGGGGAATCACAGGCGGGGAATCAGAGGCAGGGAATAGAACGCGGGGAATCAGAGGCAGGGAATCAGAGCTGGGGAATCAGAGGCGGGGAATCAGATATGGGGAAACAGAGGCGGGGAATCAGAGGCGGGGAAACAGAGGCGGGGAATCAGACATGGGGAATCGGATGCGGGGAATCAGAGGCGGGGAATCAGAGCTGGGGAATCAGAGGCGGGGAATCAGAGTTGGGGCATCAGAGGTGGGGAATTAGATATGGGGAAACAGAGGCGGGGAATCAGAGGCGGGGAAACAGAGGCGGGGAATCAGATATGGGGAATCAGAGGTGGGGACTCAGAGGCAGGGAATCAGAGGCGGGGAATCAGAGGCGGGTAAACATAGGCGGGGAATCAGAGGCGGGGAATCAGAGGCGGGGAATCAGAGGCGGGGAATCAGAGGCGGGGAATCAGAGGCGTGGAATCAGATGCGGTGAATCAGTGGCGGAGAATCAGAGGCGGGGTATTAGACGAGGGGAATCGGAGATGGGGAATCAGAGGCAGGGAATCAGAGGCGGGGAATCAGAGGCGGGGAATCAGAGGCCGGGAATCAGATATGGGGAAACAGAGGCGGGGAATCCGAGGCGGGGAAACAGAGGCGGGGAATCAGATATGGGGAATCAGAGGTGGGGAATCAGAGGTTGGGAATCAGAGGCAGGGAATCAGAGGCTTGGAATCAGATGCAGGGAATCAGATGCGGGGAATCAGAGGCGGGGAATCAGAGCTGGGGAATCAGAGGTGGGGAATCAGATTTGGGGAATCAGAGGCGGGGAATTAGATATTGGGAAACAGAGGCGGGGAATCAGAGGCGGGGAAACCCAGGCGGGGAATCAGATATGGGGAATCAGAGGTGGGGAATCAGAGCTAAGGAATCAGATGCGCGGAATCAGAGATGGGGAATCAGAGGCAGGGAATCAGAATCAGAAGCAGGGAATCAGAGGCCGGGAATCAGAGGCCGGAATCAGATGCTGGGAATCAGAGGCCTGGAATCAGAGGCGGGGAATCAGAGGCAGGGAATCAGATGCGGGGAATCAGAGGCGGGGAATCAGAGCTGGGGAATCAGAGGCGGGGTATTAGAGTTGGGGAATCAGAGGCGGGGAATCAGATATGGGGAAACAGAGGTGGGGAATCAGAGGCGGGGAAACAGAGGCAGGGAATCAGATATGGGGAATCAGAGGTGGGGAATCAGAGATGGGGAATCAGAGGCGGTGAATCAGAGATGGGGAATCAGAGGCGGGGAATCAGAGGCAGGAAATCAGACACGGGGATTCAGAGGCTGGGAATCAGACGGGGGTAATCAAAGGCGGGGAATCAGAGCTGGGGAATCAGAGGCAGGGAATCAGAGGCGGGGAATCAGATATGTGGAATCAGAGGCTGGGATTCAGAGGCGGGGAATCAGAGGCAGGGAATCAGACACGGGGAATCAGTGGTGGGGAATCAGAGATGGGGAATCAGAGGCGGGGAATCAGAGGCAGGGAATCAGACGCGGGGAATCTGAGGCGGGGAATCAGAGCTGGGGAATCAGAGGTGGGGAATCAGAGTTGGGGAATCAGAGGCAGGGAATCGGATGTGCGGAATCAGAGATGGGGAATCAGATGTGGGGAATCAGAGGAACAGGGATGGGGAATCAGAGGCGGGGAATCAGAGGCAGGAAATCAGACACGGGGATTCAGAGGCTGGGAATCAGACGGGGGGAATCAAAGGCGGGGAATCAGAGCTGGGGAATCAGAGGCAGGGAATCAGAGTTGGGGATTCAGAGACAGGGAATCAGATATGGGGAAACAGAGGCGGGGAATCAGAGGTGGGCAAACAGAGGCGGGGTATTAGATATGGGGAATCAGAGGTGGAGAATCAGAGGTGGTGAATCAGTGATGGGGAATCACAGGCTGGGAATCAGAGGCAGGGAATAGAACGCAGGGAATCAGACGCAGGGAATCAGAGCTGGGGAATCAGAGGCGGGGAATCATAGTTGGGAATCAGAGGCGGGGAATCAGATATGGGGAAACAGAGGCGGGGAATCAGAGGCGGGGAAACAGAGGCGGGGAATCAGATATGGGGAATCGGATGCGGGGAATCAGAGGCGGGGAATCAGAGCTGGGGAATCAGAGGCGGGGAATCAGAGTTGGGGCATCAGAGGTGGGGAATTAGATATAGGGAAACAGAGGCGGGGAATCAGAGGCGGGGAAACAGAGGCGGGGAATCAGATATGGGGAATCAGAGGTGGGGAATCAGAGGCAGGGAATCAGATGTGCGGAATCAGAGATGGGGAATCAGAGGCAGGGAATCAGAATCAGAAGCGGGGAATCAGAGGCCGGGAATCAGAGGCCGGGAATCAGATGCTGGGAATAAGAGGCCGGGAATCAGAGGTGGGGAATCAGAGTCCGGGAATCAGAGATGGGGATTCAGAGGCGGGGAATGAGATATGGAGAATCAGAGGCGGGGAATCAGAGGCCGGGAAACAGAGGTGGGGAATCAGATATCGGGAATCAGAGGTGGCGAATCAAAGGCGGTGAATCAAAGATGGGGAATCAGAGGCGGGGAATCAGAGGCAGGGAATCAGATGCGGGGAATCAGAGGCGGGGAATCAGAGCTGGCGAATCAGAGGCGGGGAATCAGAGGTGGGCAATCAGAGGCGGGGAATCAGATATGGGGAATCAGAGGCGGGGAATCAGAGGCGGGGAAACAGAGGCGGGGAATCAAATATAGGGAATCAGAGGTGGGGAATCAGAGGTTGTGAATCAGAGATGGGGAATCAAGGCGGGGAATCAGAGGCAGGGAATCAGACACGGGGAATCAGAGGCGGGGATTCAGAGCTGGGGAATCAGAGGCGGGGAATCAGAGTTGGGGAATCAGAGGCAGGGAATCAGATATGGGGAATCAGAGGCGGGGAATCAGAGGCGGGGAAACAGAGGCGGGGAATCAGATATGGGGAATCAGAGGTGGGGAATCAGGGGCAGGGATTCAGTGTCAGGGAATCAGAGGCGGGGAATCAGAGGCGGGGAATCAGAGGCAGGGAATCAGACACGGGGAATCAGAGGCGGGGAATCAGAGATGGGGAATCAGAGGCGGGGAATCAGAGTTGGGGAATCAGAGGAGGGGATTCAGATATGGGGAAATAGAGGCGGGGAATCAGATATGGGGAATCAGAGGTGTGGAATCAGAGGTTTGGAATCAGAGGAAGGGAATCAGAGTCGGGGAAACAGAGGCGGGGAATCAGATATGTGGAATCAGAGGTGGCGAATCAAAGGCGGTGAAACAGAGATGGGGAATCAGGGCAGGGAATCAGAGGCAGGGAATCAAACACGGGGAATCAGAGCTGGGGAATCAGAGGCGGGGAATCAGAGTTGGGAATCAGAGGCGGGGAATCAGAGGCGGGGAAACAGAGGCGGGGAATCAGATATGGGGAATCAGAGGTGGGGAATCAGAGGTTGGGAATCAGAGGCAGGGAATCGGAGATGGGGAATCAGAGGCAGGGAATCAGAGGCGGGGAATCAGAGGCGGGGAATCAGAGGCCGGGAATCAGATATGGGGAAACTGAGGCGGGGAATCCGAGGCGGGGAAACAGAGGCGGGGAATCAGATATGGGGAATCAGAGGTGGGGAATCAGAGGTTGGGAATCAGAGGCAGGGAATCAGAGGCTTGGAATCAGATGCAGGGAATCAGATGCGGGGAATCAGAGGCGGGGAATCAGAGCTGGGGAATCAGAGGTGGGGAATCAGATTTGGGGAATCAGAGGTGGGGACTTAGATATTGGGAAACAGAGGCGGGGAATCAGAGGCGGGGAAACAGAGGCGGGGAATCAGATATGGGGAATCAGAGGTGGGGAATCAGAGGCAGGGAATAAGATGTGCAGAATCAGAGATGGGGAATCAGAGGCAGGGAATCAGATGTGGGGAATCAGAGGCGGGGAATCAGAGCTGGGGAATCAGAGGCGGGGTATTAGAGTTGGGGAATCAGAGGCGGGGAATCAGATATGGGGAAACAGAGGTGGGGAATCAGAGGCGGGGAAACAGAGGCAGGGAATCAGATATGGGGAATCAGAGGTGGGGAATCAGAGATGGGGAATCAGAGGCGGTGAATCAGAGATGGGGAATCAGAGGCGGGGAATCAGAGGCAGGAAATCAGACACGGGGATTCAGAGGCTGGGAATCAGACGGGGGGAATCAAAGGCGGGGAATCAGAGCTGGGGAATCAGAGGCAGGGAATCAGAGGCGGGGAATCAGATATGTGGAATCAGAGGCTGGGATTCAGAGGCGGGGAATCAGAGGCAGGGAATCAGACACGGGGAATCAGTGGTGGGGAATCAGAGATGGGGAATCAGAGGCGGGGAATCAGAGGCAGGGAATCAGACGCGGGGAATCTGAGGCGGGGAATCAGAGCTGGGGAATCAGAAGTGGGGAATCAGAGTTGGGGAATCAGAGGCAGGGAATCGGATGTGCGGAATCAGAGATGGGGAATCAGATGTGGGGAATCAGAGGAACAGGGATGGGGAATCAGAGGCGGGGAATCAGAGGCAGGAAATCAGACACGGGGATTCAGAGGCTGGGAATCAGACGGGGGGAATCAAAGGCGGGGAATCAGAGCTGGGGAATCAGAGGCAGGGAATCAGAGTTGGGGATTCAGAGACAGGGAATCAGATATGGGGAAACAGAGACGGGGAATCAGAGGCGGGCAAACAGAGGCGGGGTATTAGATATGGGGAATCAGAGGTGGAGAATCAGAGGTGGTGAATCAGTGATGGGGAATCACAGGCTGGGAATCAGAGGCAGGGAATAGAACGCAGGGAATCAGACGCAGGGAATCAGAGCTGGGGAATCAGAGGCGGGGAATCATAGTTGGGAATCAGAGGCGGGGAATCAGATATGGGGAAACAGAGGCGGGGAATCAGAGGCGGGGAAACAGAGGCGGGGAATCAGATATGGGGAATCGGATGCGGGGAATCAGAGGCGGGGAATCAGAGCTGGGGAATCAGAGGCGGGGAATCAGAGTTGGGGCATCAGAGGTGGGGAATTAGATATAGGGAAACAGAGGCGGGGAATCAGAGGCGGGGAAACAGAGGCGGGGAATCAGATATGGGGAATCAGAGGTGGGGAATCAGAGGCAGGGAATCAGATGTGCGGAATCAGAGATGGGGAATCAGAGGCAGGGAATCAGAATCAGAAGCGGGGAATCAGAGGCCGGGAATCAGAGGCCGGGAATCAGATGCTGGGAATAAGAGGCCGGGAATCAGAGGTGGGGAATCAGAGTCCGGGAATCAGAGATGGGGATTCAGAGGCGGGTAATGAGATATGGAGAATCAGAGGCGGGGAATCAGAGGCCGGGAAACAGAGGTGGGGAATCAGATATCGGGAATCAGAGGTGGCGAATCAAAGGCGGTGAATCAAAGATGGGGAATCAGAGGCGGGGAATCAGAGGCAGGGAATCAGATGCGGGGAATCAGAGGCGGGGAATCAGAGCTGGCGAATCAGAGGCGGGGAATCAGAGGTGGGCAATCAGAGGTGGGGAATCAGATATGGGGAATCAGAGGCGGGGAATCAGAGGCGGGGAAACAGAGGCGGGGAATCAAATATAGGGAATCAGAGGTGGGGAATCAGAGGTTGTGAATCAGAGATGGGGAATCAAGGCGGGGAATCAGAGGCAGGGAATCAGACACGGGGAATCAGAGGCGGGGATTCAGAGCTGGGGAATCAGAGGCGGGGAATCAGAGTTGGGGAATCAGAGGCAGGGAATCAGATATGGGGAATCAGAGGCGGGGAATCAGAGGCGGGGAAACAGAGGCGGGGAATCAGATATGGGGAATCAGAGGTGGGGAATCAGGGGCAGGGATTCAGTGTCAGGGAATCAGAGGCGGGGAATCAGAGGCGGGGAATCAGAGGCAGGGAATCAGACACGGGGAATCAGAGGCGGGGAATCAGAGATGGGGAATCAGAGGCGGGGAATCAGAGTTGGGGAATCAGAGGCGGGGATTCAGATATGGGGAAATAGAGGCGGGGAATCAGATATGGGGAATCAGAGGTGTGGAATCAGAGGTTTGGAATCAGAGGAAGGGAATCAGAGTCGGGGAAACAGAGGCGGGGAATCAGATATGTGGAATCAGAGGTGGCGAATCAAAGGCGGTGAAACAGAGATGGGGAATCAGGGCAGGGAATCAGAGGCAGGGAATCAAACACGGGGAATCAGAGCTGGGGAATCAGAGGCGGGGAATCAGAGTTGGGAATCAGAGGCGGGGAATCAGAGGCGGGGAAACAGAGGCGGGGAATCAGATATGGGGAATCAGAGGTGGGGAATCAGAGGTTGGGAATCAGAGGCAGGGAATCGGAGATGGGGAATCAGAGGCAGGGAATCAGAGGCGGGGAATCAGAGGTGGGGAATCAGAGGCCGGGAATCAGATATGGGGAAACTGAGGCGGGGAATCCGAGGCGGGGAAACAGAGGCGGGGAATCAGATATGGGGAATCAGAGGTGGGGAATCAGAGGTTGGGAATCAGAGGCAGGGAATCAGAGGCTTGGAATCAGATGCAGGGAATCAGATGCGGGGAATCAGAGGCGGGGAATCAGAGCTGGGGAATCAGAGGTGGGGAATCAGATTTGGGGAATCAGAGGTGGGGACTTAGATATTGGGAAACAGAGGCGGGGAATCAGAGGCGGGGAAACAGAGGCGGGGAATCAGATATGGGGAATCAGAGGTGGGGAATCAGAGGCAGGGAATAAGATGTGCGGAATCAGAGATGGGGAATCAGAGGCAGGGAATCAGAATCAGAAGCAGGGAATCAGAGGCCGGGAATCAGAGGCCGGAATCAGATGATGGGAATCAGAGGCCTGGAATCAGAGGCTGGGAATCAAAGGCAGGGAATCAGATTCGGGGAATCAGAGGCGGGGAATCAGAGCTGGGGAATCAGAGGCGGGGTATTAGAGTTGGGGAATCAGAGGCGGGGAATCAGATATGGGGAAACAGAGGTAGGGAATCAGAGGCGGGGAAACAGAGGCAGGGAATCAGATATGGGGAATCAGAGGCGGGGAATCAGAGGTGGGGAATCATAGGCAGGGAATCGGATGTGCGGAATCAGAGATGGGGAATCAGAGGCCGGGAATCAGAGGTGGTGAATCAGAGATGGGGAATCAGAGGCGGGGAATCAGAGGCAGGGTATCAGACGCGGGGAATCAGAGGTGGGCAATCAGAGGCGGGGAATCAGATATGGGGAATCAGAGGCGGGGAATCAGAGGCGGGGAAACAGAGGCGGGGAATCAGATATGGGGAATCAGAGGTGGGGCATCAGAGGTTGTGAATCACAGATGGGGAATCAGAGGCGGGGAATCAGAGGCAGGGAATCAGACGCGGGGAATCAGAGGCGGGGATTCAGAGCTGGGGAATCAGAAGCGGGGAATCAGAGTTGGGGAATCAGATGCGGGGAATCAGATATGGGGAATCAGAGGCAGGGAATCAGAGGCGGGGAATCAGAGGCAGGGAATCAGACGCGGGGAATCTGAGGCGGGAAATCAGAGCTGGGGAATCAGAGGTGGGGAATCAGAGTTGGGGAATCAGAGGCAGGGAATTGGATGTGCGGAATCAGAGATGGGGAATCAGAGGTGGGGAATCAGAGGCGGTGAATCAGAGATGGGGAATCAGAGGCGGGGAATCAGAGGCAGGAAATCAGACACGGGGATTCAGAGGCTGGGAATCAGACGGGGGGAATCAAAGGCGGGGAATCAGAGCTGGGGAATCTGAGGCAGGGAATCAGAGTTGGGGATTCAGAGGCGGGGAATCAGATATGGGGAAACAGAGGCGGGGAATCAGAGGCGGGCAAACAGAGGCGGGGAATTAGATATGGGGAATCAGAGGTAGGGAATCAGAGGTGGTGAATCAGTGATGGGGAATCACAGGCGGGGAATCAGAGGCAGGGAATAGAACGCGGGGAATCAGAGGCAGGGAATCAGAGCTGGGGAATCAGAGGCGGGGAATCATAGTTGGGAATCAGAGGCGGGAATCAGATATGGGGAAACAGAGGCGGGGAATCAGAGGCGGGGAAACAGAGGCGGGGAATCAGATATGGGGAATCGGATGCAGGGAATCAGAGGCGGGGAATCAGAGCTGGGGAATCAGAGGCGGGGAATCAGAGTTGGGGCATCAGAGGTGGGGAATTAGATATAGGGAAACAGAGGCGGGGAATCAGAGCTGGGGAATCAGAGGCGGGGAATCAGAGTTGGGGAATCAGAGGCAGGGAATCAGATATGGGGTATCAGAGGCGGGGAATCAGAGGCGGGGAAACAGAGGCGGGGAATCAGATATGGGGAATCAGAGGTGGGGAATCAGGGGCAGGGATTCAGTGTCAGGGAATCAGAGGCGGGGAATCAGAGGCGGGGAATCAGAGGCAGGGAATCAGACACGGGGAATCAGAGGCGGGGAATCAGAGATGGGGAATCAGAGGCGGGGAATCAGAGTTGGGGAATCAGAGGCGGGGATTCAGATATGGGGAAATAGAGGCGGGGAATCAGATATGGGGAATCAGAGGTGTGGAATCAGAGGTTTGGAATCAGAGGAAGGGAATCAGAGTCGGGGAAACAGAGGCGGGGAATCAGATATGTGGAATCAGAGGTGGCGAATCAAAGGCGGTGAAACAGAGATGGGGAATCAGGGCAGGGAATCAGAGGCAGGGAATCAAACACGGGGAATCAGAGCTGGGGAATCAGAGGCGGGGAATCAGAGTTGGGAATCAGAGGCGGGGAATCAGAGGCGGGGAAACAGAGGCGGGGAATCAGATATGGGGAATCAGAGGTGGGGAATCAGAGGTTGGGAATCAGAGGCAGGGAATCGGAGATGGGGAATCAGAGGCAGGGAATCAGAGGCGGGGAATCAGAGGCGGGGAATCAGAGGCCGGGAATCAGATATGGGGAAACTGAGGCGGGGAATCCGAGGCGGGGAAACAGAGGCGGGGAATCAGATATGGGGAATCAGAGGTGGGGAATCAGAGGTTGGGAATCAGAGGCAGGGAATCAGAGGCTTGGAATCAGATGCAGGGAATCAGATGCGGGGAATCAGAGGCGGGGAATCAGAGCTGGGGAATCAGAGGTGGGGAATCAGATTTGGGGAATCAGAGGTGGGGACTTAGATATTGGGAAACAGAGGCGGGGAATCAGAGGCGGGGAAACAGAGGCGGGGAATCAGATATGGGGAATCAGAGGTGGGGAATCAGAGGCAGGGAATAAGATGTGCGGAATCAGAGATGGGGAATCAGAGGCAGGGAATCAGATGCGGGGAATCAGAGGCGGGGAATCAGAGCTGGGGAATCAGAGGCGGGGTATTAGAGTTGGGGAATCAGAGGCGGGGAATCAGATATGGGGAAACAGAGGTGGGGAATCAGAGGCGGGGAAACAGAGGCAGGGAATCAGATATGGGGAATCAGAGGTGGGGAAATCAGAGATGGGGAATCAGAGGCGGTGAATCAGAGATGGGGAATCAGAGGCGGGGAATCAGAGGCAGGAAATCAGACACGGGGATTCAGAGGCTGGGAATCAGACGGGGGGAATCAAAGGCGGGGAATCAGAGCTGGGGAATCAGAGGCAGGGAATCAGAGGCGGGGAATCAGATATGTGGAATCAGAGGCTGGGATTCAGAGGCGGGGAATCAGAGGCAGGGAATCAGACACGGGGAATCAGTGGTGGGGAATCAGAGATGGGGAATCAGAGGCGGGGAATCAGAGGCAGGGAATCAGACGCGGGGAATCTGAGGCGGGGAATCAGAGCTGGGGAATCAGAGGTGGGGAATCAGAGTTGGGGAATCAGAGGCAGGGAATCGGATGTGCGGAATCAGAGATGGGGAATCAGATGTGGGGAATCAGAGGAACAGGGATGGGGAATCAGAGGCGGGGAATCAGAGGCAGGAAATCAGACACGGGGATTCAGAGGCTGGGAATCAGACGGGGGGAATCAAAGGCGGGGAATCAGAGCTGGGGAATCAGAGGCAGGGAATCAGAGTTGGGGATTCAGAGACAGGGAATCAGATATGGGGAAACAGAGGCGGGGAATCAGAGGCGGGCAAACAGAGGCGGGGTATTAGATATGGGGAATCAGAGGTGGAGAATCAGAGGTGGTGAATCAGTGATGGGGAATCACAGGCTGGGAATCAGAGGCAGGGAATAGAACGCAGGGAATCAGACGCAGGGAATCAGAGCTGGGGAATCAGAGGCGGGGAATCATAGTTGGGAATCAGAGGCGGGGAATCAGATATGGGGAAACAGAGGCGGGGAATCAGAGGCGGGGAAACAGAGGCGGGGAATCAGATATGGGGAATCGGATGCGGGGAATCAGAGGCGGGGAATCAGAGCTGGGGAATCAGAGGCGGGGAATCAGAGTTGGGGCATCAGAGGTGGGGAATTAGATATAGGGAAACAGAGGCGGGGAATCAGAGGCGGGGAAACAGAGGCGGGGAATCAGATATGGGGAATCAGAGGTGGGGAATCAGAGGCAGGGAATCAGATGTGCGGAATCAGAGATGGGGAATCAGAGGCAGGGAATCAGAATCAGAAGCGGGGAATCAGAGGCCGGGAATCAGAGGCCGGGAATCAGATGCTGGGAATAAGAGGCCGGGAATCAGAGGTGGGGAATCAGAGTCCGGGAATCAGAGATGGGGATTCAGAGGCGGGGAATGAGATATGGAGAATCAGAGGCGGGGAATCAGAGGCCGGGAAACAGAGGTGGGGAATCAGATATCGGGAATCAGAGGTGGCGAATCAAAGGCGGTGAATCAAAGATGGGGAATCAGAGGCGGGGAATCAGAGGCAGGGAATCAGATGCGGGGAATCAGAGGCGGGGAATCAGAGCTGGCGAATCAGAGGCGGGGAATCAGAGGTGGGCAATCAGAGGCGGGGAATCAGATATGGGGAATCAGAGGCGGGGAATCAGAGGCGGGGAAACAGAGGCGGGGAATCAAATATAGGGAATCAGAGGTGGGGAATCAGAGGTTGTGAATCAGAGATGGGGAATCAAGGCGGGGAATCAGAGGCAGGGAATCAGACACGGGGAATCAGAGGCGGGGATTCAGAGCTGGGGAATCAGAGGCGGGGAATCAGAGTTGGGGAATCAGAGGCAGGGAATCAGATATGGGGAATCAGAGGCGGGGAATCAGAGGCGGGGAAACAGAGGCGGGGAATCAGATATGGGGAATCAGAGGTGGGGAATCAGGGGCAGGGATTCAGTGTCAGGGAATCAGAGGCGGGGAATCAGAGGCGGGGAATCAGAGGCAGGGAATCAGACACGGGGAATCAGAGGCGGGGAATCAGAGATGGGGAATCAGAGGCGGGGAATCAGAGTTGGGGAATCAGAGGCGGGGATTCAGATATGGGGAAATAGAGGCGGGGAATCAGATATGGGGAATCAGAGGTGTGGAATCAGAGGTTTGGAATCAGAGGAAGGGAATCAGAGTCGGGGAAACAGAGGCGGGGAATCAGATATGTGGAATCAGAGGTGGCGAATCAAAGGCGGTGAAACAGAGATGGGGAATCAGGGCAGGGAATCAGAGGCAGGGAATCAAACACGGGGAATCAGAGCTGGGGAATCAGAGGCGGGGAATCAGAGTTGGGAATCAGAGGCGGGGAATCAGAGGCGGGGAAACAGAGGCGGGGAATCAGATATGGGGAATCAGAGGTGGGGAATCAGAGGTTGGGAATCAGAGGCAGGGAATCGGAGATGGGGAATCAGAGGCAGGGAATCAGAGGCGGGGAATCAGAGGCGGGGAATCAGAGGCCGGGAATCAGATATGGGGAAACTGAGGCGGGGAATCCGAGGCGGGGAAACAGAGGCGGGGAATCAGATATGGGGAATCAGAGGTGGGGAATCAGAGGTTGGGAATCAGAGGCAGGGAATCAGAGGCTTGGAATCAGATGCAGGGAATCAGATGCGGGGAATCAGAGGCGGGGAATCAGAGCTGGGGAATCAGAGGTGGGGAATCAGATTTGGGGAATCAGAGGTGGGGACTTAGATATTGGGAAACAGAGGCAGGGAATCAGAGGCGGGGAAACAGAGGCGGGGAATCAGATATGGGGAATCAGAGGTGGGGAATCAGAGGCAGGGAATAAGATGTGCGGAATCAGAGATGGGGAATCAGAGGCAGGGAATCAGAATCAGAAGCAGGGAATCAGAGGCCGGGAATCAGAGGCCAGAATCAGATGATGGGAATCAGAGGCCTGGAATCAGAGGCGGGGAATCAAAGGCAGGGAATCAGATTCGGGGAATCAGAGGCGGGGAATCAGAGCTGGGGAATCAGAGGCGGGGTATTAGAGTTGGGGAATCAGAGGCGGGGAATCAGATATGGGGAAACAGAGGTAGGGAATCAGAGGCGGGGAAACAGAGGCAGGGAATCAGATATGGGGAATCAGAGGCGGGGAATCAGAGGTGGGGAATCATAGGCAGGGAATCGGATGTGCGGAATCAGAGATGGGGAATCAGAGGCCGGGAATCAGAGGTGGTGAATCAGAGATGGGGAATCAGAGGCGGGGAATCAGAGGCAGGGTATCAGACGCGGGGAATCAGAGGTGGGCAATCAGAGGCGGGGAATCAGATATGGGGAATCAGAGGCGGGGAATCAGAGGCGGGGAAACAGAGGCGGGGAATCAGATATGGGGAATCAGAGGTGGGGCATCAGAGGTTGTGAATCACAGATGGGGAATCAGAGGCGGGGAATCAGAGGCAGGGAATCAGACGCGGGGAATCAGAGGCGGGGATTCAGAGCTGGGGAATCAGAAGCGGGGAATCAGATTTGGGGAATCAGAGGCGGGGAATCAGATATGGGGAATCAGAGGCAGGGAATCAGAGGCGGGGAATCAGAGGCAGGGAATCAGACGCGGGGAATCTGAGGCGGGAAATCAGAGCTGGGGAATCAGAGGTGGGGAATCAGAGTTGGGGAATCAGAGGCAGGGAATTGGATGTGCGGAATCAGAGATGGGGAATCAGAGGTGGGGAATCAGAGGCGGTGAATCAGAGATGGGGAATCAGAGGCGGGGAATCAGAGGCAGGAAATCAGACACGGGGATTCAGAGGCTGGGAATCAGACGGGGGGAATCAAAGGCGGGGAATCAGAGCTGGGGAATCTGAGGCAGGGAATCAGAGTTGGGGATTCAGAGGCGGGGAATCAGATATGGGGAAACAGAGGCGGGGAATCAGAGGCGGGCAAACAGAGGCGGGGAATTAGATATGGGGAATCAGAGGTAGGGAATCAGAGGTGGTGAATCAGTGATGGGGAATCACAGGCGGGGAATCAGAGGCAGGGAATAGAACGCGGGGAATCAGAGGCAGGGAATCAGAGCTGGGGAATCAGAGGCGGGGAATCATAGTTGGGAATCAGAGGCGGGAATCAGATATGGGGAAACAGAGGCGGGGAATCAGAGGCGGGGAAACAGAGGCGGGGAATCAGATATGGGGAATCGGATGCAGGGAATCAGAGGCGGGGAATCAGAGCTGGGGAATCAGAGGCGGGGAATCAGAGTTGGGGCATCAGAGGTGGGGAATTAGATATAGGGAAACAGAGGCGGGGAATCAGAGGCGGGGAAACAGAGGCGGGGAATCAGATATGGGGAATAAGAGGTGGGGAATCAGAGGCAGGGAATCAGATGTGCGGAATCAGAGATGGGGAATCAGAGGCAGGGAATCAGAAGCGGGGAATCAGAGGCCGGGAATCAGAGGCCGGGAATCAGATGCTGGGAATAAGAGGCCGGGAATCAGAGGAGGGGAATCAGAGTCCGGGAATCAGAGATGGGGATTCAGAGGCGGGGAATGAGATATGGAGAATCAGAGGCGGGGAATCAGAGGCGGGGAAACAGAGGTGGGGAATCAGATAAATGGAATCAGAGGTGGCGAATCAAAGGCGGTGAATCAGAGATGGGGAATCAGAGGCGGGGAATCAGAGGCAGGGAATCAGATGCGGGGAATCAGAGGCGGGGATTCAGAGCTGGGGAATCAGAGGCTGGGAATCAGAGTTGGGGAATCAGAGGCAGGGAATCAGATATGGGGAATCAGAGGCGGGGAATCAGAGGCCGGGAATCAGATATGGGGAAACAGAGGCGGGGAATCCGAGGCGGGGAAACAGAGGCGGGGAATCAGATATGGGGAATCAGAGGTGGGGAATCAGAGGTTGGGAATCAGAGGCAGGGAATCAGAGGCGGGGAATCAGATATGGGGAATCAGAGGTGGGGAATCAGAGGCAGGGAATCAGATGTGCGGAATCAGAGATGGGGAATCAGAGGCAGGGAATCAGAATCAGAAGCAGGGAATCAGAGGCCAGGAATCAGAGGCCGGAATCAGATGCTGGGAATCAGAGGCCTGGAATCAGAGGCGGGGAATAAGAGGCAGGGAATCAGATGCGGGGAATCATAGGTGGGGAATCAGAGCTGGGGAATCAGAGGCGGGGTATTAGAGTTGGGGAATCAGAGGCGGGGAATCAGATATGGGGAAACAGAGGTGGGGAAACAGAGGCGGGGAAACAGAGGCAGGGAATCAGATATGGGGAATCAGAGGTGGGGCATCAGAGGTTGTGAATCACAGATGGGGAATCAGAGGCGGGGAATCAGAGGCAGGGAATCAGACGCGGGGAATCAGAGGCGGGGTTTCAGAGCTGGGGAATCAGAAGCGGGGAATCAGAGTTGGGGAATCAGAGGCGGGGAATCAGATATGGGGAATCAGAGGCAGGGAATCAGAGGCGGGGAATCAGAGGCAGGGAATCAGACGCGGGGAATCTGAGGCGGGGAATCAGAGCTGGGGAATCAGAGGTGGGGAATCAGAGTTGGGGAATCAGAGGCAGGGAATTGGATGTGCGGAATCAGAGAGGGGGAATCAGAGGTGGGGAATCAGAGGCGGTGAATCAGAGATGGGGAATCAGAAGCGGGGAATCAGAGGCAGGAAATCAGACACGGGGATTCAGAGGCTGGGAATCAGACGGGGGGAATCAAAGGCGGGGAATCAGAGCTGGGGAATCTGAGGCAGGGATTCAGAGTTGGGGATTCAGAGGCGGGGAATCAGATATGGGGAAACAGAGGCGGGGAATCAGAGGCGGGCAAACAGAGGCGGGGAATTAGATATGGGGAATCAGAGCTAGGGAATCAGAGGTGGTGAATCAGTGATGGGGAATCACAGGCGGGGAATCAGAGGCAGGGAATAGAACGCGGGGAATCAGAGGCAGGGAATCAGAGCTGGGGAATCAGAGGCGGGGAATCATAGTTGGGAATCAGAGGCGGGAATCAGATATGGGGAAACAGAGGCGGGGAATCAGAGGCGGGGAAACAGAGGCGGGGAATCAGATATGGGGAATCGGATGCAGGGAATCAGAGGCGGGGAATCAGAGCTGGGGAATCAGAGGCGGGGAATCAGAGTTGGGGCATCAGAGGTGGGGAATTAGATATAGGGAAACAGAGGCGGGGAATCAGAGGCGGGGAAACAGAGGCGGGGAATCAGATATGGGGAATCAGAGGTGGGGAATCAGAGGCAGGGAATCAGATGTGCGGAATCAGAGATGGGGAATAAGAGGCAGGGAATCAGAATCAGAAGCGGGGAATCAGAGGCCGGGAATCAGAGGCTGGGAATCAGATGCTGGGAATAAGAGGCCGGGAATCAGAGGTGGGGAATCAGATATGGGGAATCAGAGGTGGCGAATCAAAGGCGGTGAATCAGAGATGGGGAATCAGAGGCGGGGAATCAGAGGCAGGGAATCAGATGCGGGGAATCAGAGGAGGGGAATCAGAGCTGGCGAATCAGAGGCTGGGAATCAGAGGTGGGCAATCAGAGGCGGGGAATCAGATATGGGGAATCAGAGGCGGGGAATCAGAGGCGGGGAAACAGAGGCGGGGAATCAAATATAGGGAATCAGAGGTGGGGAATCAGAGGTTGTGAATCAGAGATGGGGAATCAAGGCGGGGAATCAGAGGCAGGGAATCAGACGCGGGGAATCAGAGGCGGGGATTCAGAGCTGGGGAATCAGAGGCGGGGAATCAGAGTTGGGGAATCAGAGGCAGAGAATCAGATATGGGGAATCAGAGGCGGGGAATCAGAGGCGGGGAAACAGAGGCCGGGAATCAGATGTGGGGAATCAGAGGTGGGGAATCAGGGGCAGGGAATCAGTGGCAGGGAATCAGAGGCGGGGAATCAGAGGCGGGGAATCAAAGGCAGGGAATCAGACACGGGGAATCAGAGGCGGGGAATCAGAGATGGGGAATCAGAGGCGGGGAATCAGAGGCAGGGAATCGGATGCCGGGAATCAGAGTCGGGGAATCAGAGCTGGGGAATCAGAGGCGGGGAATCAGAGTTGGGGAATCAGAGGCGGGGAATCAGATATGGGGAAATAGAGGCGGGGAATCAGATATGGGGAATCAGAGGTGTGGAATCAGAGGTTGGGAATCAGAGGCAGGGAATCAGAGTCGGGGAAACAGAGGCGGGGAATCAGATATGGGGAATCAGAGGTGGCGAATCAAAGGCGGTGAAACAGAGATGGGGAATCAAGGCAGGGAATCAGAGGCAGGGAATCAAACACGGGGAATCAGAGCTGGGGAATCAGAGGCGGGGAATCAGAGTTGGGAATCAGAGGCGGGGAATCAGAGGCGGGGAAACAGAGGCGGGGAATCAGATATGGGGAATCAGAGGTGGGGAATCCGAGGTTGGGAATCAGAGGCAGGGAATCAGAGGCGGAAAATCAGAGGCGGGGAATCAGAGGAAGGGAATCAGATGTGCGGAATCGGAGATGGGGAATCAGAGGCAGGGAATCAGAGGCGGGGAATCAGAGGCGGGGAATCAGAGGCCGGGAATCAGATATGGGGAAACAGAGGCGTGGAATCCGAGGCGGGGAAACAGAGGCGGGGAATCAGATATGGGGAATCAGAGGTGGGGAATCAGAGGTTGGGAATCAGAGGCAGGGAATCAGAGGCTTGGAATCAGATGCAGGGAATCAGATGCGGGGAATCAGAGGCGGGGAATCAGAGCTGGGGAATCAGAGGTGGGGAATCAGATTTTGGGAATCAGAGGCGGGGACTTAGATATTGGGAAACAGAGGCGGGGAATCAGAGGCGGGGAAACCCAGGTGGGGAATCAGATATGGGGAATCAGAGGTGGGGAATCAGAGGCAAGGAATCAGATGCGCGGAATCAGAGATGGGGAATCAGAGGCAGGGAATCAGAATCAGAAGCAGGGAATCAGAGGCCGGGAATCAAAGGCCGGAATCAGATGCTGGGAATCAGAGGCCTGGAATCAGAGGCGGGGAATCAGAGGCAGGGAATCAGATGCGGGGAATCAGAGGCGGGGAATCAGAGCTGGGGAATCAGAGGCGGGGATTCAGAGTTGGGGAATCAGAGGCGGGGAATCAGAGGCGGGGAAACAGAGGCGGGGAATCAGATATGGGGAATCAGAGGTGGGGAATCAGAGGTTGGGAATCAGAAGCAGGGAATCAGAGGCGGGGAATCAGAGGCGGGGAATCAGAGGCAGGGAATCCGATGTGCTGAATCAGAGATGGGGAATCAGAGGCAGGGAATCAGAGGCGGGGAATCAGAGGCGGAGAATCAGAGGCCGGGAATCAGATATGGGGAAACAGAGGCGGGGAATCAGAGGCGGGGAAACAGAGGCGGGGAATCAGATATGGGGAATCAGAGGTGGGGAATCAGAGGTTGGGAATCAGAGGCAGGGAATCAGAGGCTGGGAATCAGATGCAGGGAATCAGATGCGGGAAATCAGAGGCGGGGAATCAGAGCTGGGGAATCAGAGGTGGGGAATCAGAGTTGGGGAATCAGAGTCGGGGACTTAGATATGGGGAAACAGGCGGGTAATCAGAGGCGGGGAAACAGAAGCGGGGAATCAGAGGCGGGGATTCAGAGCTGGGGAATCAGAGGCGGGGAATCAGAGTTGGGGAATCAGAGGCGGGGAATCAGATATGGGGAATCAGAGGCGGGGAATCAGAGGCGGGGAAACAGAGGCAGGGAATCAGATATGGGGAATCAGAGGTGGGGTATCAGGGGCAGGGAATCAGTGGCAGGGAATCAGAGGCGGGGAATCAGAGGCGGGGAATCAGAGGCAGGGAATCAGACACGGGGAATCAGATATGGGGAAACAGAGGCGGGGAATCAGAGGCGGGCAAACAGAGGCGGGGAATTAGATATGGGGAATCAGAGGTGGGGAATCAGAGGTGGTGAATCAGAGATGGGGAATCACAGGCGGGGAATCAGAGGCAGGGAATAGAACGCGGGGAATCAGAGCTGGGGAATCAGAGGCGGGGAATCATAGTTGGGAATCAGAGGCGGGGAATCAGATATGGGGAAACAGAGGCGGGGAATCAAAGGCGGGGAAACAGAGGCGGGGAATCAGATATGGGGAATCGGATGCGGGGAATCAGAGGCGGGGAATCAGAGCTGGGGAATCAGAGGCGGGGTATCAGAGTTGGGGCATCTGAGGTGGGGAATTAGATATGGGGAAACAGAGGCGGGGAATCAGAGACGGGGAAACAGAGGCGAGGAATCAGATATGGGGAATCAGAGGTGGGGAATCAGAGGCAGGGAATCAGATGTGCGGAATCAGAGATGGGGAATCAGAGGCAGGGAATCAGAATCTGAAGCGGGGAATCAGAGGCCGGGAATCAGAGGCCGGGATTCAGATGCCGGGAATAAGAGGCCGGGAATCAGAGGTGGGGAATCAGAGTCCGGGAATCAGAGATTGGGATTCAGAGGCGGGGAATGATATATGGGGAATCAGAGGCGGGGAATCAGAGGCGGGGTAACAGAGGTGGGGAATCAGATATGGGGAATCAGAGGTGGGGAATCAAAGGCGGTGAATCAGAGATGGGGAATCAGAGGCGGGGAATCAGAGGCAGGGAATCAAACACGGGGAATCAGAGGCGGGGAATCAGAGCTGGGGAATCAGAGGCGGGGAATCAGAGTTGGGGAATCAGAGGCGGGGAATCAGATATGGGGAAACAGGGGCGGGGAATCAGAGGCAGGGAAACAGAGGCGGGGAATCAGATATGGGGAATCAGGGGTGGGGAATCAGAGGTTGGGAATCAGAGGCAGGGAATCAGAGGCGTGGAAACAGAGGCGGGGATTCAGATATGGGGAATCAGAGGTGGGGAATCAGGGGCGTGGAATCAGAGGCAGGGAATTAGATGTGGTGAATCAGAGATGGGGAATCAGAGGCAGGGAATCAGAATCAGAAGCGGGGTATCAGTGGCCGGGAATCAGAGGAAGGTAATCAGAGGCAGGGGATGAAACACGGGGAATCAGAGGCTGGGAATCAGAGCTGGGGAATCAGAGGCGGGGAATCAGAGCTGGGGAATCACAGGCGGGGAATCAGAGATGGGGAATCAAGGGGGGAATCAGAGGCAGGGAATCAGATGCGGGGAATCAGAGGCGGGGAATCATAGCTGGCGAATCAGAGGCGGGGAATCAGAGGTGGGCAATCAGAGGATGGGAATCAGATATGGGGAATCAGAGGCAGGGAATCAGAGCTGGGGAATCACAGGCGGGGAATCAGAGTTGGGGAGTCAGAGGCGGGGAATCAGATATGGGGAAACAGAGGCGGGGAATCAGAGGCGGGGAAACATAGGCGGGGAATCAGATATGGGGAATCAGACGTGGGGAATCAGAGGTTGGGAATCAGAAGCAGGGAATCGGAGATGGGGAATCAGAGGCAGGGAATCAGAGGCGGGGAATCAGAGGCGGGGAATCAGAGGCCGGGAATCAGATATGGGGAAACTGAGGCGGGGAATCCGAGGCGGGGAAACAGAGGCGGGGAATCAGATATGGGGAATCAGAGGTGGGGAATCAGAGGTTGGGATTCAGAGGCAGGGAATCAGAGGCTTGGAATCAGATGCATGGAATCAGATGCGGGGAATCAGAGGCGGGGAATCAGAGCTGGGGAATCAGAGGTGGGGAATCAGATTTGGGGAATCAGAGGTGGGGACTTAGATATTGGGAAACAGAGGCGGGGAATCAGAGGCGGGGAAACAGAGGCGGGGAATCAGATATGGGGATTCAGAGGTGGGGAATCAGAGGCAGGGAATCAGATGTGCGGAATCAGAGATGGGGAATCAGATGCAGGGAATCAGAATCAGAAGCGGGGAATCAGAGGCCGGGAATCAGAGGCCGGATTCAGATGATGGGAATCAGAGGCCTGGAATCAGAGGCGGGGATTCAGAGCTGGGGAATCAGAAGCGGGGAATCAGAGTTGGGGAATCAGAGGCGGGGAATCAGATATGGGGAATCAGAGGCAGGGAATCAGAGGCGGGGAATCAGAGGCAGGGAATCAGACGCGGGGAATCTGAGGCGGGGAATCAGAGCTGGGGAGTCAGAGGTGGGGAATCAGAGTTGGGGAATCAGAGGCAGGGAATTGGATGTGCGGAATCAGAGATGGGGAATCAGAGGTGGGGAATCAGAGGCGGTGAATCAGAGATGGGGAATCAGAGGCGGGGAATCAGAGGCAGGAAATCAGACACGGGGATTCAGAGGCTGGGAATCAGACGGGGGGAATCAAAGGCGGGGAATCAGAGCTGGGGAATCTGAGGCAGGGAATCAGAGTTGGGGATTCAGAGGCGGGGAATCAGATATGGGGAAACAGAGGCGGGGAATCAGAGGCG
This sequence comes from Narcine bancroftii, assembly GCF_036971445.1. NCBI lineage: Eukaryota > Metazoa > Chordata > Chondrichthyes > Torpediniformes > Narcinidae > Narcine > Narcine bancroftii. Next base: position 152,348,339 of record NC_091472.1, on the reverse strand, counting down.
GGCAAACAGAGGCGGGGAATTAGATATGGGGAATCAGAGGTAGGGAATCAGAGGTGGTGAATCAGTGATGGGGAATCACAGGCGGGGAATAAGAGGCAGGGAATAGAACGCGGGGAATCAGAGGCAGGGAATCAGAGCTGGGGAATCAGAGGCGGGGAATCATAGTTGGGAATCAGAGGCGGGAATCAGATATGGGGAAACAGAGGCGGGGAATCAGAGGCGGGGAAACAGAGGCGGGGAATCAGATATGGGGAATCGGATGCAGGGAATCAGAGGCGGGGAATCAGAGCTGGGGAATCAGAGGCGGGGAATCAGAGTTGGGGCATCAGAGGTGGGGAATTAGATATAGGGAAACAGAGGCGGGGAATCAGAGGCGGGGAAACAGAGGCGGGGAATCAGATATGGGGAATCAGAGGTGGGGAATCAGAGGCAGGGAATCAGAGATGGGGATTCAGAGGCGGGGAATGAGATATGGAGAATCAGAGGCGGGGAATCAGAGGTGGGGAAACAGAGGTGCGGAATCAGATATGGGGAATCAGAGGTGGCGAATCAAAGGCGGTGAATAAGAGATGGGGAATCAGAGGCGGGGAATCAGAGGCGGGGAATCAGAGTTGGGGAATCAGAGGCAGGGAATCAGATATGGGGAATCAGAGGCGGGGAATCAGAGCTGGGGAATCAGAGGTGGGGAATCAGAGTTGGGGAATCAGAGTCGGGGACTTAGATATGGGGAAACAGAGGCGGGTAATCAGAGGCGGGGAAACAGACGCGGGGAATCAGAGGCGGGGTAACAGAGGTGGGGAATCAGATATGGGGAATCAGAGGTGGGGAATCAAAGGCGGTGAATCAGAGATGGGGAATCAGAGGCGGGGAATCAGAGGCAGGGAATCAAACACGGGGAATCAGAGGCGGGGAATCAGAGCTGGGGAATCAGAGGCGGGGAATCAGAGTTGGGGAATCAGAGGCGGGGAATCAGATATGGGGAAACAGGGGCGGGGAATCAGAGGCAGGGAAACAGAGGCGGGGAATCAGATATGGGGAATCAGGGGTGGGGAATCAGAGGTTGGGAATCAGAGGCAGGGAATCAGAGGCGTGGAAACAGAGGCGGGGATTCAGATATGGGGAATCAGAGGTGGGGAATCAGGGGCGTGGAATCAGAGGCAGGGAATTAGATGTGGTGAATCAGAGATGGGGAATCAGAGGCAGGGAATCAGAATCAGAAGCGGGGTATCAGTGGCCGGGAATCAGAGGAAGGTAATCAGAGGCAGGGGATCAAACACGGGGAATCAGAGGCTGGGAATCAGAGCTGGGGAATCAGAGGCGGGGAATCAGAGCTGGGGAATCACAGGCGGGGAATCAGAGATGGGGAATCAAGGGGGGAATCAGAGGCAGGGAATCAGATATGGGGAATCGGATGCGGGGAATCAGAGGCGGGGAATCAGAGCTGGGGAATCAGAGGCGGGGTATCAGAGTTGGGGCATCTGAGGTGGGGAATTAGATATGGGGAAACAGAGGCGGGGAATCAGAGACGGGGAAACAGAGGCGAGGAATCAGATATGGGGAATCAGAGGTGGGGAATCAGAGGCAGGGAATCAGATGTGCGGAATCAGAGATGGGGAATCAGAGGCAGGGAATCAGAATCTGAAGCGGGGAATCAGAGGCCGGGAATCAGAGGCCGGGATTCAGATGCCGGGAATAAGAGGCCGGGAATCAGAGGTGGGGAATCAGAGTCCGGGAATCAGAGATTGGGATTCAGAGGCGGGGAATGATATATGGGGAATCAGAGGCGGGGAATCAGAGGCGGGGTAACAGAGGTGGGGAATCAGATATGGGGAATCAGAGGTGGGGAATCAAAGGCGGTGAATCAGAGATGGGGAATCAGAGGCGGGGAATCAGAGGCAGGGAATCAAACACGGGGAATCAGAGGCGGGGAATCAGAGCTGGGGAATCAGAGGCGGGGAATCAGAGTTGGGGAATCAGAGGCGGGGAATCAGATATGGGGAAACAGGGGCGGGGAATCAGAGGCAGGGAAACAGAGGCGGGGAATCAGATATGGGGAATCAGGGGTGGGGAATCAGAGGTTGGGAATCAGAGGCAGGGAATCAGAGGCGTGGAAACAGAGGCGGGGATTCAGATATGGGGAATCAGAGGTGGGGAATCAGGGGCGTGGAATCAGAGGCAGGGAATTAGATGTGGTGAATCAGAGATGGGGAATCAGAGGCAGGGAATCAGAATCAGAAGCGGGGTATCAGTGGCCGGGAATCAGAGGAAGGTAATCAGAGGCAGGGGATGAAACACGGGGAATCAGAGGCTGGGAATCAGAGCTGGGGAATCAGAGGCGGGGAATCAGAGCTGGGGAATCACAGGCGGGGAATCAGAGATGGGGAATCAAGGGGGGAATCAGAGGCAGGGAATCAGATGCGGGGAATCAGAGGCGGGGAATCATAGCTGGCGAATCAGAGGCGGGGAATCAGAGGTGGGCAATCAGAGGATGGGAATCAGATATGGGGAATCAGAGGCAGGGAATCAGAGCTGGGGAATCACAGGCGGGGAATCAGAGTTGGGGAGTCAGAGGCGGGGAATCAGATATGGGGAAACAGAGGCGGGGAATCAGAGGCGGGGAAACATAGGCGGGGAATCAGATATGGGGAATCAGACGTGGGGAATCAGAGGTTGGGAATCAGAAGCAGGGAATCGGAGATGGGGAATCAGAGGCAGGGAATCAGAGGCGGGGAATCAGAGGCGGGGAATCAGAGGCCGGGAATCAGATATGGGGAAACTGAGGCGGGGAATCCGAGGCGGGGAAACAGAGGCGGGGAATCAGATATGGGGAATCAGAGGTGGGGAATCAGAGGTTGGGATTCAGAGGCAGGGAATCAGAGGCTTGGAATCAGATGCATGGAATCAGATGCGGGGAATCAGAGGCGGGGAATCAGAGCTGGGGAATCAGAGGTGGGGAATCAGATTTGGGGAATCAGAGGTGGGGACTTAGATATTGGGAAACAGAGGCGGGGAATCAGAGGCGGGGAATGAGATGTGCGGAATCAGAGATGGGGAATCAGATGCAGGGAATCAGAATCAGAAGCAGGGAATCAGAGGCCGGGAATCAGAGGCCGGATTCAGATGATGGGAATCAGAGGCCTGGAATCAGAGGCGGGGATTCAGAGCTGGGGAATCAGAAGCGGGGAATCAGAGTTGGGGAATCAGAGGCGGGGAATCAGATATGGGGAATCAGAGGCAGGGAATCAGAGGCGGGGAATCAGAGGCAGGGAATCAGACGCGGGGAATCTGAGGCGGGGAATCAGAGCTGGGGAGTCAGAGGTGGGGAATCAGAGTTGGGGAATCAGAGGCAGGGAATTGGATGTGCGGAATCAGAGATGGGGAATCAGAGGTGGGGAATCAGAGGCGGTGAATCAGAGATGGGGAATCAGAGGCGGGGAATCAGAGGCAGGAAATCAGACACGGGGATTCAGAGGCTGGGAATCAGACGGGGGGAATCAAAGGCGGGGAATCAGAGCTGGGGAATCTGAGGCAGGGAATCAGAGTTGGGGATTCAGAGGCGGGGAATCAGATATGGGGAAACAGAGGCGGGGAATCAGAGGCGGGCAAACAGAGGCGGGGAATTAGATATGGGGAATCAGAGGTAGGGAATCAGAGGTGGTGAATCAGTGATGGGGAATCACAGGCGGGGAATAAGAGGCAGGGAATAGAACGCGGGGAATCAGAGGCAGGGAATCAGAGCTGGGGAATCAGAGGCGGGGAATCATAGTTGGGAATCAGAGGCGAGAATCAGATATGGGGAAACAGAGGCGGGGAATCAGAGGCGGGGAAACAGAGGCGGGGAATCAGATATGGGGAATCGGATGCAGGGAATCAGAGGCGGGGAATCAGAGCTGGGGAATCAGAGGCGGGGAATCAGAGTTGGGGCATCAGAGGTGGGGAATTAGATATAGGGAAACAGAGGCGGGGAATCAGAGGCGGGGAAACAGAGGCGGGGAATCAGATATGGGGAATCAGAGGTGGGGAATCAGAGGCAGGGAATCAGAGATGGGGATTCAGAGGCGGGGAATCAGAGGCGGGGAATCAGAGTTGGGGAATCAGAGGCAGGGAATCAGATATGGGGAATCAGAGGCGGGGAATCAGAGCTGGGGAATCAGAGGTGGGGAATCAGAGTTGGGGAATCAGAGTCGGGGACTTAGATATGGGGAAACAGAGGCGGGTAATCAGAGGCGGGGAAACAGACGCGGGGAATCAGAGGCGGGGTAACAGAGGTGGGGAATCAGATATGGGGAATCAGAGGTGGGGAATCAAAGGCGGTGAATCAGAGATGGGGAATCAGAGGCGGGGAATCAGAGGCAGGGAATCAAACACGGGGAATCAGAGGCGGGGAATCAGAGCTGGGGAATCAGAGGCGGGGAATCAGAGTTGGGGAATCAGAGGCGGGGAATCAGATATGGGGAAACAGGGGCGGGGAATCAGAGGCAGGGAAACAGAGGCGGGGAATCAGATATGGGGAATCAGGGGTGGGGAATCAGAGGTTGGGAATCAGAGGCAGGGAATCAGAGGCGTGGAAACAGAGGCAGGAAATCAGACACGGGGATTCAGAGGCTGGGAATCAGACGGGGGGAATCAAAGGCGGGGAATCAGAGCTGGGGAATCTGAGGCAGGGAATCAGAGTTGGGGATTCAGAGGCGGGGAATCAGATATGGGGAAACAGAGGCGGGGAATCAGAGGCGGGCAAACAGAGGCGGGGAATTAGATATGGGGAATCAGAGGTAGGGAATCAGAGGTGGTGAATCAGTGATGGGGAATCACAGGCGGGGAATCAGAGGCAGGGAATAGAACGCGGGGAATCAGAGGCAGGGAATCAGAGCTGGGGAATCAGAGGCGGGGAATCATAGTTGGGAATCAGAGGCGGGAATCAGATATGGGGAAACAGAGGCGGGGAATCAGAGGCGGGGAAACAGAGGCGGGGAATCAGATATGGGGAATCGGATGCAGGGAATCAGAGGCGGGGAATCAGAGCTGGGGAATCAGAGGCGGGGAATCAGAGTTGGGGCATCAGAGGTGGGGAATTAGATATAGGGAAACAGAGGCGGGGAATCAGAGCTGGGGAATCAGAGGCGGGGAATCAGAGTTGGGGAATCAGAGGCAGGGAATCAGATATGGGGTATCAGAGGCGGGGAATCAGAGGCGGGGAAACAGAGGCGGGGAATCAGATATGGGGAATCAGAGGTGGGGAATCAGGGGCAGGGATTCAGTGTCAGGGAATCAGAGGCGGGGAATCAGAGGCGGGGAATCAGAGGCAGGGAATCAGACACGGGGAATCAGAGGCGGGGAATCAGAGATGGGGAATCAGAGGCGGGGAATCAGAGTTGGGGAATCAGAGGCGGGGATTCAGATATGGGGAAATAGAGGCGGGGAATCAGATATGGGGAATCAGAGGTGTGGAATCAGAGGTTTGGAATCAGAGGAAGGGAATCAGAGTCGGGGAAACAGAGGCGGGGAATCAGATATGTGGAATCAGAGGTGGCGAATCAAAGGCGGTGAAACAGAGATGGGGAATCAGGGCAGGGAATCAGAGGCAGGGAATCAAACACGGGGAATCAGAGCTGGGGAATCAGATGCGGGGAATCAGAGTTGGGAATCAGAGGCGGGGAATCAGAGGCGGGGAAACAGAGGCGGGGAATCAGATATGGGGAATCAGAGGTGGGGAATCAGAGGTTGGGAATCAGAGGCAGGGAATCGGAGATGGGGAATCAGAGGCAGGGAATCAGAGGCGGGGAATCAGAGGCGGGGAATCAGAGGCCGGGAATCAGATATGGGGAAACTGAGGCGGGGAATCCGAGGCGGGGAAACAGAGGCGGGGAATCAGATATGGGGAATCAGAGGTGGGGAATCAGAGGTTGGGAATCAGAGGCAGGGAATCAGAGGCTTGGAATCAGATGCAGGGAATCAGATGCGGGGAATCAGAGGCGGGGAATCAGAGCTGGGGAATCAGAGGTGGGGAATCAGATTTGGGGAATCAGAGGTGGGGACTTAGATATTGGGAAACAGAGGCGGGGAATCAGAGGCGGGGAAACAGAGGCGGGGAATCAGATATGGGGAATCAGAGGTGGGGAATCAGAGGCAGGGAATAAGATGTGCGGAATCAGAGATGGGGAATCAGAGGCAGGGAATCAGATGCGGGGAATCAGAGGCGGGGAATCAGAGCTGGGGAATCAGAGGCGGGGTATTAGAGTTGGGGAATCAGAGGCGGGGAATCAGATATGGGGAAACAGAGGTGGGGAATCAGAGGCGGGGAAACAGAGGCAGGGAATCAGATATGGGGAATCAGAGGTGGGGAATCAGAGATGGGGAATCAGAGGCGGTGAATCAGAGATGGGGAATCAGAGGCGGGGAATCAGAGGCAGGAAATCAGACACGGGGATTCAGAGGCTGGGAATCAGACGGGGGGAATCAAAGGCGGGGAATCAGAGCTGGGGAATCAGAGGCAGGGAATCAGAGGCGGGGAATCAGATATGTGGAATCAGAGGCTGGGATTCAGAGGCGGGGAATCAGAGGCAGGGAATCAGACACGGGGAATCAGTGGTGGGGAATCAGAGATGGGGAATCAGAGGCGGGGAATCAGAGGCAGGGAATCAGACGCGGGGAATCTGAGGCGGGGAATCAGAGCTGGGGAATCAGAGGTGGGGAATCAGAGTTGGGGAATCAGAGGCAGGGAATCGGATGTGCGGAATCAGAGATGGGGAATCAGATGTGGGGAATCAGAGGAACAGGGATGGGGAATCAGAGGCGGGGAATCAGAGGCAGGAAATCAGACACGGGGATTCAGAGGCTGGGAATCAGACGGGGGGAATCAAAGGCGGGGAATCAGAGCTGGGGAATCAGAGGCAGGGAATCAGAGTTGGGGATTCAGAGACAGGGAATCAGATATGGGGAAACAGAGGCGGGGAATCAGAGGCGGGCAAACAGAGGCGGGGTATTAGATATGGGGAATCAGAGGTGGAGAATCAGAGGTGGTGAATCAGTGATGGGGAATCACAGGCTGGGAATCAGAGGCAGGGAATAGAACGCAGGGAATCAGACGCAGGGAATAAGAGCTGGGGAATCAGAGGCGGGGAATCATAGTTGGGAATCAGAGGCGGGGAATCAGATATGAGGAAACAGAGGCGGGGAATCAGAGGCGGGGAAACAGAGGCGGGGAATCAGATATGGGGAATCGGATGCGGGGAATCAGAGGCGGGGAATCAGAGCTGGGGAATCAGAGGCGGGGAATCAGAGTTGGGGCATCAGAGGTGGGGAATTAGATATAGGGAAACAGAGGCGGGGAATCAGAGGCGGGGAAACAGAGGCGGCGAATCAGATATGGGGAATCAGAGGTGGGGAATCAGAGGCAGGGAATCAGATGTGCGGAATCAGAGATGGGGAATCAGAGGCAGGGAATCAGAATCAGAAGCGGGGAATCAGAGGCCGGGAATCAGAGGCCGGGAATCAGATGCTGGGAATAAGAGGCCGGGAATCAGAGGTGGGGAATCAGAGTCCGGGAATCAGAGATGGGGATTCAGAGGCGGGGAATGAGATATGGAGAATCAGAGGCGGGGAATCAGAGGCCGGGAAACAGAGGTGGGGAATCAGATATCGGGAATCAGAGGTGGCGAATCAAAGGCGGTGAATCAAAGATGGGGAATCAGAGGCGGGGAATCAGAGGCAGGGAATCAGATGCGGGGAATCAGAGGCGGGGAATCAGAGCTGGCGAATCAGAGGCGGGGAATCAGAGGTGGGCAATCAGAGGCGGGGAATCAGATATGGGGAATCAGAGGCGGGGAATCAGAGGCGGGGAAACAGAGGCGGGGAATCAAATATAGGGAATCAGAGGTGGGGAATCAGAGGTTGTGAATCAGAGATGGGGAATCAAGGCGGGGAATCAGAGGCAGGGAATCAGACACGGGGAATCAGAGGCGGGGATTCAGAGCTGGGGAATCAGAGGCGGGGAATCAGAGTTGGGGAATCAGAGGCAGGGAATCAGATATGGGGAATCAGAGGCGGGGAATCAGAGGCGGGGAAACAGAGGCGGGGAATCAGATATGGGGAATCAGAGGTGGGGAATCAGGGGCAGGGATTCAGTGTCAGGGAATCAGAGGCGGGGAATCAGAGGCGGGGAATCAGAGGCAGGGAATCAGACACGGGGAATCAGAGGCGGGGAATCAGAGATGGGGAATCAGAGGCGGGGAATCAGAGTTGGGGAATCAGAGGCGGGGATTCAGATATGGGGAAATAGAGGCGGGGAATCAGATATGGGGAATCAGAGGTGTGGAATCAGAGGTTTGGAATCAGAGGAAGGGAATCAGAGTCGGGGAAACAGAGGCGGGGAATCAGATATGTGGAATCAGAGGTGGCGAATCAAAGGCGGTGAAACAGAGATGGGGAATCAGGGCAGGGAATCAGAGGCAGGGAATCAAACACGGGGAATCAGAGCTAGGGAATCAGAGGTGGTGAATCAGTGATGGGGAATCACAGGCGGGGAATCAGAGGCAGGGAATAGAACGCGGGGAATCAGAGGCAGGGAATCAGAGCTGGGGAATCAGAGGCGGGGAATCATAGTTGGGAATCAGAGGCGGGAATCAGATATGGGGAAACAGAGGCGGGGAATCAGAGGCGGGGAAACAGAGGCGGGGAATCAGATATGGGGAATCGGATGCAGGGAATCAGAGGCGGGGAATCAGAGCTGGGGAATCAGAGGCGGGGAATCAGAGTTGGGGCATCAGAGGTGGGGAATTAGATATAGGGAAACAGAGGCGGGGAATCAGAGGCGGGGAAACAGAGGCGGGGAATCAGATATGGGGAATCAGAGGTGGGGAATCAGAGGCAGGGAATCAGATGTGCGGAATCAGAGATGGGGAATAAGAGGCAGGGAATCAGAATCAGAAGCGGGGAATCAGAGGCCGGGAATCAGAGGCTGGGAATCAGATGCTGGGAATAAGAGGCCGGGAATCAGAGGTGGGGAATCAGATATGGGGAATCAGAGGTGGCGAATCAAAGGCGGTGAATCAGAGATGGGGAATCAGAGGCGGGGAATCAGAGGCAGGGAATCAGATGCGGGGAATCAGAGGAGGGGAATCAGAGCTGGCGAATCAGAGGCTGGGAATCAGAGGTGGGCAATCAGAGGCGGGGAATCAGATATGGGGAATCAGAGGCGGGGAATCAGAGGCGGGGAAACAGAGGCGGGGAATCAAATATAGGGAATCAGAGGTGGGGAATCAGAGGTTGTGAATCAGAGATGGGGAATCAAGGCGGGGAATCAGAGGCAGGGAATCAGACGCGGGGAATCAGAGGCGGGGATTCAGAGCTGGGGAATCAGAGGCGGGGAATCAGAGTTGGGGAATCAGAGGCAGAGAATCAGATATGGGGAATCAGAGGCGGGGAATCAGAGGCGGGGAAACAGAGGCCGGGAATCAGATGTGGGGAATCAGAGGTGGGGAATCAGGGGCAGGGAATCAGTGGCAGGGAATCAGAGGCGGGGAATCAGAGGCGGGGAATCAAAGGCAGGGAATCAGACACGGGGAATCAGAGGCGGGGAATCAGAGATGGGGAATCAGAGGCGGGGAATCAGAGGCAGGGAATCGGATGCCGGGAATCAGAGTCGGGGAATCAGAGCTGGGGAATCAGAGGCGGGGAATCAGAGTTGGGGAATCAGAGGCGGGGAATCAGATATGGGGAAATAGAGGCGGGGAATCAGATATGGGGAATCAGAGGTGTGGAATCAGAGGTTGGGAATCAGAGGCAGGGAATCAGAGTCGGGGAAACAGAGGCGGGGAATCAGATATGGGGAATCAGAGGTGGCGAATCAAAGGCGGTGAAACAGAGATGGGGAATCAAGGCAGGGAATCAGAGGCAGGGAATCAAACACGGGGAATCAGAGCTGGGGAATCAGAGGCGGGGAATCAGAGTTGGGAATCAGAGGCGGGGAATCAGAGGCGGGGAAACAGAGGCGGGGAATCAGATATGGGGAATCAGAGGTGGGGAATCCGAGGTTGGGAATCAGAGGCAGGGAATCAGAGGCGGAAAATCAGAGGCGGGGAATCAGAGGAAGGGAATCAGATGTGCGGAATCGGAGATGGGGAATCAGAGGCAGGGAATCAGAGGCGGGGAATCAGAGGCGGGGAATCAGAGGCCGGGAATCAGATATGGGGAAACAGAGGCGTGGAATCCGAGGCGGGGAAACAGAGGCGGGGAATCAGATATGGGGAATCAGAGGTGGGGAATCAGAGGTTGGGAATCAGAGGCAGGGAATCAGAGGCTTGGAATCAGATGCAGGGAATCAGATGCGGGGAATCAGAGGCGGGGAATCAGAGCTGGGGAATCAGAGGTGGGGAATCAGATTTTGGGAATCAGAGGCGGGGACTTAGATATTGGGAAACAGAGGCGGGGAATCAGAGGCGGGGAAACCCAGGTGGGGAATCAGATATGGGGAATCAGAGGTGGGGAATCAGAGGCAAGGAATCAGATGCGCGGAATCAGAGATGGGGAATCAGAGGCAGGGAATCAGAATCAGAAGCAGGGAATCAGAGGCCGGGAATCAAAGGCCGGAATCAGATGCTGGGAATCAGAGGCCTGGAATCAGAGGCGGGGAATCAGAGGCAGGGAATCAGATGCGGGGAATCAGAGGCGGGGAATCAGAGCTGGGGAATCAGAGGCGGGGATTCAGAGTTGGGGAATCAGAGGCGGGGAATCAGAGGCGGGGAAACAGAGGCGGGGAATCAGATATGGGGAATCAGAGGTGGGGAATCAGAGGTTGGGAATCAGAAGCAGGGAATCAGAGGCGGGGAATCAGAGGCGGGGAATCAGAGGCAGGGAATCCGATGTGCTGAATCAGAGATGGGGAATCAGAGGCAGGGAATCAGAGGCGGGGAATCAGAGGCGGAGAATCAGAGGCCGGGAATCAGATATGGGGAAACAGAGGCGGGGAATCAGAGGCGGGGAAACAGAGGCGGGGAATCAGATATGGGGAATCAGAGGTGGGGAATCAGAGGTTGGGAATCAGAGGCAGGGAATCAGAGGCTGGGAATCAGATGCAGGGAATCAGATGCGGGAAATCAGAGGCGGGGAATCAGAGCTGGGGAATCAGAGGTGGGGAATCAGAGTTGGGGAATCAGAGTCGGGGACTTAGATATGGGGAAACAGGCGGGTAATCAGAGGCGGGGAAACAGAAGCGGGGAATCAGAGGCGGGGATTCAGAGCTGGGGAATCAGAGGCGGGGAATCAGAGTTGGGGAATCAGAGGCGGGGAATCAGATATGGGGAATCAGAGGCGGGGAATCAGAGGCGGGGAAACAGAGGCAGGGAATCAGATATGGGGAATCAGAGGTGGGGTATCAGGGGCAGGGAATCAGTGGCAGGGAATCAGAGGCGGGGAATCAGAGGCGGGGAATCAGAGGCAGGGAATCAGACACGGGGAATCAGATATGGGGAAACAGAGGCGGGGAATCAGAGGCGGGCAAACAGAGGCGGGGAATTAGATATGGGGAATCAGAGGTGGGGAATCAGAGGTGGTGAATCAGAGATGGGGAATCACAGGCGGGGAATCAGAGGCAGGGAATAGAACGCGGGGAATCAGAGCTGGGGAATCAGAGGCGGGGAATCATAGTTGGGAATCAGAGGCGGGGAATCAGATATGGGGAAACAGAGGCGGGGAATCAAAGGCGGGGAAACAGAGGCGGGGAATCAGATATGGGGAATCGGATGCGGGGAATCAGAGGCGGGGAATCAGAGCTGGGGAATCAGAGGCGGGGTATCAGAGTTGGGGCATCTGAGGTGGGGAATTAGATATGGGGAAACAGAGGCGGGGAATCAGAGACGGGGAAACAGAGGCGAGGAATCAGATATGGGGAATCAGAGGTGGGGAATCAGAGGCAGGGAATCAGATGTGCGGAATCAGAGATGGGGAATCAGAGGCAGGGAATCAGAATCTGAAGCGGGGAATCAGAGGCCGGGAATCAGAGGCCGGGATTCAGATGCCGGGAATAAGAGGCCGGGAATCAGAGGTGGGGAATCAGAGTCCGGGAATCAGAGATTGGGATTCAGAGGCGGGGAATGATATATGGGGAATCAGAGGCGGGGAATCAGAGGCGGGGTAACAGAGGTGGGGAATCAGATATGGGGAATCAGAGGTGGGGAATCAAAGGCGGTGAATCAGAGATGGGGAATCAGAGGCGGGGAATCAGAGGCAGGGAATCAAACACGGGGAATCAGAGGCGGGGAATCAGAGCTGGGGAATCAGAGGCGGGGAATCAGAGTTGGGGAATCAGAGGCGGGGAATCAGATATGGGGAAACAGGGGCGGGGAATCAGAGGCAGGGAAACAGAGGCGGGGAATCAGATATGGGGAATCAGGGGTGGGGAATCAGAGGTTGGGAATCAGAGGCAGGGAATCAGAGGCGTGGAAACAGAGGCGGGGATTCAGATATGGGGAATCAGAGGTGGGGAATCAGGGGCGTGGAATCAGAGGCAGGGAATTAGATGTGGTGAATCAGAGATGGGGAATCAGAGGCAGGGAATCAGAATCAGAAGCGGGGTATCAGTGGCCGGGAATCAGAGGAAGGTAATCAGAGGCAGGGGATGAAACACGGGGAATCAGAGGCTGGGAATCAGAGCTGGGGAATCAGAGGCGGGGAATCAGAGCTGGGGAATCACAGGCGGGGAATCAGAGATGGGGAATCAAGGGGGGAATCAGAGGCAGGGAATCAGATGCGGGGAATCAGAGGCGGGGAATCATAGCTGGCGAATCAGAGGCGGGGAATCAGAGGTGGGCAATCAGAGGATGGGAATCAGATATGGGGAATCAGAGGCAGGGAATCAGAGCTGGGGAATCACAGGCGGGGAATCAGAGTTGGGGAGTCAGAGGCGGGGAATCAGATATGGGGAAACAGAGGCGGGGAATCAGAGGCGGGGAAACATAGGCGGGGAATCAGATATGGGGAATCAGACGTGGGGAATCAGAGGTTGGGAATCAGAAGCAGGGAATCGGAGATGGGGAATCAGAGGCAGGGAATCAGAGGCGGGGAATCAGAGGCGGGGAATCAGAGGCCGGGAATCAGATATGGGGAAACTGAGGCGGGGAATCCGAGGCGGGGAAACAGAGGCGGGGAATCAGATATGGGGAATCAGAGGTGGGGAATCAGAGGTTGGGATTCAGAGGCAGGGAATCAGAGGCTTGGAATCAGATGCATGGAATCAGATGCGGGGAATCAGAGGCGGGGAATCAGAGCTGGGGAATCAGAGGTGGGGAATCAGATTTGGGGAATCAGAGGTGGGGACTTAGATATTGGGAAACAGAGGCGGGGAATCAGAGGCGGGGAAACAGAGGCGGGGAATCAGATATGGGGATTCAGAGGTGGGGAATCAGAGGCAGGGAATCAGATGTGCGGAATCAGAGATGGGGAATCAGATGCAGGGAATCAGAATCAGAAGCGGGGAATCAGAGGCCGGGAATCAGAGGCCGGATTCAGATGATGGGAATCAGAGGCCTGGAATCAGAGGCGGGGATTCAGAGCTGGGGAATCAGAAGCGGGGAATCAGAGTTGGGGAATCAGAGGCGGGGAATCAGATATGGGGAATCAGAGGCAGGGAATCAGAGGCGGGGAATCAGAGGCAGGGAATCAGACGCGGGGAATCTGAGGCGGGGAATCAGAGCTGGGGAGTCAGAGGTGGGGAATCAGAGTTGGGGAATCAGAGGCAGGGAATTGGATGTGCGGAATCAGAGATGGGGAATCAGAGGTGGGGAATCAGAGGCGGTGAATCAGAGATGGGGAATCAGAGGCGGGGAATCAGAGGCAGGAAATCAGACACGGGGATTCAGAGGCTGGGAATCAGACGGGGGGAATCAAAGGCGGGGAATCAGAGCTGGGGAATCTGAGGCAGGGAATCAGAGTTGGGGATTCAGAGGCGGGGAATCAGATATGGGGAAACAGAGGCGGGGAATCAGAGGCGGGCAAACAGAGGCGGGGAATTAGATATGGGGAATCAGAGGTAGGGAATCAGAGGTGGTGAATCAGTGATGGGGAATCACAGGCGGGGAATAAGAGGCAGGGAATAGAACGCGGGGAATCAGAGGCAGGGAATCAGAGCTGGGGAATCAGAGGCGGGGAATCATAGTTGGGAATCAGAGGCGGGAATCAGATATGGGGAAACAGAGGCGGGGAATCAGAGGCGGGGAAACAGAGGCGGGGAATCAGATATGGGGAATCGGATGCAGGGAATCAGAGGCGGGGAATCAGAGCTGGGGAATCAGAGGCGGGGAATCAGAGTTGGGGCATCAGAGGTGGGGAATTAGATATAGGGAAACAGAGGCGGGGAATCAGAGGCGGGGAAACAGAGGCGGGGAATCAGATATGGGGAATCAGAGGTGGGGAATCAGAGGCAGGGAATCAGAGATGGGGATTCAGAGGCGGGGAATGAGATATGGAGAATCAGAGGCGGGGAATCAGAGGTGGGGAAACAGAGGTGCGGAATCAGATATGGGGAATCAGAGGTGGCGAATCAAAGGCGGTGAATAAGAGATGGGGAATCAGAGGCGGGGAATCAGAGGCGGGGAATCAGAGTTGGGGAATCAGAGGCAGGGAATCAGATATGGGGAATCAGAGGCGGGGAATCAGAGCTGGGGAATCAGAGGTGGGGAATCAGAGTTGGGGAATCAGAGTCGGGGACTTAGATATGGGGAAACAGAGGCGGGTAATCAGAGGCGGGGAAACAGACGCGGGGAATCAGAGGCGGGGTAACAGAGGTGGGGAATCAGATATGGGGAATCAGAGGTGGGGAATCAAAGGCGGTGAATCAGAGATGGGGAATCAGAGGCGGGGAATCAGAGGCAGGGAATCAAACACGGGGAATCAGAGGCGGGGAATCAGAGCTGGGGAATCAGAGGCGGGGAATCAGAGTTGGGGAATCAGAGGCGGGGAATCAGATATGGGGAAACAGGGGCGGGGAATCAGAGGCAGGGAAACAGAGGCGGGGAATCAGATATGGGGAATCAGGGGTGGGGAATCAGAGGTTGGGAATCAGAGGCAGGGAATCAGAGGCGTGGAAACAGAGGCGGGGATTCAGATATGGGGAATCAGAGGTGGGGAATCAGGGGCGTGGAATCAGAGGCAGGGAATTAGATGTGGTGAATCAGAGATGGGGAATCAGAGGCAGGGAATCAGAATCAGAAGCGGGGTATCAGTGGCCGGGAATCAGAGGAAGGTAATCAGAGGCAGGGGATCAAACACGGGGAATCAGAGGCTGGGAATCAGAGCTGGGGAATCAGAGGCGGGGAATCAGAGCTGGGGAATCACAGGCGGGGAATCAGAGATGGGGAATCAAGGGGGGAATCAGAGGCAGGGAATCAGATATGGGGAATCGGATGCGGGGAATCAGAGGCGGGGAATCAGAGCTGGGGAATCAGAGGCGGGGTATCAGAGTTGGGGCATCTGAGGTGGGGAATTAGATATGGGGAAACAGAGGCGGGGAATCAGAGACGGGGAAACAGAGGCGAGGAATCAGATATGGGGAATCAGAGGTGGGGAATCAGAGGCAGGGAATCAGATGTGCGGAATCAGAGATGGGGAATCAGAGGCAGGGAATCAGAATCTGAAGCGGGGAATCAGAGGCCGGGAATCAGAGGCCGGGATTCAGATGCCGGGAATAAGAGGCCGGGAATCAGAGGTGGGGAATCAGAGTCCGGGAATCAGAGATTGGGATTCAGAGGCGGGGAATGATATATGGGGAATCAGAGGCGGGGAATCAGAGGCGGGGTAACAGAGGTGGGGAATCAGATATGGGGAATCAGAGGTGGGGAATCAAAGGCGGTGAATCAGAGATGGGGAATCAGAGGCGGGGAATCAGAGGCAGGGAATCAAACACGGGGAATCAGAGGCGGGGAATCAGAGCTGGGGAATCAGAGGCGGGGAATCAGAGTTGGGGAATCAGAGGCGGGGAATCAGATATGGGGAAACAGGGGCGGGGAATCAGAGGCAGGGAAACAGAGGCGGGGAATCAGATATGGGGAATCAGGGGTGGGGAATCAGAGGTTGGGAATCAGAGGCAGGGAATCAGAGGCGTGGAAACAGAGGCGGGGATTCAGATATGGGGAATCAGAGGTGGGGAATCAGGGGCGTGGAATCAGAGGCAGGGAATTAGATGTGGTGAATCAGAGATGGGGAATCAGAGGCAGGGAATCAGAATCAGAAGCGGGGTATCAGTGGCCGGGAATCAGAGGAAGGTAATCAGAGGCAGGGGATGAAACACGGGGAATCAGAGGCTGGGAATCAGAGCTGGGGAATCAGAGGCGGGGAATCAGAGCTGGGGAATCACAGGCGGGGAATCAGAGATGGGGAATCAAGGGGGGAATCAGAGGCAGGGAATCAGATGCGGGGAATCAGAGGCGGGGAATCATAGCTGGCGAATCAGAGGCGGGGAATCAGAGGTGGGCAATCAGAGGATGGGAATCAGATATGGGGAATCAGAGGCAGGGAATCAGAGCTGGGGAATCACAGGCGGGGAATCAGAGTTGGGGAGTCAGAGGCGGGGAATCAGATATGGGGAAACAGAGGCGGGGAATCAGAGGCGGGGAAACATAGGCGGGGAATCAGATATGGGGAATCAGACGTGGGGAATCAGAGGTTGGGAATCAGAAGCAGGGAATCGGAGATGGGGAATCAGAGGCAGGGAATCAGAGGCGGGGAATCAGAGGCGGGGAATCAGAGGCCGGGAATCAGATATGGGGAAACTGAGGCGGGGAATCCGAGGCGGGGAAACAGAGGCGGGGAATCAGATATGGGGAATCAGAGGTGGGGAATCAGAGGTTGGGATTCAGAGGCAGGGAATCAGAGGCTTGGAATCAGATGCATGGAATCAGATGCGGGGAATCAGAGGCGGGGAATCAGAGCTGGGGAATCAGAGGTGGGGAATCAGATTTGGGGAATCAGAGGTGGGGACTTAGATATTGGGAAACAGAGGCGGGGAATCAGAGGCGGGGAATGAGATGTGCGGAATCAGAGATGGGGAATCAGATGCAGGGAATCAGAATCAGAAGCAGGGAATCAGAGGCCGGGAATCAGAGGCCGGATTCAGATGATGGGAATCAGAGGCCTGGAATCAGAGGCGGGGATTCAGAGCTGGGGAATCAGAAGCGGGGAATCAGAGTTGGGGAATCAGAGGCGGGGAATCAGATATGGGGAATCAGAGGCAGGGAATCAGAGGCGGGGAATCAGAGGCAGGGAATCAGACGCGGGGAATCTGAGGCGGGGAATCAGAGCTGGGGAGTCAGAGGTGGGGAATCAGAGTTGGGGAATCAGAGGCAGGGAATTGGATGTGCGGAATCAGAGATGGGGAATCAGAGGTGGGGAATCAGAGGCGGTGAATCAGAGATGGGGAATCAGAGGCGGGGAATCAGAGGCAGGAAATCAGACACGGGGATTCAGAGGCTGGGAATCAGACGGGGGGAATCAAAGGCGGGGAATCAGAGCTGGGGAATCTGAGGCAGGGAATCAGAGTTGGGGATTCAGAGGCGGGGAATCAGATATGGGGAAACAGAGGCGGGGAATCAGAGGCGGGCAAACAGAGGCGGGGAATTAGATATGGGGAATCAGAGGTAGGGAATCAGAGGTGGTGAATCAGTGATGGGGAATCACAGGCGGGGAATAAGAGGCAGGGAATAGAACGCGGGGAATCAGAGGCAGGGAATCAGAGCTGGGGAATCAGAGGCGGGGAATCATAGTTGGGAATCAGAGGCGAGAATCAGATATGGGGAAACAGAGGCGGGGAATCAGAGGCGGGGAAACAGAGGCGGGGAATCAGATATGGGGAATCGGATGCAGGGAATCAGAGGCGGGGAATCAGAGCTGGGGAATCAGAGGCGGGGAATCAGAGTTGGGGCATCAGAGGTGGGGAATTAGATATAGGGAAACAGAGGCGGGGAATCAGAGGCGGGGAAACAGAGGCGGGGAATCAGATATGGGGAATCAGAGGTGGGGAATCAGAGGCAGGGAATCAGAGATGGGGATTCAGAGGCGGGGAATCAGAGGCGGGGAATCAGAGTTGGGGAATCAGAGGCAGGGAATCAGATATGGGGAATCAGAGGCGGGGAATCAGAGCTGGGGAATCAGAGGTGGGGAATCAGAGTTGGGGAATCAGAGTCGGGGACTTAGATATGGGGAAACAGAGGCGGGTAATCAGAGGCGGGGAAACAGACGCGGGGAATCAGAGGCGGGGTAACAGAGGTGGGGAATCAGATATGGGGAATCAGAGGTGGGGAATCAAAGGCGGTGAATCAGAGATGGGGAATCAGAGGCGGGGAATCAGAGGCAGGGAATCAAACACGGGGAATCAGAGGCGGGGAATCAGAGCTGGGGAATCAGAGGCGGGGAATCAGAGTTGGGGAATCAGAGGCGGGGAATCAGATATGGGGAAACAGGGGCGGGGAATCAGAGGCAGGGAAACAGAGGCGGGGAATCAGATATGGGGAATCAGGGGTGGGGAATCAGAGGTTGGGAATCAGAGGCAGGGAATCAGAGGCGTGGAAACAGAGGCAGGAAATCAGACACGGGGATTCAGAGGCTGGGAATCAGACGGGGGGAATCAAAGGCGGGGAATCAGAGCTGGGGAATCTGAGGCAGGGAATCAGAGTTGGGGATTCAGAGGCGGGGAATCAGATATGGGGAAACAGAGGCGGGGAATCAGAGGCGGGCAAACAGAGGCGGGGAATTAGATATGGGGAATCAGAGGTAGGGAATCAGAGGTGGTGAATCAGTGATGGGGAATCACAGGCGGGGAATCAGAGGCAGGGAATAGAACGCGGGGAATCAGAGGCAGGGAATCAGAGCTGGGGAATCAGAGGCGGGGAATCATAGTTGGGAATCAGAGGCGGGAATCAGATATGGGGAAACAGAGGCGGGGAATCAGAGGCGGGGAAACAGAGGCGGGGAATCAGATATGGGGAATCGGATGCAGGGAATCAGAGGCGGGGAATCAGAGCTGGGGAATCAGAGGCGGGGAATCAGAGTTGGGGCATCAGAGGTGGGGAATTAGATATAGGGAAACAGAGGCGGGGAATCAGAGCTGGGGAATCAGAGGCGGGGAATCAGAGTTGGGGAATCAGAGGCAGGGAATCAGATATGGGGTATCAGAGGCGGGGAATCAGAGGCGGGGAAACAGAGGCGGGGAATCAGATATGGGGAATCAGAGGTGGGGAATCAGGGGCAGGGATTCAGTGTCAGGGAATCAGAGGCGGGGAATCAGAGGCGGGGAATCAGAGGCAGGGAATCAGACACGGGGAATCAGAGGCGGGGAATCAGAGATGGGGAATCAGAGGCGGGGAATCAGAGTTGGGGAATCAGAGGCGGGGATTCAGATATGGGGAAATAGAGGCGGGGAATCAGATATGGGGAATCAGAGGTGTGGAATCAGAGGTTTGGAATCAGAGGAAGGGAATCAGAGTCGGGGAAACAGAGGCGGGGAATCAGATATGTGGAATCAGAGGTGGCGAATCAAAGGCGGTGAAACAGAGATGGGGAATCAGGGCAGGGAATCAGAGGCAGGGAATCAAACACGGGGAATCAGAGCTGGGGAATCAGATGCGGGGAATCAGAGTTGGGAATCAGAGGCGGGGAATCAGAGGCGGGGAAACAGAGGCGGGGAATCAGATATGGGGAATCAGAGGTGGGGAATCAGAGGTTGGGAATCAGAGGCAGGGAATCGGAGATGGGGAATCAGAGGCAGGGAATCAGAGGCGGGGAATCAGAGGCGGGGAATCAGAGGCCGGGAATCAGATATGGGGAAACTGAGGCGGGGAATCCGAGGCGGGGAAACAGAGGCGGGGAATCAGATATGGGGAATCAGAGGTGGGGAATCAGAGGTTGGGAATCAGAGGCAGGGAATCAGAGGCTTGGAATCAGATGCAGGGAATCAGATGCGGGGAATCAGAGGCGGGGAATCAGAGCTGGGGAATCAGAGGTGGGGAATCAGATTTGGGGAATCAGAGGTGGGGACTTAGATATTGGGAAACAGAGGCGGGGAATCAGAGGCGGGGAAACAGAGGCGGGGAATCAGATATGGGGAATCAGAGGTGGGGAATCAGAGGCAGGGAATAAGATGTGCGGAATCAGAGATGGGGAATCAGAGGCAGGGAATCAGATGCGGGGAATCAGAGGCGGGGAATCAGAGCTGGGGAATCAGAGGCGGGGTATTAGAGTTGGGGAATCAGAGGCGGGGAATCAGATATGGGGAAACAGAGGTGGGGAATCAGAGGCGGGGAAACAGAGGCAGGGAATCAGATATGGGGAATCAGAGGTGGGGAATCAGAGATGGGGAATCAGAGGCGGTGAATCAGAGATGGGGAATCAGAGGCGGGGAATCAGAGGCAGGAAATCAGACACGGGGATTCAGAGGCTGGGAATCAGACGGGGGGAATCAAAGGCGGGGAATCAGAGCTGGGGAATCAGAGGCAGGGAATCAGAGGCGGGGAATCAGATATGTGGAATCAGAGGCTGGGATTCAGAGGCGGGGAATCAGAGGCAGGGAATCAGACACGGGGAATCAGTGGTGGGGAATCAGAGATGGGGAATCAGAGGCGGGGAATCAGAGGCAGGGAATCAGACGCGGGGAATCTGAGGCGGGGAATCAGAGCTGGGGAATCAGAGGTGGGGAATCAGAGTTGGGGAATCAGAGGCAGGGAATCGGATGTGCGGAATCAGAGATGGGGAATCAGATGTGGGGAATCAGAGGAACAGGGATGGGGAATCAGAGGCGGGGAATCAGAGGCAGGAAATCAGACACGGGGATTCAGAGGCTGGGAATCAGACGGGGGGAATCAAAGGCGGGGAATCAGAGCTGGGGAATCAGAGGCAGGGAATCAGAGTTGGGGATTCAGAGACAGGGAATCAGATATGGGGAAACAGAGGCGGGGAATCAGAGGCGGGCAAACAGAGGCGGGGTATTAGATATGGGGAATCAGAGGTGGAGAATCAGAGGTGGTGAATCAGTGATGGGGAATCACAGGCTGGGAATCAGAGGCAGGGAATAGAACGCAGGGAATCAGACGCAGGGAATAAGAGCTGGGGAATCAGAGGCGGGGAATCATAGTTGGGAATCAGAGGCGGGGAATCAGATATGAGGAAACAGAGGCGGGGAATCAGAGGCGGGGAAACAGAGGCGGGGAATCAGATATGGGGAATCGGATGCGGGGAATCAGAGGCGGGGAATCAGAGCTGGGGAATCAGAGGCGGGGAATCAGAGTTGGGGCATCAGAGGTGGGGAATTAGATATAGGGAAACAGAGGCGGGGAATCAGAGGCGGGGAAACAGAGGCGGCGAATCAGATATGGGGAATCAGAGGTGGGGAATCAGAGGCAGGGAATCAGATGTGCGGAATCAGAGATGGGGAATCAGAGGCAGGGAATCAGAATCAGAAGCGGGGAATCAGAGGCCGGGAATCAGAGGCCGGGAATCAGATGCTGGGAATAAGAGGCCGGGAATCAGAGGTGGGGAATCAGAGTCCGGGAATCAGAGATGGGGATTCAGAGGCGGGGAATGAGATATGGAGAATCAGAGGCGGGGAATCAGAGGCCGGGAAACAGAGGTGGGGAATCAGATATCGGGAATCAGAGGTGGCGAATCAAAGGCGGTGAATCAAAGATGGGGAATCAGAGGCGGGGAATCAGAGGCAGGGAATCAGATGCGGGGAATCAGAGGCGGGGAATCAGAGCTGGCGAATCAGAGGCGGGGAATCAGAGGTGGGCAATCAGAGGCGGGGAATCAGATATGGGGAATCAGAGGCGGGGAATCAGAGGCGGGGAAACAGAGGCGGGGAATCAAATATAGGGAATCAGAGGTGGGGAATCAGAGGTTGTGAATCAGAGATGGGGAATCAAGGCGGGGAATCAGAGGCAGGGAATCAGACACGGGGAATCAGAGGCGGGGATTCAGAGCTGGGGAATCAGAGGCGGGGAATCAGAGTTGGGGAATCAGAGGCAGGGAATCAGATATGGGGAATCAGAGGCGGGGAATCAGAGGCGGGGAAACAGAGGCGGGGAATCAGATATGGGGAATCAGAGGTGGGGAATCAGGGGCAGGGATTCAGTGTCAGGGAATCAGAGGCGGGGAATCAGAGGCGGGGAATCAGAGGCAGGGAATCAGACACGGGGAATCAGAGGCGGGGAATCAGAGATGGGGAATCAGAGGCGGGGAATCAGAGTTGGGGAATCAGAGGCGGGGATTCAGATATGGGGAAATAGAGGCGGGGAATCAGATATGGGGAATCAGAGGTGTGGAATCAGAGGTTTGGAATCAGAGGAAGGGAATCAGAGTCGGGGAAACAGAGGCGGGGAATCAGATATGTGGAATCAGAGGTGGCGAATCAAAGGCGGTGAAACAGAGATGGGGAATCAGGGCAGGGAATCAGAGGCAGGGAATCAAACACGGGGAATCAGAGCTGGGGAATCAGAGGCGGGGAATCAGAGTTGGGAATCAGAGGCGGGGAATCAGAGGCGGGGAAACAGAGGCGGGGAATCAGATATGGGGAATCAGAGGTGGGGAATCAGAGGTTGGGAATCAGAGGCAGGGAATCGGAGATGGGGAATCAGAGGCAGGGAATCAGAGGCGGGGAATCAGAGGCGGGGAATCAGAGGCCGGGAATCAGATATGGGGAAACTGAGGCGGGGAATCCGAGGCGGGGAAACAGAGGCGGGGAATCAGATATGGGGAATCAGAGGTGGGGAATCAGAGGTTGGGAATCAGAGGCAGGGAATCAGAGGCTTGGAATCAGATGCAGGGAATCAGATGCGGGGAATCAGAGGCGGGGAATCAGAGCTGGGGAATCAGAGGTGGGGAATCAGATTTGGGGAATCAGAGGTGGGGACTTAGATATTGGGAAACAGAGGCAGGGAATCAGAGGCGGGGAAACAGAGGCGGGGAATCAGATATGGGGAATCAGAGGTGGGGAATCAGAGGCAGGGAATAAGATGTGCGGAATCAGAGATGGGGAATCAGAGGCAGGGAATCAGAATCAGAAGCAGGGAATCAGAGGCCGGGAATCAGAGGCCGGAATCAGATGATGGGAATCAGAGGCCTGGAATCAGAGGCGGGGAATCAAAGGCAGGGAATCAGATTCGGGGAATCAGAGGCGGGGAATCAGAGCTGGGGAATCAGAGGCGGGGTATTAGAGTTGGGGAATCAGAGGCGGGGAATCAGATATGGGGAAACAGAGGTAGGGAATCAGAGGCGGGGAAACAGAGGCAGGGAATCAGATATGGGGAATCAGAGGCGGGGAATCAGAGGTGGGGAATCATAGGCAGGGAATCGGATGTGCGGAATCAGAGATGGGGAATCAGAGGCCGGGAATCAGAGGTGGTGAATCAGAGATGGGGAATCAGAGGCGGGGAATCAGAGGCAGGGTATCAGACGCGGGGAATCAGAGGTGGGCAATCAGAGGCGGGGAATCAGATATGGGGAATCAGAGGCGGGGAATCAGAGGCGGGGAAACAGAGGCGGGGAATCAGATATGGGGAATCAGAGGTGGGGCATCAGAGGTTGTGAATCACAGATGGGGAATCAGAGGCGGGGAATCAGAGGCAGGGAATCAGACGCGGGGAATCAGAGGCGGGGATTCAGAGCTGGGGAATCAGAAGCGGGGAATCAGAGTTGGGGAATCAGAGGCGGGGAATCAGATATGGGGAATCAGAGGCAGGGAATCAGAGGCGGGGAATCAGAGGCAGGGAATCAGACGCGGGGAATCTGAGGCGGGAAATCAGAGCTGGGGAATCAGAGGTGGGGAATCAGAGTTGGGGAATCAGAGGCAGGGAATTGGATGTGCGGAATCAGAGATGGGGAATCAGAGGTGGGGAATCAGAGGCGGTGAATCAGAGATGGGGAATCAGAGGCGGGGAATCAGAGGCAGGAAATCAGACACGGGGATTCAGAGGCTGGGAATCAGACGGGGGGAATCAAAGGCGGGGAATCAGAGCTGGGGAATCTGAGGCAGGGAATCAGAGTTGGGGATTCAGAGGCGGGGAATCAGATATGGGGAAACAGAGGCGGGGAATCAGAGGCGGGCAAACAGAGGCGGGGAATTAGATATGGGGAATCAGAGGTAGGGAATCAGAGGTGGTGAATCAGTGATGGGGAATCACAGGCGGGGAATCAGAGGCAGGGAATAGAACGCGGGGAATCAGAGGCAGGGAATCAGAGCTGGGGAATCAGAGGCGGGGAATCATAGTTGGGAATCAGAGGCGGGAATCAGATATGGGGAAACAGAGGCGGGGAATCAGAGGCGGGGAAACAGAGGCGGGGAATCAGATATGGGGAATCGGATGCAGGGAATCAGAGGCGGGGAATCAGAGCTGGGGAATCAGAGGCGGGGAATCAGAGTTGGGGCATCAGAGGTGGGGAATTAGATATAGGGAAACAGAGGCGGGGAATCAGAGGCGGGGAAACAGAGGCGGGGAATCAGATATGGGGAATAAGAGGTGGGGAATCAGAGGCAGGGAATCAGATGTGCGGAATCAGAGATGGGGAATCAGAGGCAGGGAATCAGAAGCGGGGAATCAGAGGCCGGGAATCAGAGGCCGGGAATCAGATGCTGGGAATAAGAGGCCGGGAATCAGAGGAGGGGAATCAGAGTCCGGGAATCAGAGATGGGGATTCAGAGGCGGGGAATGAGATATGGAGAATCAGAGGCGGGGAATCAGAGGCGGGGAAACAGAGGTGGGGAATCAGATAAATGGAATCAGAGGTGGCGAATCAAAGGCGGTGAATCAGAGATGGGGAATCAGAGGCGGGGAATCAGAGGCAGGGAATCAGATGCGGGGAATCAGAGGCGGGGATTCAGAGCTGGGGAATCAGAGGCTGGGAATCAGAGTTGGGGAATCAGAGGCAGGGAATCAGATATGGGGAATCAGAGGCGGGGAATCAGAGGCCGGGAATCAGATATGGGGAAACAGAGGCGGGGAATCCGAGGCGGGGAAACAGAGGCGGGGAATCAGATATGGGGAATCAGAGGTGGGGAATCAGAGGTTGGGAATCAGAGGCAGGGAATCAGAGGCGGGGAATCAGATATGGGGAATCAGAGGTGGGGAATCAGAGGCAGGGAATCAGATGTGCGGAATCAGAGATGGGGAATCAGAGGCAGGGAATCAGAATCAGAAGCAGGGAATCAGAGGCCAGGAATCAGAGGCCGGAATCAGATGCTGGGAATCAGAGGCCTGGAATCAGAGGCGGGGAATAAGAGGCAGGGAATCAGATGCGGGGAATCATAGGTGGGGAATCAGAGCTGGGGAATCAGAGGCGGGGTATTAGAGTTGGGGAATCAGAGGCGGGGAATCAGATATGGGGAAACAGAGGTGGGGAAACAGAGGCGGGGAAACAGAGGCAGGGAATCAGATATGGGGAATCAGAGGTGGGGCATCAGAGGTTGTGAATCACAGATGGGGAATCAGAGGCGGGGAATCAGAGGCAGGGAATCAGACGCGGGGAATCAGAGGCGGGGTTTCAGAGCTGGGGAATCAGAAGCGGGGAATCAGAGTTGGGGAATCAGAGGCGGGGAATCAGATATGGGGAATCAGAGGCAGGGAATCAGAGGCGGGGAATCAGAGGCAGGGAATCAGACGCGGGGAATCTGAGGCGGGGAATCAGAGCTGGGGAATCAGAGGTGGGGAATCAGAGTTGGGGAATCAGAGGCAGGGAATTGGATGTGCGGAATCAGAGAGGGGGAATCAGAGGTGGGGAATCAGAGGCGGTGAATCAGAGATGGGGAATCAGAAGCGGGGAATCAGAGGCAGGAAATCAGACACGGGGATTCAGAGGCTGGGAATCAGACGGGGGGAATCAAAGGCGGGGAATCAGAGCTGGGGAATCTGAGGCAGGGATTCAGAGTTGGGGATTCAGAGGCGGGGAATCAGATATGGGGAAACAGAGGCGGGGAATCAGAGGCGGGCAAACAGAGGCGGGGAATTAGATATGGGGAATCAGAGGTAGGGAATCAGAGGTGGTGAATCAGTGATGGGGAATCACAGGCGGGGAATCAGAGGCAGGGAATAGAACGCGGGGAATCAGAGGCAGGGAATCAGAGCTGGGGAATCAGAGGAGGGGATTCATAGTTGGGAATCAGAGGCGGGAATCAGATATGGGGAAACAGAGGCGGGGAATCAGAGGCGGTGAAACAGAGGCGGGGAATCAGATATGGGGAATCGGATGCAGGGAATCAGAGGCGGGGAATCAGAGCTGGGGAATCAGAGGCGGGGAATCAGAGTTGGGGCATCAGAGGTGGGGAATTAGATATAGGGAAACAGAGGCGGGGAATCAGAGGCGGGGAAACAGAGGCGGGGAATCAGATATGGGGAATCAGAGGTGGGGAATCAGAGGCAGGGAATCAGATGTGCGGAATCAGAGATGGGGAATAAGAGGCAGGGAATCAGAATCAGAAGCGGGGAATCAGAGGCCGGGAATCAGAGGCTGGGAATCAGATGCTGGGAATAAGAGGCCGGGAATCAGAGGTGGGGAATCAGATATGGGGAATCAGAGGTGGCGAATCAAAGGCGGTGAATCAGAGATGGGGAATCAGAGGCGGGGAATCAGAGGCAGGGAATCAGATGCGGGGAATCAGAGGAGGGGAATCAGAGCTGGCGAATCAGAGGCTGGGAATCAGAGGTGGGCAATCAGAGGCGGGGAATCAGATATGGGGAATCAGAGGCGGGGAATCAGAGGCGGGGAAACAGAGGCGGGGAATCAAATATAGGGAATCAGAGGTGGGGAATCAGAGGTTGTGAATCAGAGATGGGGAATCAAGGCGGGGAATCAGAGGCAGGGAATCAGACGCGGGGAATCAGAGGCGGGGATTCAGAGCTGGGGAATCAGAGGCGGGGAATCAGAGTTGGGGAATCAGAGGCAGAGAATCAGATATGGGGAATCAGAGGCGGGGAATCAGAGGCGGGGAAACAGAGGCCGGGAATCAGATGTGGGGAATCAGAGGTGGGGAATCAGGGGCAGGGAATCAGTGGCAGGGAATTAGAGGCGGGGAATCAGAGGCGGGGAATCAAAGGCAGGGAATCAGACACGGGGAATCAGAGGCGGGGAATCAGAGATGGGGAATCAGAGGCGGGGAATCAGAGGCAGGGAATCGGATGCCGGGAATCAGAGTCGGGGAATCAGAGCTGGGGAATCAGAGGCGGGGAATCAGAGTTGGGGAATCAGAGGCGGGGAATCAGATATGGGGAAATAGAGGCGGGGAATCAGATATGGGGAATCAGAGGTGTGGAATCAGAGGTTGGGAATCAGAGGCAGGGAATCAGAGTCGGGGAAACAGAGGCGGGGAATCAGATATGGGGAATCAGAGGTGGCGAATCAAAGGCGGTGAAACAGAGATGGGGAATCAGGGCAGGGAATCAGAGGCAGGGAATCAAACACGGGGAATCAGAGCTGGGGAATCAGAGGCGGGGAATCAGAGTTGGGAATCAGAGGCGGGGAATCAGAGGCGGGGAAACAGAGGCGGGGAATCAGATATGGGGAATCAGAGGTGGGGAATCCGAGGTTGGGAATCAGAGGCAGGGAATCAGAGGCGGAAAATCAGAGGCGGTGAATCAGAGGAAGGGAATCAGATGTGCGGAATCGGAGATGGGGAATCAGAGGCAGGGAATCAGAGGCGGGGAATCAGAGGCGGGGAATCAGAGGCCGGGAATCAGATATGGGGAAACAGAGGCGTGGAATCCGAGGCGGGGAAACAGAGGCGGGGAATCAGATATGGGGAATCAGAGGTGGGGAATCAGAGGTTGGGAATCAGAGGCAGGGAATCAGAGGCTTGGAATCAGATGCAGGGAATCAGATGCGGGGAATCAGAGGCGGGGAATCAGAGCTGGGGAATCAGAGGTGGGGAATCAGATTTTGGGAATCAGAGGCGGGGACTTAGATATTGGGAAACAGAGGCGGGGAATCAGAGGCGGGGAAACCCAGGTGGGGAATCAGATATGGGGAATCAGAGGTGGGGAATCAGAGGCAAGGAATCAGATGCGCGGAATCAGAGATGGGGAATCAGAGGCAGGGAATCAGAATCAGAAGCAGGGAATCAGAGGCCGGGAATCAAAGGCCGGAATCAGATGCTGGGAATCAGAGGCCTGGAATCAGAGGCGGGGAATCAGAGGCAGGGAATCAGATGCGGGGAATCAGAGGCGGGGAATCAGAGCTGGGGAATCAGAGGCGGGGATTCAGAGTTGGGGAATCAGAGGCGGGGAATCAGAGGCGGGGAAACAGAGGCGGGGAATCAGATATGGGGAATCAGAGGTGGGGAATCAGAGGTTGGGAATCAGAAGCAGGGAATCAGAGGCGGGGAATCAGAGGCGGGGAATCAGAGGCAGGGAATCCGATGTGCTGAATCAGAGATGGGGAATCAGAGGCAGGGAATCAGAGGCGGGGAATCAGAGGCGGAGAATCAGAGGCCGGGAATCAGATATGGGGAAACAGAGGCGGGGAATCAGAGGCGGGGAAACAGAGGCGGGGAATCAGATATGGGGAATCAGAGGTGGGGAATCAGAGGTTGGGAATCAGAGGCAGGGAATCAGAGGCTGGGAATCAGATGCAGGGAATCAGATGCGGGAAATCAGAGGCGGGGAATCAGAGCTGGGGAATCAGAGGCAGGGAATCAGAGCTGGGGAATCAGAGGCGGGGAATCATAGTTGGGAATCAGAGGCGGGAATCAGATATGGGGAAACAGAGGCGGGGAATCAGAGGCGGGGAAACAGAGGCGGGGAATCAGATATGGGGAATCGGATGCAGGGAATCAGAGGCGGGGAATCAGAGCTGGGGAATCAGAGGCGGGGAATCAGAGTTGGGGCATCAGAGGTGGGGAATTAGATATAGGGAAACAGAGGCGGGGAATCAGAGGCGGGGAAACAGAGGCGGGGAATCAGATATGGGGAATAAGAGGTGGGGAATCAGAGGCAGGGAATCAGATGTGCGGAATCAGAGATGGGGAATCAGAGGCAGGGAATCAGAAGCGGGGAATCAGAGGCCGGGAATCAGAGGCCGGGAATCAGATGCTGGGAATAAGAGGCCGGGAATCAGAGGAGGGGAATCAGAGTCCGGGAATCAGAGATGGGGATTCAGAGGCGGGGAATGAGATATGGAGAAT
This sequence comes from Narcine bancroftii, assembly GCF_036971445.1. Lineage (NCBI taxonomy): Eukaryota > Metazoa > Chordata > Chondrichthyes > Torpediniformes > Narcinidae > Narcine > Narcine bancroftii. Next base: position 152,319,196 of record NC_091472.1, on the reverse strand, counting down.
CAGAGGCGGGGAATCAGAGGCGGGGAAACAGAGGTGGGGAATCAGATAAATGGAATCAGAGGTGGCGAATCAAAGGCGGTGAATCAGAGATGGGGAATCAGAGGCGGGGAATCAGAGGCAGGGAATCAGATGCGGGGAATCAGAGGCGGGGATTCAGAGCTGGGGAATCAGAGGCTGGGAATCAGAGTTGGGGAATCAGAGGCAGGGAATCAGATATGGGGAATCAGAGGCGGGGAATCAGAGGCCGGGAATCAGATATGGGGAAACAGAGGCGGGGAATCCGAGGCGGGGAAACAGAGGCGGGGAATCAGATATGGGGAATCAGAGGTGGGGAATCAGAGGTTGGGAATCAGAGGCAGGGAATCAGAGGCGGGGAATCAGATATGGGGAATCAGAGGTGGGGAATCAGAGGCAGGGAATCAGATGTGCGGAATCAGAGATGGGGAATCAGAGGCAGGGAATCAGAATCAGAAGCAGGGAATCAGAGGCCAGGAATCAGAGGCCGGAATCAGATGCTGGGAATCAGAGGCCTGGAATCAGAGGCGGGGAATAAGAGGCAGGGAATCAGATGCGGGGAATCATAGGTGGGGAATCAGAGCTGGGGAATCAGAGGCGGGGTATTAGAGTTGGGGAATCAGAGGCGGGGAATCAGATATGGGGAAACAGAGGTGGGGAAACAGAGGCGGGGAAACAGAGGCAGGGAATCAGATATGGGGAATCAGAGGTGGGGCATCAGAGGTTGTGAATCACAGATGGGGAATCAGAGGCGGGGAATCAGAGGCAGGGAATCAGACGCGGGGAATCAGAGGCGGGGTTTCAGAGCTGGGGAATCAGAAGCGGGGAATCAGAGTTGGGGAATCAGAGGCGGGGAATCAGATATGGGGAATCAGAGGCAGGGAATCAGAGGCGGGGAATCAGAGGCAGGGAATCAGACGCGGGGAATCTGAGGCGGGGAATCAGAGCTGGGGAATCAGAGGTGGGGAATCAGAGTTGGGGAATCAGAGGCAGGGAATTGGATGTGCGGAATCAGAGAGGGGGAATCAGAGGTGGGGAATCAGAGGCGGTGAATCAGAGATGGGGAATCAGAAGCGGGGAATCAGAGGCAGGAAATCAGACACGGGGATTCAGAGGCTGGGAATCAGACGGGGGGAATCAAAGGCGGGGAATCAGAGCTGGGGAATCTGAGGCAGGGATTCAGAGTTGGGGATTCAGAGGCGGGGAATCAGATATGGGGAAACAGAGGCGGGGAATCAGAGGCGGGCAAACAGAGGCGGGGAATTAGATATGGGGAATCAGAGGTAGGGAATCAGAGGTGGTGAATCAGTGATGGGGAATCACAGGCGGGGAATCAGAGGCAGGGAATAGAACGCGGGGAATCAGAGGCAGGGAATCAGAGCTGGGGAATCAGAGGAGGGGATTCATAGTTGGGAATCAGAGGCGGGAATCAGATATGGGGAAACAGAGGCGGGGAATCAGAGGCGGTGAAACAGAGGCGGGGAATCAGATATGGGGAATCGGATGCAGGGAATCAGAGGCGGGGAATCAGAGCTGGGGAATCAGAGGCGGGGAATCAGAGTTGGGGCATCAGAGGTGGGGAATTAGATATAGGGAAACAGAGGCGGGGAATCAGAGGCGGGGAAACAGAGGCGGGGAATCAGATATGGGGAATCAGAGGTGGGGAATCAGAGGCAGGGAATCAGATGTGCGGAATCAGAGATGGGGAATAAGAGGCAGGGAATCAGAATCAGAAGCGGGGAATCAGAGGCCGGGAATCAGAGGCTGGGAATCAGATGCTGGGAATAAGAGGCCGGGAATCAGAGGTGGGGAATCAGATATGGGGAATCAGAGGTGGCGAATCAAAGGCGGTGAATCAGAGATGGGGAATCAGAGGCGGGGAATCAGAGGCAGGGAATCAGATGCGGGGAATCAGAGGAGGGGAATCAGAGCTGGCGAATCAGAGGCTGGGAATCAGAGGTGGGCAATCAGAGGCGGGGAATCAGATATGGGGAATCAGAGGCGGGGAATCAGAGGCGGGGAAACAGAGGCGGGGAATCAAATATAGGGAATCAGAGGTGGGGAATCAGAGGTTGTGAATCAGAGATGGGGAATCAAGGCGGGGAATCAGAGGCAGGGAATCAGACGCGGGGAATCAGAGGCGGGGATTCAGAGCTGGGGAATCAGAGGCGGGGAATCAGAGTTGGGGAATCAGAGGCAGAGAATCAGATATGGGGAATCAGAGGCGGGGAATCAGAGGCGGGGAAACAGAGGCCGGGAATCAGATGTGGGGAATCAGAGGTGGGGAATCAGGGGCAGGGAATCAGTGGCAGGGAATTAGAGGCGGGGAATCAGAGGCGGGGAATCAAAGGCAGGGAATCAGACACGGGGAATCAGAGGCGGGGAATCAGAGATGGGGAATCAGAGGCGGGGAATCAGAGGCAGGGAATCGGATGCCGGGAATCAGAGTCGGGGAATCAGAGCTGGGGAATCAGAGGCGGGGAATCAGAGTTGGGGAATCAGAGGCGGGGAATCAGATATGGGGAAATAGAGGCGGGGAATCAGATATGGGGAATCAGAGGTGTGGAATCAGAGGTTGGGAATCAGAGGCAGGGAATCAGAGTCGGGGAAACAGAGGCGGGGAATCAGATATGGGGAATCAGAGGTGGCGAATCAAAGGCGGTGAAACAGAGATGGGGAATCAGGGCAGGGAATCAGAGGCAGGGAATCAAACACGGGGAATCAGAGCTGGGGAATCAGAGGCGGGGAATCAGAGTTGGGAATCAGAGGCGGGGAATCAGAGGCGGGGAAACAGAGGCGGGGAATCAGATATGGGGAATCAGAGGTGGGGAATCCGAGGTTGGGAATCAGAGGCAGGGAATCAGAGGCGGAAAATCAGAGGCGGTGAATCAGAGGAAGGGAATCAGATGTGCGGAATCGGAGATGGGGAATCAGAGGCAGGGAATCAGAGGCGGGGAATCAGAGGCGGGGAATCAGAGGCCGGGAATCAGATATGGGGAAACAGAGGCGTGGAATCCGAGGCGGGGAAACAGAGGCGGGGAATCAGATATGGGGAATCAGAGGTGGGGAATCAGAGGTTGGGAATCAGAGGCAGGGAATCAGAGGCTTGGAATCAGATGCAGGGAATCAGATGCGGGGAATCAGAGGCGGGGAATCAGAGCTGGGGAATCAGAGGTGGGGAATCAGATTTTGGGAATCAGAGGCGGGGACTTAGATATTGGGAAACAGAGGCGGGGAATCAGAGGCGGGGAAACCCAGGTGGGGAATCAGATATGGGGAATCAGAGGTGGGGAATCAGAGGCAAGGAATCAGATGCGCGGAATCAGAGATGGGGAATCAGAGGCAGGGAATCAGAATCAGAAGCAGGGAATCAGAGGCCGGGAATCAAAGGCCGGAATCAGATGCTGGGAATCAGAGGCCTGGAATCAGAGGCGGGGAATCAGAGGCAGGGAATCAGATGCGGGGAATCAGAGGCGGGGAATCAGAGCTGGGGAATCAGAGGCGGGGATTCAGAGTTGGGGAATCAGAGGCGGGGAATCAGAGGCGGGGAAACAGAGGCGGGGAATCAGATATGGGGAATCAGAGGTGGGGAATCAGAGGTTGGGAATCAGAAGCAGGGAATCAGAGGCGGGGAATCAGAGGCGGGGAATCAGAGGCAGGGAATCCGATGTGCTGAATCAGAGATGGGGAATCAGAGGCAGGGAATCAGAGGCGGGGAATCAGAGGCGGAGAATCAGAGGCCGGGAATCAGATATGGGGAAACAGAGGCGGGGAATCAGAGGCGGGGAAACAGAGGCGGGGAATCAGATATGGGGAATCAGAGGTGGGGAATCAGAGGTTGGGAATCAGAGGCAGGGAATCAGAGGCTGGGAATCAGATGCAGGGAATCAGATGCGGGAAATCAGAGGCGGGGAATCAGAGCTGGGGAATCAGAGGTGGGGAATCAGAGTTGGGGAATCAGAGTCGGGGACTTAGATATGGGGAAACAGGCGGGTAATCAGAGGCGGGGAAACAGACGCGGGGAATCAGAGGCGGGGATTCAGAGCTGGGGAATCAGAGGCGGGGAATCAGAGTTGGGGAATCAGAGGCGGGGAATCAGATATGGGGAATCAGAGGCGGGGAATCAGAGGCGGGGAAACAGAGGCAGGGAATCAGATATGGGGAATCAGAGGTGGGGTATCAGGGGCAGGGAATCAGTGGCAGGGAATCAGAGGCGGGGAATCAGAGGCGGGGAATCAGAGGCAGGGAATCAGACACGGGGAATCAGATATGGGGAAACAGAGGCGGGGAATCAGAGGCGGGCAAACAGAGGCGGGGAATTAGATATGGGGAATCAGAGGTGGGGAATCAGAGGTGGTGAATCAGAGATGGGGAATCACAGGCGGGGAATCAGAGGCAGGGAATAGAACGCGGGGAATCAGAGCTGGGGAATCAGAGGCGGGGAATCATAGTTGGGAATCAGAGGCGGGGAATCAGATATGGGGAAACAGAGGCGGGGAATCAAAGGCGGGGAAACAGAGGCGGGGAATCAGATATGGGGAATCGGATGCGGGGAATCAGAGGCGGGGAATCAGAGCTGGGGAATCAGAGGCGGGGTATCAGAGTTGGGGCATCTGAGGTGGGGAATTAGATATGGGGAAACAGAGGCGGGGAATCAGAGACGGGGAAACAGAGGCGAGGAATCAGATATGGGGAATCAGAGGTGGGGAATCAGAGGCAGGGAATCAGATGTGCGGAATCAGAGATGGGGAATCAGAGGCAGGGAATCAGAATCTGAAGCGGGGAATCAGAGGCCGGGAATCAGAGGCCGGGATTCAGATGCCGGGAATAAGAGGCCGGGAATCAGAGGTGGGGAATCAGAGTCCGGGAATCAGAGATTGGGATTCAGAGGCGGGGAATGATATATGGGGAATCAGAGGCGGGGAATCAGAGGCGGGGTAACAGAGGTGGGGAATCAGATATGGGGAATCAGAGGTGGGGAATCAAAGGCGGTGAATCAGAGATGGGGAATCAGAGGCGGGGAATCAGAGGCAGGGAATCAAACACGGGGAATCAGAGGCGGGGAATCAGGGCTGGGGAATCAGAGGCGGGGAATCAGAGTTGGGGAATCAGAGGCGGGGAATCAGATATGGGGAAACAGGGGCGGGGAATCAGAGGCAGGGAAACAGAGGCGGGGAATCAGATATGGGGAATCAGGGGTGGGGAATCAGAGGTTGGGAATCAGAGGCAGGGAATCAGAGGCGTGGAAACAGAGGCGGGGATTCAGATATGGGGAATCAGAGGTGGGGAATCAGGGGCGTGGAATCAGAGGCAGGGAATTAGATGTGGTGAATCAGAGATGGGGAATCAGAGGCAGGGAATCAGAATCAGAAGCGGGGTATCAGTGGCCGGGAATCAGAGGAAGGTAATCAGAGGCAGGGGATGAAACACGGGGAATCAGAGGCTGGGAATCAGAGCTGGGGAATCAGAGGCGGGGAATCAGAGCTGGGGAATCACAGGCGGGGAATCAGAGATGGGGAATCAAGGGGGGAATCAGAGGCAGGGAATCAGATGCGGGGAATCAGAGGCGGGGAATCATAGCTGGCGAATCAGAGGCGGGGAATCAGAGGTGGGCAATCAGAGGATGGGAATCAGATATGGGGAATCAGAGGCAGGGAATCAGAGCTGGGGAATCACAGGCGGGGAATCAGAGTTGGGGAGTCAGAGGCGGGGAATCAGATATGGGGAAACAGAGGCGGGGAATCAGAGGCGGGGAAACATAGGCGGGGAATCAGATATGGGGAATCAGACGTGGGGAATCAGAGGTTGGGAATCAGAAGCAGGGAATCGGAGATGGGGAATCAGAGGCAGGGAATCAGAGGCGGGGAATCAGAGGCGGGGAATCAGAGGCCGGGAATCAGATATGGGGAAACTGAGGTGGGGAATCCGAGGCGGGGAAACAGAGGCGGGGAATCAGATATGGGGAATCAGAGGTGGGGAATCAGAGGTTGGGATTCAGAGGCAGGGAATCAGAGGCTTGGAATCAGATGCATGGAATCAGATGCGGGGAATCAGAGGCGGGGAATCAGAGCTGGGGAATCAGAGCTGGGGAATCAGATTTGGGGAATCAGAGGTGGGGACTTAGATATTGGGAAACAGAGGCGGGGAATCAGAGGCGGGGAAACAGAGGCGGGGAATCAGATATGGGGATTCAGAGGTGGGGAATCAGAGGCAGGGAATCAGATGTGCGGAATCAGAGATGGGGAATCAGATGCAGGGAATCAGAATCAGAAGCGGGGAATCAGAGGCCGGGAATCAGAGGCCGGATTCAGATGATGGGAATCAGAGGCCTGGAATCAGAGGCGGGGATTCAGAGCTGGGGAATCAGAAGCGGGGAATCAGAGTTGGGGAATCAGAGGCGGGGAATCAGATATGGGGAATCAGAGGCAGGGAATCAGAGGCGGGGAATCAGAGGCAGGGAATCAGACGCGGGGAATCTGAGGCGGGGAATCAGAGCTGGGGAGTCAGAGGTGGGGAATCAGAGTTGGGGAATCAGAGGCAGGGAATTGGATGTGCGGAATCAGAGATGGGGAATCAGAGGTGGGGAATCAGAGGCGGTGAATCAGAGATGGGGAATCAGAGGCGGGGAATCAGAGGCAGGAAATCAGACACGGGGATTCAGAGGCTGGGAATCAGACGAGGGGAATCAAAGGCGGGGAATCAGAGCTGGGGAATCTGAGGCAGGGAATCAGAGTTGGGGATTCAGAGGCGGGGAATCAGATATGGGGAAACAGAGGCGGGGAATCAGAGGCGGGCAAACAGAGGCGGGGAATTAGATATGGGGAATCAGAGGTAGGGAATCAGAGGTGGTGAATCAGTGATGGGGAATCACAGGCGGGGAATAAGAGGCAGGGAATAGAACGCGGGGAATCAGAGGCAGGGAATCAGAGCTGGGGAATCAGAGGCGGGGAATCATAGTTGGGAATCAGAGGCGGGAATCAGATATGGGGAAACAGAGGCGGGGAATCAGAGGCGGGGAAACAGAGGCGGGGAATCAGATATGGGGAATCGGATGCAGGGAATCAGAGGCGGGGAATCAGAGCTGGGGAATCAGAGGCGGGGAATCAGAGTTGGGGCATCAGAGGTGGGGAATTAGATATAGGGAAACAGAGGCGGGGAATCAGAGGCGGGGAAACAGAGGCGGGGAATCAGATATGGGGAATCAGAGGTGGGGAATCAGAGGCAGGGAATCAGAGATGGGGATTCAGAGGCGGGGAATGAGATATGGAGAATCAGAGGCGGGGAATCAGAGGTGGGGAAACAGAGGTGGGGAATCAGATATGGGGAATCAGAGGTGGCGAATCAAAGGCGGTGAATAAGAGATGGGGAATCAGAGGCGGGGAATCAGAGGCGGGGAATCAGAGTTGGGGAATCAGAGGCAGGGAATCAGATATGGGGAATCAGAGGCGGGGAATCAGAGCTGGGGAATCAGAGGTGGGGAATCAGAGTTGGGGAATCAGAGTCGGGGACTTAGATATGGGGAAACAGAGGCGGGTAATCAGAGGCGGGGAAACAGACGCGGGGAATCAGAGGCGGGGTAACAGAGGTGGGGAATCAGATATGGGGAATCAGAGGTGGGGAATCAAAGGCGGTGAATCAGAGATGGGGAATCAGAGGCGGGGAATCAGAGGCAGGGAATCAAACACGGGGAATCAGAGGCGGGGAATCAGAGCTGGGGAATCAGAGGCGGGGAATCAGAGATGGGGAATCAGAGGCGGGGAATCAGATATGGGGAAACAGGGGCGGGGAATCAGAGGCAGGGAAACAGAGGCGGGGAATCAGATATGGGGAATCAGGGGTGGGGAATCAGAGGTTGGGAATCAGAGGCAGGGAATCAGAGGCGTGGAAACAGAGGCGGGGATTCAGATATGGGGAATCAGAGGTGGGGAATCAGGGGCGTGGAATCAGAGGCAGGGAATTAGATGTGGTGAATCAGAGATGGGGAATCAGAGGCAGGGAATCAGAATCAGAAGCGGGGTATCAGTGGCCGGGAATCAGAGGAAGGTAATCAGAGGCAGGGGATCAAACACGGGGAATCAGAGGCTGGGAATCAGAGCTGGGGAATCAGAGGCGGGGAATCAGAGCTGGGGAATCACAGGCGGGGAATCAGAGATGGGGAATCAAGGGGGGAATCAGAGGCAGGGAATCAGATATGGGGAATCGGATGCGGGGAATCAGAGGCGGGGAATCAGAGCTGGGGAATCAGAGGCGGGGTATCAGAGTTGGGGCATCTGAGGTGGGGAATTAGATATGGGGAAACAGAGGTGGGGAATCAGAGACGGGGAAACAGAGGCGAGGAATCAGATATGGGGAATCAGAGGTGGGGAATCAGAGGCAGGGAATCAGATGTGCGGAATCAGAGATGGGGAATCAGAGGCAGGGAATCAGAATCTGAAGCGGGGAATCAGAGGCCGGGAATCAGAGGCCGGGATTCAGATGCCGGGAATAAGAGGCCGGGAATCAGAGGTGGGGAATCAGAGTCCGGGAATCAGAGATTGGGATTCAGAGGCGGGGAATGATATATGGGGAATCAGAGGCGGGGAATCAGAGGCGGGGTAACAGAGGTGGGGAATCAGATATGGGGAATCAGAGGTGGGGAATCAAAGGCGGTGAATCAGAGATGGGGAATCAGAGGCGGGGAATCAGAGGCAGGGAATCAAACACGGGGAATCAGAGGCGGGGAATCAGAGCTGGGGAATCAGAGGCGGGGAATCAGAGTTGGGGAATCAGAGGCGGGGAATCAGATATGGGGAAACAGGGGCGGGGAATCAGAGGCAAGGAAACAGAGGCGGGGAATCAGATATGGGGAATCAGGGGTGGGGAATCAGAGGTTGGGAATCAGAGGCAGGGAATCAGAGGCGTGGAAACAGAGGCGGGGATTCAGATATGGGGAATCAGAGGTGGGGAATCAGGGGCGTGGAATCAGAGGCAGGGAATTAGATGTGGTGAATCAGAGATGGGGAATCAGAGGCAGGGAATCAGAATCAGAAGCGGGGTATCAGTGGCCGGGAATCAGAGGAAGGTAATCAGAGGCAGGGGATGAAACACGGGGAATCAGAGGCTGGGAATCAGAGCTGGGGAATCAGAGGCGGGGAATCAGAGCTGGGGAATCACAGGCGGGGAATCAGAGATGGGGAATCAAGGGGGGAATCAGAGGCAGGGAATCAGATGCGGGGAATCAGAGGCGGGGAATCATAGCTGGCGAATCAGAGGCGGGGAATCAGAGGTGGGCAATCAGAGGATGGGAATCAGATATGGGGAATCAGAGGCAGGGAATCAGAGCTGGGGAATCACAGGCGGGGAATCAGAGTTGGGGAGTCAGAGGCGGGGAATCAGATATGGGGAAACAGAGGCGGGGAATCAGAGGCGGGGAAACATAGGCGGGGAATCAGATATGGGGAATCAGACGTGGGGAATCAGAGGTTGGGAATCAGAAGCAGGGAATCGGAGATGGGGAATCAGAGGCAGGGAATCAGAGGCGGGGAATCAGAGGCGGGGAATCAGAGGCCGGGAATCAGATATGGGGAAACTGAGGCGGGGAATCCGAGGCGGGGAAACAGAGGCGGGGAATCAGATATGGGGAATCAGAGGTGGGGAATCAGAGGTTGGGATTCAGAGGCAGGGAATCAGAGGCTTGGAATCAGATGCATGGAATCAGATGCGGGGAATCAGAGGCGGGGAATCAGAGCTGGGGAATCAGAGGTGGGGAATCAGATTTGGGGAATCAGAGGTGGGGACTTAGATATTGGGAAACAGAGGCGGGGAATCAGAGGCGGGGAATGAGATGTGCGGAATCAGAGATGGGGAATCAGATGCAGGGAATCAGAATCAGAAGCAGGGAATCAGAGGCCGGGAATCAGAGGCCGGATTCAGATGATGGGAATCAGAGGCCTGGAATCAGAGGCGGGGATTCAGAGCTGGGGAATCAGAAGCGGGGAATCAGAGTTGGGGAATCAGAGGCGGGGAATCAGATATGGGGAATCAGAGGCATGGAATCAGAGGCGGGGAATCAGAGGCAGGGAATCAGACGCGGGGAATCTGAGGCGGGGAATCAGAGCTGGGGAGTCAGAGGTGGGGAATCAGAGTTGGGGAATCAGAGGCAGGGAATTGGATGTGCGGAATCAGAGATGGGGAATCAGAGGTGGGGAATCAGAGGCGGTGAATCAGAGATGGGGAATCAGAGGCGGGGAATCAGAGGCAGGAAATCAGACACGGGGATTCAGAGGCTGGGAATCAGACGGGGGGAATCAAAGGCGGGGAATCAGAGCTGGGGAATCTGAGGCAGGGAATCAGAGTTGGGGATTCAGAGGCGGGGAATCAGATATGGGGAAACAGAGGCGGGGAATCAGAGGCGGGCAAACAGAGGCGGGGAATTAGATATGGGGAATCAGAGGTAGGGAATCAGAGGTGGTGAATCAGTGATGGGGAATCACAGGCGGGGAATAAGAGGCAGGGAATAGAACGCGGGGAATCAGAGGCAGGGAATCAGAGCTGGGGAATCAGAGGCGGGGAATCATAGTTGGGAATCAGAGGCGGGAATCAGATATGGGGAAACAGAGGCGGGGAATCAGAGGCGGGGAAACAGAGGCGGGGAATCAGATATGGGGAATCGGATGCAGGGAATCAGAGGCGGGGAATCAGAGCTGGGGAATCAGAGGCGGGGAATCAGAGTTGGGGCATCAGAGGTGGGGAATTAGATATAGGGAAACAGAGGCGGGGAATCAGAGGCGGGGAAACAGAGGCGGGGAATCAGATATGGGGAATCAGAGGTGGGGAATCAGAGGCAGGGAATCAGAGATGGGGATTCAGAGGCGGGGAATGAGATATGGAGAATCAGAGGCGGGGAATCAGAGGTGGGGAAACAGAGGTGGGGAATCAGATATGGGGAATCAGAGGTGGCGAATCAAAGGCGGGGAATCAGATATGGGGAATCAGAGGTAGGGAATCAGAGGTGGTGAATCAGTGATGGGGAATCACAGGCGGGGAATCAGAGGCAGGGAATAGAACGCGGGGAATCAGAGGCAGGGAATCAGAGCTGGGGAATCAGAGGCGGGGAATCATAGTTGGGAATCAGAGGCGGGAATCAGATATGGGGAAACAGAGGCGGGGAATCAGAGGCGGGGAATCAGAGGCGGGGAATCAGAGTTGGGGCATCAGAGGTGGGGAATTAGATATAGGGAAACAGAGGCGGGGAATCAGAGGCGGGGAAACAGAGGCGGGGAATCAGATATGGGGAATCAGAGGTGGGGAATCAGAGGCAGGGAATCAGATGTGCGGAATCAGAGATGGGGAATCAGAGGCAGGGAATCAGAAGCGGGGAATCAGAGGCCGGGAATCAGAGGCCGGGAATCAGATGCTGGGAATAAGAGGCCGGGAATCAGAGGAGGGGAATCAGAGTCCGGGAATCAGAGATGGGGATTCAGAGGCGGGGAATGAGATATGGAGAATCAGAGGCGGGGAATCAGAGGTGGGGAAACAGAGGTGGGGAATCAGATATGGGGAATCAGAGGTGGCGAATCAAAGGCGGTGAATAAGAGATGGGGAATCAGAGGCGGGGAATCAGAGGCGGGGAATCAGAGTTGGGGAATCAGAGGCAGGGAATCAGATATGGGGAATCAGAGGCGGGGAATCAGAGGCCGGGAATCAGATATGGGGAAACAGAGGCGGGGAGTCCGAGGCGGGGATACAGAGGCGGGGAATCAGATATGGGGAATCAGAGGTGGGGAATCAGAGGTTGGGAATCAGAGGCAGGGAATCAGATGTGCGGAATCAGAGATGGGGAATCAGAGGCAGGGAATCAGAATCAGAAGCAGGGAATCAGAGGCCGGGAATCAGAGGCCGGAATCAGATGCTGGGAATCAGAGGCCTGGAATCAGAGGCGGGGAATAAGAGGCATGGAATCAGATGCGGGGAATCAGAGGTGGGGAATCAGAGCTGGGGAATCAGAGGCGGGGTATTAGAGTTGGGGAATCAGAGGCGGGGAATCAGATATGGGGAAACAGAGGTGGGGAATCAGAGGCGGGGAAACAGAGGCTGGGAATCAGATATGGGGAATCAGAGGTGGGGCATCAGAGGTTGTGAATCACAGATGGGGAATCAGAGGCGGGGAATCAGAGGCAGGGAATCCGACGCGGGGAATCAGAGGCGGGGATTCAGAGCTGGGGAATCAGAAGCGGGGAATCAGAGTTGGGGAATCAGAGGCGGGGAATCAGATATGGGGAATCAGAGGCAGGGAATTGGATGTGCGGAATCAGAGAGGGGGAATCAGAGGTGGGGAATCAGAGGCGGTGAATCAGAGATGGGGAATCAGAGGCGGGGAATCAGAGGCAGGAAATCAGACACGGGGATTCAGAGGCTGGGAATCAGATGGGGGGAATCAAAGGTGGGGAATCAGAGCTGGGGAATCTGAGGCAGGGAATCAGAGTTGGGGATTCAGAGGCGGGGAATCAGATATGGGGAAACAGAGGCGGGGAATCAGAGGCGGGCAAACAGAGGCGGGGAATTAGATATGGGGAATCAGAGGTAGGGAATCAGAGGTGGTGAATCAGTGATGGGGAATCACAGGCGGGGAATCAGAGGCAGGGAATAGAACGCGGGGAATCAGAGGCAGGGAATCAGAGCTGGGGAATCAGAGGAGGGGATTCATAGTTGGGAATCAGAGGCGGGAATCAGATATGGGGAAACAGAGGCGGGGAATCAGAGGCGGTGAAACAGAGGCGGGGAATCAGATATGGGGAATCGGATGCAGGGAATCAGAGGCGGGGAATCAGAGCTGGGGAATGAGAGGCGGGGAATCAGAGTTGGGGCATCAGAGGTGGGGAATTAGATATAGGGAAACAGAGGCGGGGAATCAGAGGCGGGGAAACAGAGGCGGGGAATCAGATATGGGGAATCAGAGGTGGGGAATCAGAGGCAGGGAATCAGATGTGCGGAATCAGAGATGGGGAATAAGAGGCAGGGAATCAGAATCAGAAGCGGGGAATCAGAGGCCGGGAATCAGAGGCCGGGAATCAGATGCTGGGAATAAGAGGCCGGGAATCAGAGGTGGGGAATCAGATATGGGGAATCAGAGGTGGCGAATCAAAGGCGGTGAATCAGAGATGGGGAATCAGAGGCGGGGAATCAGAGGCGGGGAATCAGATATGGGGAATCAGAGGCGGGGAATCAGAGGTGGGGAAACAGAGGCGGGGAATCAAATATAGGGAATCAGAGGTGGGGAATCAGAGGTTGTGAATCAGAGATGGGGAATCAAGGCGGGGAATCAGAGGCAGGGAATCAGACGCGGGGAATCAGAGGCGGGGATTCAGAGCTGGGGAATCAGAGGCGGGGAATCAGAGTTGGGGAATCAGAGGCGGGGTATTAGAGTTGGGGAATCAGAGGCGGGGAATCAGATATGGGGAAACAGAGGTGGGGAATCAGAGGCGGGGAAACAGAGGCTGGGAATCAGATATGGGGAATCAGAGGTGGGGCATCAGAGGTTGTGAATCACAGATGGGGAATCAGAGGCGGGGAATCAGAGGCAGGGAATCAGACGCGGGGAATCAGAGGCGGGGATTCAGAGCTGGGGAATCAGAAGCGGGGAATCAGAGTTGGGGAATCAGAGGCGGGGAATCAGATATGGGGAATCAGAGGCAGGGAATTGGATGTGCGGAATCAGAGAGGGGGAATCAGAGGTGGGGAATCAGAGGCGGTGAATCAGAGATGGGGAATCAGAGGCGGGGAATCAGAGGCAGGAAATCAGACACGGGGATTCAGAGGCTGGGAATCAGACGGGGGGGAATCAAAGGCGGGGAATCAGAGCTGGGGAATCTGAGGCAGGGAATCAGAGTTGGGGATTCAGAGGCGGGGAATCAGATATGGGGAAACAGAGGCGGGGAATCAGAGGCGGGCAAACAGAGGCGGGGAATTAGATATGGGGAATCAGAGGTAGGGAATCAGAGGTGGTGAATCAGTGATGGGGAATCACAGGCGGGGAATCAGAGGCAGGGAATAGAACGCGGGGAATCAGAGGCAGGGAATCAGAGCTGGGGAATCAGAGGAGGGGATTCATAGTTGGGAATCAGAGGCGGGAATCAGATATGGGGAAACAGAGGCGGGGAATCAGAGGCGGTGAAACAGAGGCGGGGAATCAGATATGGGGAATCGGATGCAGGGAATCAGAGGCGGGGAATCAGAGCTGGGGAATGAGAGGCGGGGAATCATAGTTGGGGCATCAGAGGTGGGGAATTAGATATAGGGAAACAGAGGCGGGGAATCAGAGGCGGGGAAACAGAGGCGGGGAATCAGATATGGGGAATCAGAGGTGGGGAATCAGAGGCAGGGAATCAGATGTGCGGAATCAGAGATGGGGAATAAGAGGCAGGGAATCAGAATCAGAAGCGGGGAATCAGAGGCCGGGAATCAGAGGCCGGGAATCAGATGCTGGGAATAAGAGGCCGGGAATCAGAGGTGGGGAATCAGATATGGGGAATCAGAGGTGGCGAATCAAAGGCGGTGAATCAGAGATGGGGAATCAGAGGCGGGGAATCAGAGGCAGGGAATCAGATGCGGGGAATCAGAGGCGGGGAATCAGAGCTGGCGAATCAGAGGCTGGGAATCAGAGGTGGGCAATCAGAGGCGGGGAATCAGATATGGGGAATCAGAGGCGGGGAATCAGAGGCGGGGAAACAGAGGCGGGGAATCAAATATAGGGAATCAGAGGTGGGGAATCAGAGGTTGTGAATCAGAGATGGGGAATCAAGGCGGGGAATCAGAGGCAGGGAATCAGACGCGGGGAATCAGAGGCGGGGATTCAGAGCTGGGGAATCAGAGGCGGGGAATCAGAGTTGGGGAATCAGAGGCAGGGAATCAGATATGGGGAATCAGAGGCGGGGAATCAGAGGCGGGGAAACAGAGGCCGGGAATCAGATGTGGGGAATCAGAGGTGGGGAATCAGGGGCAGGGAATCAGTGGCAGGGAATCAGAGGCGGGGAATCAGAGGCGGGGAATCAAAGGCAGGGAATCAGACACGGGGAATCAGAGGCGGGGAATCAGAGATGGGGAATCAGAGGCGGGGAATCAGAGGCAGGGAATCGGATGCCGGGAATCAGAGTCGGGGAATCAGAGCTGGGGAATCAGAGGCGGGGAATCAGAGTTGGGGAATCAGAGGCGGGGAAACAGACGCGGGGAATCAGAGGCGGGGATTCAGAGCTGGGGAATCAGAGGCGGGGAATCAGAGTTGGGGAATCAGAGGCGGGGAATCAGATATGGGGAATCAGAGGCGGGGTATCAGAGGCGGGGAAACAGAGGCAGGGAATCAGATATGGGGAATCAGAGGTGGGGTATCAGGGGCAGGGAATCAGTGGCAGGGAATCAGAGGCGGGGAATCAGAGACGGGGAATCAGAGGCAGGGAATCAGACACGGGGAATCAGATATGGGGAAACAGAGGCGGGGAATCAGAGGCGGGCAAACAGAGGCGGGGAATTAGATATGGGGAATCAGAGGTGGGGAATCAGAGGTGGTGAATCAGAGATGGGGAATCACAGGCGGGGAAACAGAGGCAGGGAATAGAACGCGGGGAATCAGAGGCGGGGAATCAGAGCTGGGGAATCAGAGGCGGGGAATCATAGTTGGGAATCAGAGGCGGGGAATCAGATATGGGGAAACAGAGGCGGGGAATCAAAGGCGGGGAAACAGAGGCGGGGAATCAGATATGGGGAATCGGATGCGGGGAATCAGAGGCGGGGAATCAGAGCTGGGGAATCAGAGGCGGGGTATCAGAGTTGGGGCATCTGAGGTGGGGAATTAGATATGGGGAAACAGAGGCGGGGAATCAGAGGCGGGGAAACAGAGGCGAGGAATCAGATATGGGGAATCAGAGGTGGGGAATCAGAGGCAGGGAATCAGATGTGCGGAATCAGAGATGGGGAATCAGAGGCAGGGAATCAGAATCAGAAGCGGGGAATCAGAGGCCGGGAATCAGAGGCCGGGATTCAGATGCCGGGAATAAGAGGCCGGGAATCAGAGGTGGGGAATCAGAGTCCGGGAATCAGAGATTGGGATTCAGAGGCGGGGAATGATATATGGGGAATCAGAGGCGGGGAATCAGAGGCGGGGTAACAGAGGTGGGGAATCAGATATGGGGAATCAGAGGTGGCGAATCAAAGGCGGTGAATCAGAGATGGGGAATCAGAGGCGGGGAATCAGAGGCAGGGAATCAAACACGGGGAATCAGAGGCGGGGAATCAGAGCTGGGGAATCAGAGGCGGGGAATCAGAGTTGGGGAATCAGAGGCGGGGAATCAGATATGGGGAAACAGGGGCGGGGAATCAGAGGCAGGGAAACAGAGGCGGGGAATCAGATATGGGGAATCAGGGGTGGGGAATCAGAGGTTGGGAATCAGAGGCAGGGAATCAGAGGCGTGGAAACAGAGGCGGGGATTCAGATATGGGGAATCAGAGGTGGGGAATCAGGGGCGTGGAATCAGAGGCAGGGAATTAGATGTGGTGAATCAGAGATGGGGAATCAGAGGCAGGGAATCAGAATCAGAAGCGGGGTATCAGTGGCCGGGAATCAGAGGAAGGTAATCAGAGCAGGGAATCAAACACGGGGAATCAGAGGCTGGGAATCAGAGCTGGGGAATCAGAGGCGGGGAATCAGAGCTGGGGAATCACAGGCGGGGAATCAGAGATGGGGAATCAAGGGGGGAATCAGAGGCAGGGAATCAGATGCGGTGAATCAGAGGCGGGGAATCATAGCTGGCCAATCAGAGGCGGGGAATCAGAGGTGGGCAATCAGAGGATGGGAATCAGATATGGGGAATCAGAGGCAGGGAATCAGAGCTGGGGAATCACAGGCGGGGAATCAGAGTTGGGGAGTCAGAGGCGGGGAATCAGATATGGGGAAACAGAGGCGGGGAATCAGAGGCGGGGAAACAGAGGCGGGGAATCAGATATGGGGAATCAGAGGTGGGGAATCAGAGGTTGGGAATCAGAGGCAGGGAATCGGAGATGGGGAATCAGAGGCAGGGAATCAGAGGCGGGGAATCAGAGGCGGGGAATCAGAGGCCGGGAATCAGATATGGGGAAACTGAGGCGGGGAATCCGAGGCGGGGAAACAGAGGCGGGGAATCAGATATGGGGAATCAGAGGTGGGGAATCAGAGGTTGGGAATCAGAAGCAGGGAATCAGAGGCGGGGAATCAGAGGCGGGGAATCAGAGGCAGGGAATCCGATGTGCTGAATCAGAGATGGGGAATCAGAGGCAGTGAATCAGAGGCGGGGAATCAGAGGCGGAGAATCAGAGGCCGGGAATCAGATATGGGGAAACAGAGGCGGGGAATCAGAGGCGGGGAAACAGAGGCGGGGAATCAGATATGGGGAATCAGAGGTGGGGAATCAGAGGTTGGGAATCAGAGGCAGGGAATCAGAGGCTGGGAATCAGATGCAGGGAATCAGATGCGGGAAATCAGAGGCGGGGAATCAGAGCTGGGGAATCAGAGGTGGGGAATCAGAGTTGGGGAATCAGAGTCGGGGACTTAGATATGGGGAAACAGGCGGGTAATCAGAGGCGGGGAAACAGACGCGGGGAATCAGAGGCGGGGATTCAGAGCTGGGGAATCAGAGGCGGGGAATCAGAGTTGGGGAATCAGAGGCGGGGAATCAGATATGGGGAATCAGAGGCGGGGAATCAGAGGCGGGGAAACAGAGGCAGGGAATCAGATATGGGGAATCAGAGGTGGGGTATCAGGGGCAGGGAATCAGTGGCAGGGAATCAGAGGCGGGGAATCAGAGGCGGGGAATCAGAGGCAGGGAATCAGACACGGGGAATCAGATATGGGGAAACAGAGGCGGGGAATCAGAGGCGGGCAAACAGAGGCGGGGAATTAGATATGGGGAATCAGAGGTGGGGAATCAGAGGTGGTGAATCAGAGATGGGGAATCACAGGCGGGGAATCAGAGGCAGGGAATAGAACGCGGGGAATCAGAGGCGGGGAATCAGAGCTGGGGAATCAGAGGCGGGGTATCATAGTTGGGAATCAGAGGCGGGGAATCAGATATGGGGAAACAGAGGCGGGGAATCAAAGGCGGGGAAACAGAGGCGGGGAATCAGATATGGGGAATCGGATGCGGGGAATCAGAGGCGGGGAATCAGAGCTGGGGAATCAGAGGCGGGGTATCAGAGTTGGGGCATCTGAGGTGGGGAATTAGATATGGGGAAACAGAGGCGGGGAATCAGAGGCGGGGAAACAGAGGCGAGGAATCAGATATGGGGAATCAGAGGTGGGGAATCAGAGGCAGGGAATCAGATGTGCGGAATCAGAGATGGGGAATCAGAGGCAGGGAATCAGAATCAGAAGCGGGGAATCAGAGGCCGGAAATCAGAGGCCGGGATTCAGATGCCGGGAATAAGAGGCCGGGAATCAGAGGTGGGGAATCAGAGTCCGGGAATCAGAGATTGGGATTCAGAGGCGGGGAATGATATATGGGGAATCAGAGGCGGGGAAT
Source organism: Narcine bancroftii (assembly GCF_036971445.1). NCBI lineage: Eukaryota > Metazoa > Chordata > Chondrichthyes > Torpediniformes > Narcinidae > Narcine > Narcine bancroftii. Next base: position 152,300,657 of record NC_091472.1, on the reverse strand, counting down.
CAGAGGCGGGGTAACAGAGGTGGGGAATCAGATATGGGGAATCAGAGGTCGCGAATCAAAGGCGGTGAATCAGAGATGGGGAATCAGAGGCGGGGAATCAGAGGCAGGGAATCAAACACGGGGAATCAGAGGCGGGGAATCAGAGCTGGGGAATCAGAGGCGGGGAATCAGAGTTGGGGAATCAGAGGCGGGGAATCAGATATGGGGAAACAGGGGCGGGGAATCAGAGGCAGGGAAACAGAGGCGGGGAATCAGATATGGGGAATCAGGGGTGGGGAATCAGAGGTTGGGAATCAGAGGCAGGGAATCAGAGGCGTGGAAACAGAGGCGGGGATTCAGATATGGGGAATCAGAGGTGGGGAATCAGGGGCGTGGAATCAGAGGCAGGGAATTAGATGTGGTGAATCAGAGATGGGGAATCAGAGGCAGGGAATCAGAATCAGAAGCGGGGTATCAGTGGCCGGGAATCAGAGGAAGGTAATCAGAGGCAGGGGATCAAACACGGGGAATCAGAGGCTGGGAATCAGAGCTGGGGAATCAGAGGCGGGGAATCAGAGCTGGGGAATCACAGGCGGGGAATCAGAGATGGGGAATCAAGGGGGGAATCAGAGGCAGGGAATCAGATGCGGGGAATCAGAGGCGGGGAATCAGAGCTGGCGAATCAGAGGCGGGGAATCAGAGGTGGGCAATCAGAGGATGGGAATCAGACATGGGGAATCAGAGGCAGGGAATCAGAGCTGGGGAATCACAGGCGGGGAATCAGAGTTGGGGAGTCAGAGGCGGGGAATCAGATATGGGGAAACAGAGGCGGGGAATCAGAGGCGGGGAAACAGAGGTGGGGAATCAGATATGGGGAATCAGAGGTGGGGAATCAGAGGTTGGGAATCAGAGGCAGGGAATCGGAGATGGGGAATCAGAGGCAGGGAATCAGAGGCGGGGAATCAGAGGCGGGGAATCAGAGGCCGGGAATCAGATATGGGGAAACTGAGGCGGGGAATCCGAGGCGGGGAAACAGAGGCGGGGAATCAGATATGGGGAATCAGAGGTGGGGAATCAGAGGTTGGGATTCAGAGGCAGGGAATCAGAGGCTTGGAATCAGATGCATGGAATCAGATGCGGGGAATCAGAGGCGGGGAATCAGAGCTGGGGAATCAGAGGTGGGGAATCAGATTTGGGGAATCAGAGGTGGGGACTTAGATATTGGGAAACAGAGGCGGGGAATGAGAGGCGGGGAAACAGAGGCGGGGAATCAGATATGGGGATTCAGAGGTGGGGAATCAGAGGCAGGGAATCAGATGTGCGGAATCAGAGATGGGGAATCAGATGCAGGGAATCAGAATCAGAAGCAGGGAATCAGAGGCCGGGAATCAGAGGCCGGAATCAGATGATGGGAATCAGAGGCCTGGAATCAGAGGCGGGGATTCAGAGCTGGGGAATCAGAAGCGGGGAATCAGAGTTGGGGAATCAGAGGCGGGGAATCAGATATGGGGAATCAGAGGCAGGGAATCAGAGGCGGGGAATCAGAGGCAGGGAATCAGACGCGGGGAATCTGAGGCGGGGAATCAGAGCTGGGGAATCAGAGGTGGGGAATCAGAGTTGGGGAATCAGAGGCAGGGAATTGGATGTGCGGAATCAGAGATGGGGAATCAGAGGTGGGGAATCAGAGGCGGTGAATCAGAGATGGGGAATCAGAGGCGGGGAATCAGAGGCAGGAAATCAGACACGGGGATTCAGAGGCTGGGAATCAGACGGGGGGAATCAAAGGCGGGGAATCAGAGCTGGGGAATCTGAGGCAGGGAATCAGAGTTGGGGATTCAGAGGCGGGGAATCAGATATGGGGAAACAGAGGCGGGGAATCAGAGGCGGGCAAACAGAGGCGGGGAATTAGATATGGGGAATCAGAGGTAGGGAATCAGAGGTGGTGAATCAGTGATGGGGAATCACAGGCGGGGAATCAGAGGCAGGGAATAGAACGCGGGGAATCAGAGGCAGGGAATCAGAGCTGGGGAATCAGAGGCGGGGAATCATAGTTGGGAATCAGAGGCGGGAATCAGATATGGGGAAACAGAGGCGGGGAATCAGAGGCGGGGAATCAGAGGCGGGGAATCAGAGTTGGGGCATCAGAGGTGGGGAATTAGATATAGGGAAACAGAGGCGGGGAATCAGAGGCGGGGAAACAGAGGCGGGGAATCAGATATGGGGAATCAGAGGTGGGGAATCAGAGGCAGGGAATCAGATGTGCGGAATCAGAGATGGGGAATCAGAGGCAGGGAATCAGAAGCAGGGAATCAGAGGCCGGGAATCAGAGGCCGGGAATCAGATGCTGGGAATAAGAGGCCGGGAATCAGAGGAGGGGAATCAGAGTCCGGGAATCAGAGATGGGGATTCAGAGGCGGGGAATGAGATATGGAGAATCAGAGGCGGGGAATCAGAGGTGGGGAAACAGAGGTGGGGAATCAGATATGGGGAATCAGAGGTGGCGAATCAAAGGCGGTGAATCAGAGATGGGGAATCAGAGGCGGGGAATCAGAGGCGGGGAATCAGAGTTGGGGAATCAGAGGCAGGGAATCAGATATGGGGAATCAGAGGCGGGGAATCAGAGGCCGGGAATCAGATATGGGGAAACAGAGGCGGGGAATCCGAGGCGGGGATACAGAGGTGGGGAATCAGATATGGGGAATCAGAGGTGGGGAATCAGAGGTTGGGAATCAGAGGCAGGGAATCAGAGGCGGGGAATCAGATATGGGGAATCAGAGGTGGGGAATCAGAGGCAGGGAATCAGATGTGCGGAATCAGAGATGGGGAATCAGAGGCAGGGAATCAGAATCAGAAGCAGGGAATCAGAGGCCGGGAATCAGAGGCCGGAATCAGATGCTGGGAATCAGAGGCCTGGAATCAGAGGCGGGGAATAAGAGGCAGGGAATCAGATGCGGGGAATCAGAGGTGGGGAATCAGAGCTGGGGAATCAGAGGCGGGGTATTAGAGTTGGGGAATCAGAGGCGGGGAATCAGATATGGGGAAACAGAGGTGGGGAATCAGAGGCGGGGAAACAGAGGCTGGGAATCAGATATGGGGAATCAGAGGTGGGGCATCAGAGGTTGTGAATCACAGATGGGGAATCAGAGGCGGGGAATCAGAGGCAGGGAATCAGACGCGGGGAATCAGAGGCGGGGATTCAGAGCTGGGGAATCAGAAGCGGGGAATCAGAGTTGGGGAATCAGAGGCGGGGAATCAGATATGGGGAATCAGAGGCAGGGAATTGGATGTGCGGAATCAGAGAGGGGGAATCAGAGGTGGGGAATCAGAGGCGGTGAATCAGAGATGGGGAATCAGAGGCGGGGAATCAGAGGCAGGAAATCAGACACGGGGATTCAGAGGCTGGGAATCAGACGGGGGGAATCAAAGGCGGGGAATCAGAGCTGGGGAATCTGAGGCAGGGAATCAGAGTTGGGGATTCAGAGGCGGGGAATCAGATATGGGGAAACAGAGGCGGGGAATCAGAGGCGGGCAAACAGAGCCGGGGAATTAGATATGGGGAATCAGAGGTAGGGAATCAGAGGTGGTGAATCAGTGATGGGGAATCACAGGCGGGGAATCAGAGGCAGGGAATAGAACGCGGGGAATCAGAGGCAGGGAATCAGAGCTGGGGAATCAGAGGAGGGGATTCATAGTTGGGAATCAGAGGCGGGAATCAGATATGGGGAAACAGAGGCGGGGAATCAGAGGCGGTGAAACAGAGGCGGGGAATCAGATATGGGGAATCGGATGCAGGGAATCAGAGGCGGGGAATCAGAGCTGGGGAATGAGAGGCGGGGAATCAGAGTTGGGGCATCAGAGGTGGGGAATTAAATGTAGGGAAACAGAGGCGGGGAATCAGAGGCGGGGAAACAGAGGCGGGGAATCAGATATGGGGAATCAGAGGTGGGGAATCAGAGGCAGGGAATCAGATGTGCGGAATCAGAGATGGGGAATAAGAGGCAGGGAATCAGAATCAGAAGCGGGGAATCAGAGGCTGGGAATCAGAGGCCGGGAATCAGATGCTGGGAATAAGAGGCCGGGAATCAGAGGTGGGGATTCAGATATGGGGAATCAGAGGTGGCGAATCAAAGGCGGTGAATCAGAGATGGGGAATCAGAGGCGGGGAATCAGAGGCAGGGAATCAGATGCGGGGAATCAGAGGCGGGGAATCAGAGCTGGCGAATCAGAGGCTGGGAATCAGAGGTGGGCAATCAGAGGCGGGGAATCAGATATGGGGAATCAGAGGCGGGGAATCAGAGGCGGGGAAACAGAGGCGGGGAATCAAATATAGGGAATCAGAGGTGGGGAATCAGAGGTTGTGAATCATAGATGGGGAATCAAGGCGGGGAATCAGAGGCAGGGAATCAGACGCGGGGAATCAGAGGCGGGGATTCAGAGCTGGGGAATCAGAGGCGGGGAATCAGAGTTGGGGAATCAGAGGCAGGGAATCAGATATGGGGAATCAGAGGCGGGGAATCAGAGGCGGGGAAACAGAGGCCGGGAATCAGATGTGGGGAATCAGAGGTGGGGAATCAGGGGCAGGGAATCAGTGGCAGGGAATAAGAGGCGGGGAATCAGAGGCGGGGAATCAAAGGCAGGGAATCAGACACGGGGAATCAGAGGCGGGGAATCAGAGATGGGGAATCAGAGGCGGGGAATCAGAGGCAGGGAATCGGATGCCGGGAATCAGAGTCGGGGAATCAGAGCTGGGGAATCAGAGGCGGGGAATCAGAGTTGGGGAATCAGAGGCGGGGAATCAGATATGGGGAAATAGAGGCGGGGAATCAGATATGGGGAATCAGAGGTGTGGAATCAGAGGTTGGGAATCAGAGGCAGGGAATCAGAGTCGGGGAAACAGAGGCGGGGAATCAGATATGGGGAATCAGAGGTGGCGAATCAAAGGCGGTGAAAAAGAGATGGGGAATCAGGGCAGGGAATCAGAGGCAGGGAATCAAACACGGGGAATCAGAGCTGAGGAATCAGAGGCGGGGAATCAGAGTTGGGAATCAGAGGCGGGGTATCAGAGGCGGGGTAACAGAGGCGGGGAATCAGATATGGGGAATCAGAGGTGGGGAATCCGAGGTTGGGAATCAGAGGCAGGGAATCAGAGGCGGAAAATCAGAGGCGGGGAATCAGAGGAAGGGAATCAGATGTGCGGAATCGGAGATGGGGAATCAGGGGCAGGGAATCAGAGGCGGGGAATCAGAGGCGGGGAATCAGAGGCCGGGAATCAGATATGGGGAAACAGAGGCGGGGAATCCGAGGCGGGGAAACAGAGGCAGGGAATCAGATATGGGGAATCAGAGGTGGGGAATCAGAGGTTGGGAATCAGAGGCAGGGAATCAGAGGCTTGGAATCAGATGCAGGGAATCAGATGCGGGGAATCAGAGGCGGGGAATCAGAGATGGGGAATCAGAGGCAGGGAATCAGATGTGCGGAATCAGAGATGGGGAATCAGAGGCAGGGAATCAGAATCAGAAGCAGGGAATCAGAGGCCGGGAATCAAAGGCCGGAATCAGATGCTGGGAATCAGAGGCCTGGAATCAGAGGCGGGGAATCAGAGGCAGGGAATCAGATGCGGGGAATCAGAGGCGGGGAATCAGAGCTGGGGAATCAGAGGCGGGGATTCAGAGTTGGGGAATCAGAGGCGGGGAATCAGAGGCGGGGAAACAGAGGCGGGGAATCAGATATGGGGAATCAGAGGTGGGGAATCAGAGGTTGGGAATCAGAAGCAGGGAATCAGAGGCGGGGAATCAGAGGCGGGGAATCAGAGGCAGGGAATCCGATGTGCGGAATCGGAGATGGGGAATCAGAGGCACGGAATCAGCGGCGGGGAATCAGAGGCGGAGAATCAGAGGCCGGGAATCAGATATGGGGAAACAGAGGCGGGGAATCAGAGGCGGGGAAACAGAGGCGGGGAATCAGATATGGGGAATCAGAGGTGGGGAATCAGAGGTTGGGAATCAGAGGCAGGGAATCAGAGGCTGGGAATCAGATGCAGGGAATCAGATGCGGGAAATCAGAGGCGGGGAATCAGAGATGGGGAATCAGAGGTGGGGAATCAGAGTTGGGGAATCAGAGTCGGGGACTTAGATATGGGGAAACAGAGGCGGGGAATCAGAGGCGGGGAAACTCACGCGGGGAATCAGAGGCGGGGATTCAGAGCTGGGGAATCAGAGGCGGGGAATCAGAGTTGGGGAATCAGAGGCGGGGAATCAGATATGGGGAATCAGAGGCGGGGAATCAGAGGCGGGGAAACAGAGGCAGGGAATCAGATATGGGGAATCAGAGGTGGGGTATCAGGGGCAGGGAATCAGTGGCAGGGAATCAGAGGCGGGGAATAAGAGGCGGGGAATCAGAGGCAGGGAATCAGACACGGGGAATCAGATATGGGGAAACAGAGGCGGGGAATCAGAGGCGGGCAAACAGAGGCGGGGAATTAGATATGGGGAATCAGAGGTGGGGAATCAGAGGTGGTGAATTAGAGATGGGGAATCACAGGCGGGGAATCAGAGGCAGGGAATAGAACGCGGGGAATCAGAGGCGGGGAATCAGAGCTGGTGAATCAGAGGCGGGGAATCATAGTTGGGAATCAGAGGCGGGGAATCAGATATGGGGAAACAGAGGCGGGGAATCAAAGGCGGGGAAACAGAGGCGGGGAATCAGATATGGGGAATCGGATGCGGGGAATCAGAGGCGGGGAATCAGAGCTGGGGAATCAGAGGCGGGGTATCAGAGTTGGGGCATCTGAGGTGGGGAATTAGATATGGGGAAACAGAGGCGGGGAATCAGAGGTGGGGAAACAGAGGTGAGGAATCAGATATGGGGAATCAGAGGTGGGGAATCAGAGGCAGGGAATCAGATGTGCGGAATCAGAGATGGGGAATCAGAGGCAGGGAATCAGAATCAGAAGCGGGGAATCAGAGGCCGGGAATCAGAGGCCGGGATACAGATGCCGGGAATAAGAGGCCGGGAATCAGAGGTGGGGAATCAGAGTCCGGGAATCAGAGATGGGGATTCAGAGGCGGGGAATGATATATGGGGAATCAGAGGCGGGGAATCAGAGGCGGGGTAACAGAGGTGGGGAATCAGATATGGGGAATCAGAGGTGGCGAATCAAAGGCGGTGAATCAGAGATGGGGAATCAGAGGCGGGGAATCAGAGGCAGGGAATCAAACACGGGGAATCAGAGGCGGTGAATCAGAGCTGGGGAATCAGAGGCGGGGAATCAGAGTTGGGGAATCAGAGGCGGGGAATCAGATATGGGGAAACAGGGGCGGGGAATCAGAGGCAGGGAAACAGAGGCGGGGAATCAGATATGGGGAATCAGGGGTGGGGAATCAGGGGCGTGGAATCAGAGGCAGGGAATTAGATGTGGTGAATCAGAGATGGGGAATCAGAGGCAGGGAATCAGAAACAGAAGCGGGGTATCAGTGGCCGGGAATCAGAGGAAGGTAATCAAAGGCAGGGGATCAAACACGGGGAATCAGAGGCTGGGAATCAGAGCTGGGGAATCAGAGGCGGGGAATCAGAGCTGGGGAATCACAGGCGGGGAATCAGAGATGGGGAATCAAGGGGGGAATCAGAGGCAGGGAATCAGATGCGGGGAATCAGAGGCGGGGAATCATAGCTGGCGAATCAGAGGCGGGGAATCAGAGGTGGGCAATCAGAGGATGGGAATCAGATATGGGGAATCAGAGGCGGGGAATCAGAGCTGGGGAATCACAGGCGGGGAATCAGAGTTGGGGAATCAGAGGCGGGGAATCAGATATGGGGAAACAGAGGCGGGGAATCAGAGGCGGTGAAACAGAGGCAGGGAATCAGATATTGGGAATCAGAGGTGGGGAATCAGAGGCAGGGAATCAGATGCGGGGAATCAGAGGAGGGGAATCAGAGCTGGGGAATCAGAGGCGGGGTATTAGAGTTGGGGAATCAGAGGCGGGGAATCAGACGCAGGGAATCAGAGGGGGGGAATCATAGCTGGCGAATCAGAGGCGGGGAATCAGAGGTGGGCAATCAGAGGCCGGGAATCAGAGGTGGTGAATCAGAGATGGGGAATGAGAGGCGGGGAATCAGTGGCAGGGAATCAGATATGGGGAATCAGAGGCGTGGAATCAGAGGCAGGGAATCAGACACGGGGAATCAGACACGGGGAATCAGAGGTGGGGAATCAGAGATGGGGAATCAGAGGCGGTGAATCAGAGATGGGGAATCAGAGGCGGGGAATCAGAGGCAGGAAATCAGACACGGGGATTCAGAGGCTGGGAATCAGACGGGGGGAATCAAAGGCGGGGAATCAGAGCTGGGGAATCAGAGGCAGGGAATCAGAGGCGGGGAATCAGATATGGGGAATCAGAGGCTGGTATTCAGAGGCGGGGAATCAGAGGCAGGGAATCAGACACGGGGAATCAGAGGTGGGGAATCAGAGATGGGGAATCAGAGGCGGGGAATCAGAGTTGGGGAATCAGAGGCAGGGAATCGGATGTGCGGAATCAGAGATGGGGAATCAGAGGTGGGGAATCAGAGGCGGTGAATCAGAGATGGGGAATCAGAGGCGGGGAATCAGAGGCAGGAAATCAGACACGGGGATTCAGAGGCTGGGAATCAGACGGGGGGAATCAAAGGCGGGGAATCAGAGCTGGGGAATCAAAGGCAGGGAATCAGAGTTGGGGATTCAGAGACGGGGAATCAGATATGGGGAAACAGAGGCGGGGAATCAGAGGCGGGCAAACAGAGGCGGGGAATTAGATATGGGGAATCAGATGTGGGGAATCAGAGGTGGTGAATCAGTGATGGGGAATCACAGGCGGGGAATCAGAGGCAGGGAATAGAACGCAGGGAATCAGAGGCAGGGAATCAGAGCTGGGGAATCAGAGGCGGGGAATCATAGTTGGGAATCACAGGCGGGGAATCATATATGGGGAAACAGAGGCGGGGAATCAGAGGCGGGGAAACAGAGGCGGGGAATCAGATATGGGGAATCGGATGCGGGGAATCAGAGGCGGGGAATCAGAGCTGGGGAATCAGAGGCGGGGAATCAGAGTTGGGGCATCAGAGGTGGGGAATTAGATATAGGGAAACAGAGGCGGGGAATCAGAGGCGGGGAAACAGAGGCGGGGAATCAGATATGGGGAATCAGAGGTGGGGAATCAGAGGCAGGGAATCAGATGTGCGGAATCAGAGATGGGGAATCAGAGGCAGGGAATCAGAATCAGAAGCGGGGAATCAGAGGCCGGGAATCAGAGGCCGGGAATCAGATGCTGGGAATAAGAGGCCGGGAATCAGAGGTGGGGAATCAGAGTCCGGGAATCAGAGGCCGGGAATCAGATATGGGGAAACAGAGGCGGGGAATCCGAGGCGGGGAAACAGAGGCGGGGAATCAGATATGGGGAATCAGAGGTGGGGAATCAGAGGTTGGGAATCAGAGGCAGGGAATCAGATGCGGGGAATCAGAGGCGGGGAATCAGAGCTGGGGAATCAGAGGTGGGGAATCAGATTTGGGGAATCAGAGGCGGGGACTTAGATATTGGGAAACAGAGGCGGGGAATCAGAGGCGGGGAAACCCAGGTGGGGAATCAGATATGGGGAATCAGAGGTGGGGAATCAGAGGCAAGGAATCAGATGTGCGGAATCAGAGATGGGGAATCAGAGGCAGGGAATCAGAATCAGAAGCAGGGAATCAGAGGCCGGGAATCAAAGGCCGGAATCAGATGCTGGGAATCAGAGGCCTGGAATCAGAGGCGGGGAATCAGAGGCAGGGAATCAGATGCGGGGAATCAGAGGCGGGGAATCAGAGCTGGGGAATCAGAGGCGGGTATTCAGAGTTGGGGAATCAGAGGCGGGGAATCAGAGGCGGGGAAACAGAGTCGGGGAATCAGATATGGGGAATCAGAGGTGGGGAATCAGAGGTTGGGAATCAGAAGCAGGGAATCAGAGGCGGGGAATCAGAGGCGGGGAATCAGAGGCAGGGAATCCGATATGCGGAATCGTAGATGGGGAATCAGAGGCAGGGAATCAGCGGCAGGGAATCAGAGGCGGAGAATCAGAGGCCGGGAATCAGATATGGGGAAACAGAGGCGGGGAATCAGAGGCGGGGAAACAGAGGCGGGGAATCAGATATGGGGAATCAGAGGTGGGGAATCAGAGGTTGGGAATCAGAGGCAGGGAATCAGAGGCTGGGAATCAGATGCAGGGAATCAGATGCGGGAAATCAGAGGCGGGGAATCAGAGCTGGGGAATCAGAGGTGGGGAATCAGAGTTGGGGAATCAGAGTCGGGGACTTAGATATGGGGAAACAGAGGCGGGGAATCAGAGGCGGGGAAACTGACGCGGGGAATCAGAGGCGGGGATTCAGAGCTGGGGAATCAGAGGCGGGGAATCAGAGTTGGGGAATCAGAGGCGGGGAATCAGATATGGGGAATCAGAGGCGGGGAATCAGAGGCGGGGAAACAGAGGCAGGGAATCAGATATGGGGAATCAGAGGTGGGGTATCAGGGGCAGGGAATCAGTGGCAGGGAATCAGAGGCGGGGAATCAGAGGCGGGGAATCAAAGGCAGGGAATCAGACACGGGGAATCAGATATGGGGAAACAGAAGCGGGGAATCAGAGGCGGGCAAACAGAGGCGGGGAATTAGATATGGGGAATCAGAGGTGGGGAATCAGAGGTGGTGAATCAGAGATGGGGAATCGGATGCGGGGAATCAGAGGCGGGGAATCAGAGCTGGGGAATCAGAGGCGGGGTATCAGAGTTGGGGCATCTGAGGTGGGGAATTAGATATGGGGAAACAGAGGCGGGGAATCAGAGGTGGGGAAACAGAGGCGAGGAATCAGATATGGGGAATCAGAGGTGGGGAATCAGAGGCAGGGAATCAGATGTGCGGAATCAGAGATGGGGAATCAGAGGCAGGGAATCAGAATCAGAAGCGGGGAATCAGAGGCCGGGAATCTGAGGCCGGGATACAGATGCCGGGAATAAGAGGCCGGGAATCAGAGGTGGGGAATCAGAGTCCGGGAATCAGAGATGGGGATTCAGAGGCGGGGAATGATATATGGGGAATCAGAGGCGGGGAATCAGAGGCGGGGTAACAGAGGTGGGGAATCAGATATGGGGAATCAGAGGTGGCGAATCAAAGGCGGTGAATCAGAGATGGGGAATCAGAGGCGGGGAATCAGAGGCGGGGAATCAGAGTTGGGGAATCAGAGGCGGGGAATCAGATATGGGGAAACAGGGGCGGGGAATCAGAGGCAGGGAAACAGAGGCGGGGAATCAGATATGGGGAATCAGGGGTGGGGAATCAGGGGCGTGGAATCAGAGGCAGGGAATTAGATGTGGTGAATCAGAGATGGGGAATCAGAGGCAGGGAATCAGAAACAGAAGCGGGGTATCAGTGGCCGGGAATCAGAGGAAGGTAATCAGAGGCAGGGGATCAAACACGGGGAATCAGAGGCTGGGAATCAGAGCTGGGGAATCAGAGGCGGGGAATCAGAGCTGGGGAATCACAGGCGGGGAATCAGAGATGGGGAATCAAGGGGGGAATCAGAGGCAGGGAATCAGATGCGGGGAATCAGAGGCGGGGAATCATAGCTGGCGAATCAGAGGCGGGGAATCAGAGGTGGGCAATCAGAGGATGGGAATCAGATATGGGGAATCAGAGGCGGGGAATCAGAGCTGGGGAATCACAGGCGGGGAATCAGAGTTGGGGAATCAGAGGCGGGGAATCAGATATGGGGAAACAGAGGCGGGGAATCAGAGGCGGTGAAACAGAGGCGGGGAATCAGATATTGGGAATCAGAGGTGGGGAATCAGAGGCAGGGAATCAGATGCGGGGAATCAGAGGAGGGGAATCAGAGCTGGGGAATCAGAGGCGGGGTATTAGAGTTGGGGAATCAGAGGCGGGGAATCAGACGCAGGGAATCAGAGGGTGGGAATCATAGCTGGCGAATCAGAGGCGGGGAATCAGAGGTGGGCAATCAGAGGCCGGGAATCAGAGGTGGTGAATCAGAGATGGGGAATGAGAGGCGGGGAATCAGTGGCAGGGAATCAGATATGGGGAATCAGAGGCGTGGAATCAGAGGCAGGGAATCAGACACGGGGAATCAGACACGGGGAATCAGAGGTGGGGAATCAGAGATGGGGAATCAGAGGCGGTGAATCAGAGATGTGGAATCAGAGGCGGGGAATCAGAGGCAGGAAATCAGACACGGGGATTCAGAGGCTGGGAATCAGACGGGGGGAATCAAAGGCGGGGAATCAGAGCTGGGGAATCAGAGGCAGGGAATCAGAGGCGGGGAATCAGATATGGGGAATCAGAGGCTGGTATTCAGAGGCGGGGAATCAGAGGCAGGGAATCAGACACGGGGAATCAGAGGTGGGGAATCAGAGATGGGGAATCAGAGGCGGGGAATCAGAGTTGGGGAATCAGAGGCAGGGAATCGGATGTGCGGAATCAGAGATGGGGAATCAGAGGTGGGGAATCAGAGGCGGTGAATCAGAGATGGGGAATCAGAGGCGGGGAATCAGAGGCAGGAAATCAGACACGGGGATTCAGAGGCTGGGAATCAGACGGGGGGAATCAAAGGCGGGGAATCAGAGCTGGGGAATCAGAGGCAGGGAATCAGAGTTGGGGATTCAGAGACGGGGAATCAGATATGGGGAAACAGAGGCGGGGAATCAGAGGCGGGCAAACAGAGGCGGGGAATTAGATATGGGGAATCAGATGTGGGGAATCAGAGGTGGTGAATCAGTGATGGGGAATCACAGGCGGGGAATCAGAGGCAGGGAATAGAACGCAGGGAATCAGAGGCAGGGAATCAGAGCTGGGGAATCAGAGGCGGGGAATCATAGTTGGGAATCACAGGCGGGGAATCAGATATGGGGAAACAGAGGCGGGGAATCAGAGGCGGGGAAACAGAGGCGGGGAATCAGATATGGGGAATCGGATGCGGGGAATCAGAGGCGGGGAATCAGAGCTGGGGAATCAGAGGCGGGGAATCAGAGTTGGGGCATCAGAGGTGGGGAATTAGATATAGGGAAACAGAGGCGGGGAATCAGAGGCGGGGAAACAGAGGCGGGGAATCAGATATGGGGAATCAGAGGTGGGGAATCAGAGGCAGGGAATCAGATGTGCGGAATCAGAGATGGGGAATCAGAGGCAGGGAATCAGAATCAGAAGCGGGGAATCAGAGGCCGGGAATCAGAGGCCGGGAATCAGATGCTGGGAATAAGAGGCCGGGAATCAGAGGTGGGGAATCAGAGTCCGGGAATCAGAGGCCGGGAATCAGATATGGGGAAACAGAGGCGGGGAATCCGAGGCGGGGAAACAGAGGCGGGGAATCAGATATGGGGAATCAGAGGTGGGGAATCAGAGGTTGGGAATCAGAGGCAGGGAATCAGATGCGGGGAATCAGAGGCGGGGAATCAGAGCTGGGGAATCAGAGGTGGGGAATCAGATTTGGGGAATCAGAGGCGGGGACTTAGATATTGGGAAACAGAGGCGGGGAATCAGAGGCGGGGAAACCCAGGTGGGGAATCAGATATGGGGAATCAGAGGTGGGGAATCAGAGGCAGGGAATTGGATGTGCGGAATCAGAGAGGGGGAATCAGAGGTGGGGAATCAGAGGCGGTGAATCAGAGATGGGGAATCAGAGGCGGGGAATCAGAGGCAGGAAATCAGACACGGGGATTCAGAGGCTGGGAATCAGACGGGGGGAATCAAAGGCGGGGAATCAGAGCTGGGGAATCTGAGGCAGGGAATCAGAGTTGGGGATTCAGAGGCGGGGAATCAGATATGGGGAAACAGAGGCGGGGAATCAGAGGCGGGCAAACAGAGGCGGGGAATTAGATATGGGGAATCAGAGGTAGGGAATCAGAGGTGGTGAATCAGTGATGGGGAATCACAGGCGGGGAATCAGAGGCAGGGAATAGAACGCGGGGAATCAGAGGCAGGGAATCAGAGCTGGGGAATCAGAGGAGGGGATTCATAGTTGGGAATCAGAGGCGGGAATCAGATATGGGGAAACAGAGGCGGGGAATCAGAGGCGGTGAAACAGAGGCGGGGAATCAGATATGGGGAATCGGATGCAGGGAATCAGAGGCGGGGAATCAGAGCTGGGGAATGAGAGGCGGGGAATCAGAGTTGGGGCATCAGAGGTGGGGAATTAAATGTAGGGAAACAGAGGCGGGGAATCAGAGGCGGGGAAACAGAGGCGGGGAATCAGATATGGGGAATCAGAGGTGGGGAATCAGAGGCAGGGAATCAGATGTGCGGAATCAGAGATGGGGAATAAGAGGCAGGGAATCAGAATCAGAAGCGGGGAATCAGAGGCTGGGAATCAGAGGCCGGGAATCAGATGCTGGGAATAAGAGGCCGGGAATCAGAGGTGGGGAATCATATATGGGGAATCAGAGGTGGCGAATCAAAGGCGGTGAATCAGAGATGGGGAATCAGAGGCGGGGAATCAGAGGCAGGGAATCAGATGCGGGGAATCAGAGGCGGGGAATCAGAGCTGGCGAATCAGAGGCTGGGAATCAGAGGTGGGCAATCAGAGGCGGGGAATCAGATATGGGGAATCAGAGGCGGGGAATCAGAGGCGGGGAAACAGAGGCGGGGAATCAAATATAGGGAATCAGAGGTGGGGAATCAGAGGTTGTGAATCAGAGATGGGGAATCAAGGCGGGGAATCAGAGGCAGGGAATCAGACGCGGGGAATCAGAGGCGGGGATTCAGAGCTGGGGAATCAGAGGCGGGGAATCAGAGTTGGGGAATCAGAGGCAGGGAATCAGATATGGGGAATCAGAGGCGGGGAATCAGAGGCGGGGAAACAGAGGCCGGGAATCAGATGTGGGGAATCAGAGGTGGGGAATCAGGGGCAGGGAATCAGTGGCAGGGAATCAGAGGCGGGGAATCAGAGGCGGGGAATCAAAGGCAGGGAATCAGACACGGGGAATCAGAGGCGGGGAATCAGAGATGGGGAATCAGAGGCGGGGAATCAGAGGCAGGGAATCGGATGCCGGGAATCAGAGTCGGGGAATCAGAGCTGGGGAATCAGAGGCGGGGAATCAGAGTTGGGTTATCAGAGGCGGGGAATCAGATATGGGGAAATAGAGGCGGGGAATCAGATATGGGGAATCAGAGGTGTGGAATCAGAGGTTGGGAATCAGAGGCAGGGAATCAGAGTCGGGGAAACAGAGGCGGGGAATCAGATATGGGGAATCAGAGGTGGCGAATCAAAGGCGGTGAAAAAGAGATGGGGAATCAGGGCAGGGAATCAGAGGCAGGGAATCAAACACGGGGAATCAGAGCTGAGGTATCAGAGGCGGGGAATCAGAGTTGGGAATCAGAGGCGGGGTATCAGAGGCGGGGTAACAGAGGCGGGGAATCAGATATGGGGAATCAGAGGTGGGGAATCCGAGGTTGGGAATCAGAGGCAGGGAATCAGAGGCGGAAAATCAGAGGCGGGGAATCAGAGGAAGGGAATCAGATGTGCGGAATCGGAGATGGGGAATCAGGGGCAGGGAATCAGAGGCGGGGAATCAGAGGCGGGGAATCAGAGGCCGGGAATCAGATATGGGGAAACAGAGGCGGGGAATCCGAGGCGGGGAAACAGAGGCAGGGAATCAGATATGGGGAATCAGAGGTGGGGAATCAGAGGTTGGGAATCAGAGGCAGGGAATCAGAGGCTTGGAATCAGATGCAGGGAATCAGATGCGGGGAATCAGAGGCGGGGAATCAGAGATGGGGAATCAGAGGCAGGGAATCAGATGTGCGGAATCAGAGATGGGGAATCAGAGGCAGGGAATCAGAATCAGAAGCAGGGAATCAGAGGCCGGGAATCAAAGGCCGGAATCAGATGCTGGGAATCAGAGGCCTGGAATCAGAGGCGGGGAATCAGAGGCAGGGAATCAGATGCGGGGAATCAGAGGCGGGGAATCAGAGCTGGGGAATCAGAGGCGGGGATTCAGAGTTGGGGAATCAGAGGCGGGGAATCAGAGGCGGGGAAA
Organism: Narcine bancroftii; assembly: GCF_036971445.1. Classification (NCBI taxonomy): domain Eukaryota; kingdom Metazoa; phylum Chordata; class Chondrichthyes; order Torpediniformes; family Narcinidae; genus Narcine; species Narcine bancroftii. The sequence continues at coordinate 152,284,639 of NC_091472.1, read as the reverse complement.
CAGAGGCGGGGAATCAGATATGGGGAATCAGAGGTGGGGAATCAGAGGTTGGGAATCAGAAGCAGGGAATCAGAGGCGGGGAATCAGAGGCGGGGAATCAGAGGCAGGGAATCCGATGTGCGGAATCGGAGATGGGGAATCAGAGGCACGGAATCAGCGGCGGGGAATCAGAGGCGGAGAATCAGAGGCCGGGAATCAGATATGGGGAAACAGAGGCGGGGAATCAGAGGCGGGGAAACAGAGGCGGGGAATCAGATATGGGGAATCAGAGGTGGGGAATCAGAGGTTGGGAATCAGAGGCAGGGAATCAGAGGCTGGGAATCAGATGCAGGGAATCAGATGCGGGAAATCAGAGGCGGGGAATCAGAGATGGGGAATCAGAGGTGGGGAATCAGAGTTGGGGAATCAGAGTCGGGGACTTAGATATGGGGAAACAGAGGCGGGGAATCAGAGGCGGGGAAACTCACGCGGGGAATCAGAGGCGGGGATTCAGAGCTGGGGAATCAGAGGCGGGGAATCAGAGTTGGGGAATCAGAGGCGGGGAATCAGATATGGGGAATCAGAGGCGGGGAATCAGAGGCGGGGAAACAGAGGCAGGGAATCAGATATGGGGAATCAGAGGTGGGGTACCAGGGGCAGGGAATCAGTGGCAGGGAATCAGAGGCGGGGAATAAGAGGCGGGGAATCAGAGGCAGGGAATCAGACACGGGGAATCAGATATGGGGAAACAGAGGCGGGGAATCAGAGGCGGGCAAACAGAGGCGGGGAATTAGATATGGGGAATCAGAGGTGGGGAATCAGAGGTGGTGAATTAGAGATGGGGAATCACAGGCGGGGAATCAGAGGCAGGGAATAGAACGCGGGGAATCAGAGGCGGGGAATCAGAGCTGGTGAATCAGAGGCGGGGAATCATAGTTGGGAATCAGAGGCGGGGAATCAGATATGGGGAAACAGAGGCGGGGAATCAAAGGCGGGGAAACAGAGGCGGGGAATCAGATATGGGGAATCGGATGCGGGGAATCAGAGGCGGGGAATCAGAGCTGGGGAATCAGAGGCGGGGTATCAGAGTTGGGGCATCTGAGGTGGGGAATTAGATATGGGGAAACAGAGGCGGGGAATCAGAGGTGGGGAAACAGAGGCGAGGAATCAGATATGGGGAATCAGAGGTGGGGAATCAGAGGCAGGGAATCAGATGTGCGGAATCAGAGATGGGGAATCAGAGGCAGGGAATCAGAATCAGAAGCGGGGAATCAGAGGCCGGGAATCAGAGGCCGGGATACAGATGCCGGGAATAAGAGGCCGGGAATCAGAGGTGGGGAATCAGAGTCCGGGAATCAGAGATGGGGATTCAGAGGCGGGGAATGATATATGGGGAATCAGAGGCGGGGAATCAGAGGCGGGGTAACAGAGGTGGGGAATCAGATATGGGGAATCAGAGGTGGCGAATCAAAGGCGGTGAATCAGAGATGGGGAATCAGAGGCGGGGAATCAGAGGCAGGGAATCAAACACGGGGAATCAGAGGCGGGGAATCAGAGCTGGGGAATCAGAGGCGGGGAATCAGAGTTGGGGAATCAGAGGCGGGGAATCAGATATGGGGAAACAGGGGCGGGGAATCAGAGGCAGGGAAACAGAGGCGGGGAATCAGATATGGGGAATCAGGGGTGGGGAATCAGGGGCGTGGAATCAGAGGCAGGGAATTAGATGTGGTGAATCAGAGATGGGGAATCAGAGGCAGGGAATCAGAAACAGAAGCGGGGTATCAGTGGCCGGGAATCAGAGGAAGGTAATCAGAGGCAGGGGATCAAACACGGGGAATCAGAGGCTGGGAATCAGAGCTGGGGAATCAGAGGCGGGGAATCAGAGCTGGGGAATCACAGGCGGGGAATCAGAGATGGGGAATCAAGGGGGGAATCAGAGGCAGGGAATCAGATGCGGGGAATCAGAGGCGGGGAATCATAGCTGGCGAATCAGAGGCGTGGAATCAGAGGTGGGCAATCAGAGGATGGGAATCAGATATGGGGAATCAGAGGCGGGGAATCAGAGCTGGGGAATCACAGGCGGGGAATCAGAGTTGGGGAATCAGAGGCGGGGAATCAGATATGGGGAAACAGAGGCGGGGAATCAGAGGCGGTGAAACAGAGGCAGGGAATCAGATATTGGGAATCAGAGGTGGGGAATCAGAGGCAGGGAATCAGATGCGGGGAATCAGAGGAGGGGAATCAGAGCTGGGGAATCAGAGGCGGGGTATTAGAGTTGGGGAATCAGAGGCGGGGAATCAGACGCAGGGAATCAGAGGGTGGGAATCATAGCTGGCGAATCAGAGGCGGGGAATCAGAGGTGGGCAATCAGAGGCCGGGAATCAGAGGTGGTGAATCAGAGATGGGGAATGAGAGGCGGGGAATCAGTGGCAGGGAATCAGATATGGGGAATCAGAGGCGTGGAATCAGAGGCAGGGAATCAGACACGGGGAATCAGACACGGGGAATCAGAGGTGGGGAATCAGAGATGGGGAATCAGAGGCGGTGAATCAGAGATGTGGAATCAGAGGCGGGGAATCAGAGGCAGGAAATCAGACACGGGGATTCAGAGGCTGGGAATCAGACGGGGGGAATCAAAGGCGGGGAATCAGAGCTGGGGAATCAGAGGCAGGGAATCAGAGGCGGGGAATCAGATATGGGGAATCAGAGGCTGGTATTCAGAGGCGGGGAATCAGAGGCAGGGAATCAGACACGGGGAATCAGAGGTGGGGAATCAGAGATGGGGAATCAGAGGCGGGGAATCAGAGTTGGGGAATCAGAGGCAGGGAATCGGATGTGCGGAATCAGAGATGGGGAATCAGAGGTGGGGAATCAGAGGCGGTGAATCAGAGATGGGGAATCAGAGGCGGGGAATCAGAGGCAGGAAATCAGACACGGGGATTCAGAGGCTGGGAATCAGACGGGGGGAATCAAAGGCGGGGAATCAGAGCTGGGGAATCAGAGGCAGGGAATCAGAGTTGGGGATTCAGAGACGGGGAATCAGATATGGGGAAACAGAGGCGGGGAATCAGAGGCGGGCAAACAGAGGCGGGGAATTAGATATGGGGAATCAGATGTGGGGAATCAGAGGTGGTGAATCAGTGATGGGGAATCACAGGCGGGGAATCAGAGGCAGGGAATAGAACGCAGGGAATCAGAGGCAGGGAATCAGAGCTGGGGAATCAGAGGCGGGGAATCATAGTTGGGAATCACAGGCGGGGAATCAGATATGGGGAAACAGAGGCGGGGAATCAGAGGCGGGGAAACAGAGGCGGGGAATCAGATATGGGGAATCGGATGCGGGGAATCAGAGGCGGGGAATCAGAGCTGGGGAATCAGAGGCGGGGAATCAGAGTTGGGGCATCAGAGGTGGGGAATTAGATATAGGGAAACAGAGGCGGGGAATCAGAGGCGGGGAAACAGAGGCGGGGAATCAGATATGGGGAATCAGAGGTGGGGAATCAGAGGCAGGGAATCAGATGTGCGGAATCAGAGATGGGGAATCAGAGGCAGGGAATCAGAATCAGAAGCGGGGAATCAGAGGCCGGGAATCAGAGGCCGGGAATCAGATGCTGGGAATAAGAGGCCGGGAATCAGAGGTGGGGAATCAGAGTCCGGGAATCAGAGGCCGGGAATCAGATATGGGGAAACAGAGGCGGGGAATCCGAGGCGGGGAAACAGAGGCGGGGAATCAGATATGGGGAATCAGAGGTGGGGAATCAGAGGTTGGGAATCAGAGGCAGGGAATCAGATGCGGGGAATCAGAGGCGGGGAATCAGAGCTGGGGAATCAGAGGTGGGGAATCAGATTTGGGGAATCAGAGGCGGGGACTTAGATATTGGGAAACAGAGGCGGGGAATCAGAGGCGGGGAAACCCAGGTGGGGAATCAGATATGGGGAATCAGAGGTGGGGAATCAGAGGCAGGGAATTGGATGTGCGGAATCAGAGAGGGGGAATCAGAGGTGGGGAATCAGAGGCGGTGAATCAGAGATGGGGAATCAGAGGCGGGGAATCAGAGGCAGGAAATCAGACACGGGGATTCAGAGGCTGGGAATCAGACGGGGGGAATCAAAGGCGGGGAATCAGAGCTGGGGAATCTGAGGCAGGGAATCAGAGTTGGGGATTCAGAGGCGGGGAATCAGATATGGGGAAACAGAGGCGGGGAATCAGAGGCGGGCAAACAGAGGCGGGGAATTAGATATGGGGAATCAGAGGTAGGGAATCAGAGGTGGTGAATCAGTGATGGGGAATCACAGGCGGGGAATCAGAGGCAGGGAATAGAACGCGGGGAATCAGAGGCAGGGAATCAGAGCTGGGGAATCAGAGGAGGGGATTCATAGTTGGGAATCAGAGGCGGGAATCAGATATGGGGAAACAGAGGCGGGGAATCAGAGGCGGTGAAACAGAGGCGGGGAATCAGATATGGGGAATCGGATGCAGGGAATCAGAGGCGGGGAATCAGAGCTGGGGAATGAGAGGCGGGGAATCAGAGTTGGGGCATCAGAGGTGGGGAATTAAATGTAGGGAAACAGAGGCGGGGAATCAGAGGCGGGGAAACAGAGGCGGGGAATCAGATATGGGGAATCAGAGGTGGGGAATCAGAGGCAGGGAATCAGATGTGCGGAATCAGAGATGGGGAATAAGAGGCAGGGAATCAGAATCAGAAGCGGGGAATCAGAGGCTGGGAATCAGAGGCCGGGAATCAGATGCTGGGAATAAGAGGCCGGGAATCAGAGGTGGGGAATCATATATGGGGAATCAGAGGTGGCGAATCAAAGGCGGTGAATCAGAGATGGGGAATCAGAGGCGGGGAATCAGAGGCAGGGAATCAGATGCGGGGAATCAGAGGCGGGGAATCAGAGCTGGCGAATCAGAGGCTGGGAATCAGAGGTGGGCAATCAGAGGCGGGGAATCAGATATGGGGAATCAGAGGCGGGGAATCAGAGGCGGGGAAACAGAGGCGGGGAATCAAATATAGGGAATCAGAGGTGGGGAATCAGAGGTTGTGAATCAGAGATGGGGAATCAAGGCGGGGAATCAGAGGCAGGGAATCAGACGCGGGGAATCAGAGGCGGGGATTCAGAGCTGGGGAATCAGAGGCGGGGAATCAGAGTTGGGGAATCAGAGGCAGGGAATCAGATATGGGGAATCAGAGGCGGGGAATCAGAGGCGGGGAAACAGAGGCCGGGAATCAGATGTGGGGAATCAGAGGTGGGGAATCAGGGGCAGGGAATCAGTGGCAGGGAATCAGAGGCGGGGAATCAGAGGCGGGGAATCAAAGGCAGGGAATCAGACACGGGGAATCAGAGGCGGGGAATCAGAGATGGGGAATCAGAGGCGGGGAATCAGAGGCAGGGAATCGGATGCCGGGAATCAGAGTCGGGGAATCAGAGCTGGGGAATCAGAGGCGGGGAATCAGAGTTGGGTTATCAGAGGCGGGGAATCAGATATGGGGAAATAGAGGCGGGGAATCAGATATGGGGAATCAGAGGTGTGGAATCAGAGGTTGGGAATCAGAGGCAGGGAATCAGAGTCGGGGAAACAGAGGCGGGGAATCAGATATGGGGAATCAGAGGTGGCGAATCAAAGGCGGTGAAAAAGAGATGGGGAATCAGGGCAGGGAATCAGAGGCAGGGAATCAAACACGGGGAATCAGAGCTGAGGTATCAGAGGCGGGGAATCAGAGTTGGGAATCAGAGGCGGGGTATCAGAGGCGGGGTAACAGAGGCGGGGAATCAGATATGGGGAATCAGAGGTGGGGAATCCGAGGTTGGGAATCAGAGGCAGGGAATCAGAGGCGGAAAATCAGAGGCGGGGAATCAGAGGAAGGGAATCAGATGTGCGGAATCGGAGATGGGGAATCAGGGGCAGGGAATCAGAGGCGGGGAATCAGAGGCGGGGAATCAGAGGCCGGGAATCAGATATGGGGAAACAGAGGCGGGGAATCCGAGGCGGGGAAACAGAGGCAGGGAATCAGATATGGGGAATCAGAGGTGGGGAATCAGAGGTTGGGAATCAGAGGCAGGGAATCAGAGGCTTGGAATCAGATGCAGGGAATCAGATGCGGGGAATCAGAGGCGGGGAATCAGAGATGGGGAATCAGAGGCAGGGAATCAGATGTGCGGAATCAGAGATGGGGAATCAGAGGCAGGGAATCAGAATCAGAAGCAGGGAATCAGAGGCCGGGAATCAAAGGCCGGAATCAGATGCTGGGAATCAGAGGCCTGGAATCAGAGGCGGGGAATCAGAGGCAGGGAATCAGATGCGGGGAATCAGAGGCGGGGAATCAGAGCTGGGGAATCAGAGGCGGGGATTCAGAGTTGGGGAATCAGAGGCGGGGAATCAGAGGCGGGGAAACAGAGGCGGGGAATCAGATATGGGGAATCAGAGGTGGGGAATCAGAGGTTGGGAATCAGAAGCAGGGAATCAGAGGCGGGGAATCAGAGGCGGGGAATCAGAGGCAGGGAATCCGATGTGCGGAATCGGAGATGGGGAATCAGAGGCACGGAATCAGCGGCGGGGAATCAGAGGCGGAGAATCAGAGGCCGGGAATCAGATATGGGGAAACAGAGGCGGGGAATCAGAGGCGGGGAAACAGAGGCGGGGAATCAGATATGGGGAATCAGAGGTGGGGAATCAGAGGTTGGGAATCAGAGGCAGGGAATCAGAGGCTGGGAATCAGATGCAGGGAATCAGATGCGGGAAATCAGAGGCGGGGAATCAGAGATGGGGAATCAGAGGTGGGGAATCAGAGTTGGGGAATCAGAGTCGGGGACTTAGATATGGGGAAACAGAGGCGGGGAATCAGAGGCGGGGAAACTCACGCGGGGAATCAGAGGCGGGGATTCAGAGCTGGGGAATCAGAGGCGGGGAATCAGAGTTGGGGAATCAGAGGCGGGGAATCAGATATGGGGAATCAGAGGCGGGGAATCAGAGGCGGGGAAACAGAGGCAGGGAATCAGATATGGGGAATCAGAGGTGGGGTACCAGGGGCAGGGAATCAGTGGCAGGGAATCAGAGGCGGGGAATAAGAGGCGGGGAATCAGAGGCAGGGAATCAGACACGGGGAATCAGATATGGGGAAACAGAGGCGGGGAATCAGAGGCGGGCAAACAGAGGCGGGGAATTAGATATGGGGAATCAGAGGTGGGGAATCAGAGGTGGTGAATTAGAGATGGGGAATCACAGGCGGGGAATCAGAGGCAGGGAATAGAACGCGGGGAATCAGAGGCGGGGAATCAGAGCTGGTGAATCAGAGGCGGGGAATCATAGTTGGGAATCAGAGGCGGGGAATCAGATATGGGGAAACAGAGGCGGGGAATCAAAGGCGGGGAAACAGAGGCGGGGAATCAGATATGGGGAATCGGATGCGGGGAATCAGAGGCGGGGAATCAGAGCTGGGGAATCAGAGGCGGGGTATCAGAGTTGGGGCATCTGAGGTGGGGAATTAGATATGGGGAAACAGAGGCGGGGAATCAGAGGTGGGGAAACAGAGGCGAGGAATCAGATATGGGGAATCAGAGGTGGGGAATCAGAGGCAGGGAATCAGATGTGCGGAATCAGAGATGGGGAATCAGAGGCAGGGAATCAGAATCAGAAGCGGGGAATCAGAGGCCGGGAATCAGAGGCCGGGATACAGATGCCGGGAATAAGAGGCCGGGAATCAGAGGTGGGGAATCAGAGTCCGGGAATCAGAGATGGGGATTCAGAGGCGGGGAATGATATATGGGGAATCAGAGGCGGGGAATCAGAGGCGGGGTAACAGAGGTGGGGAATCAGATATGGGGAATCAGAGGTGGCGAATCAAAGGCGGTGAATCAGAGATGGGGAATCAGAGGCGGGGAATCAGAGGCAGGGAATCAAACACGGGGAATCAGAGGCGGGGAATCAGAGCTGGGGAATCAGAGGCGGGGAATCAGAGTTGGGGAATCAGAGGCGGGGAATCAGATATGGGGAAACAGGGGCGGGGAATCAGAGGCAGGGAAACAGAGGCGGGGAATCAGATATGGGGAATCAGGGGTGGGGAATCAGGGGCGTGGAATCAGAGGCAGGGAATTAGATGTGGTGAATCAGAGATGGGGAATCAGAGGCAGGGAATCAGAAACAGAAGCGGGGTATCAGTGGCCGGGAATCAGAGGAAGGTAATCAGAGGCAGGGGATCAAACACGGGGAATCAGAGGCTGGGAATCAGAGCTGGGGAATCAGAGGCGGGGAATCAGAGCTGGGGAATCACAGGCGGGGAATCAGAGATGGGGAATCAAGGGGGGAATCAGAGGCAGGGAATCAGATGCGGGGAATCAGAGGCGGGGAATCATAGCTGGCGAATCAGAGGCGTGGAATCAGAGGTGGGCAATCAGAGGATGGGAATCAGATATGGGGAATCAGAGGCGGGGAATCAGAGCTGGGGAATCACAGGCGGGGAATCAGAGTTGGGGAATCAGAGGCGGGGAATCAGATATGGGGAAACAGAGGCGGGGAATCAGAGGCGGTGAAACAGAGGCAGGGAATCAGATATTGGGAATCCGAGGTGGGGAATCAGAGGCAGGGAATCAGATGCGGGGAATCAGAGGAGGGGAATCAGAGCTGGGGAATCAGAGGCGGGGTATTAGAGTTGGGGAATCAGAGGCGGGGAATCAGACGCAGGGAATCAGAGGGGGGGAATCATAGCTGGCGAATCAGAGGCGGGGAATCAGAGGTGGGCAATCAGAGGCCGGGAATCAGAGGTGGTGAATCAGAGATGGGGAATGAGAGGCGGGGAATCAGTGGCAGGGAATCAGATATGGGGAATCAGAGGCGTGGAATCAGAGGCAGGGAATCAGACACGGGGAATCAGACACGGGGAATCAGAGGTGGGGAATCAGAGATGGGGAATCAGAGGCGGTGAATCAGAGATGGGGAATCAGAGGCGGGGAATCAGAGGCAGGAAATCAGACACGGGGATTCAGAGGCTGGGAATCAGACGGGGGGAATCAAAGGCGGGGAATCAGAGCTGGGGAATCAGAGGCAGGGAATCAGAGGCGGGGAATCAGATATGGGGAATCAGAGGCTGGTATTCAGAGGCGGGGAATCAGAGGCAGGGAATCAGACACGGGGAATCAGAGGTGGGGAATCAGAGATGGGGAATCAGAGGCGGGGAATCAGAGTTGGGGAATCAGAGGCAGGGAATCGGATGTGCGGAATCAGAGATGGGGAATCAGAGGTGGGGAATCAGAGGCGGTGAATCAGAGATGGGGAATCAGAGGCGGGGAATCAGAGGCAGGAAATCAGACACGGGGATTCAGAGGCTGGGAATCAGACGGGGGGAATCAAAGGCGGGGAATCAGAGCTGGGGAATCAGAGGCAGGGAATCAGAGTTGGGGATTCAGAGACGGGGAATCAGATATGGGGAAACAGAGGCGGGGAATCAGAGGCGGGCAAACAGAGGCGGGGAATTAGATATGGGGAATCAGATGTGGGGAATCAGAGGTGGTGAATCAGTGATGGGGAATCACAGGCGGGGAATCAGAGGCAGGGAATAGAACGCAGGGAATCAGAGGCAGGGAATCAGAGCTGGGGAATCAGAGGCGGGGAATCATAGTTGGGAATCACAGGCGGGGAATCAGATATGGGGAAACAGAGGCGGGGAATCAGAGGCGGGGAAACAGAGGCGGGGAATCAGATATGGGGAATCGGATGCGGGGAATCAGAGGCGGGGAATCAGAGCTGGGGAATCAGAGGCGGGGAATCAGAGTTGGGGCATCAGAGGTGGGGAATTAGATATAGGGAAACAGAGGCGGGGAATCAGAGGCGGGGAAACAGAGGCGGGGAATCAGATATGGGGAATCAGAGGTGGGGAATCAGAGGCAGGGAATCAGATGTGCGGAATCAGAGATGGGGAATCAGAGGCAGGGAATCAGAATCAGAAGCGGGGAATCAGAGGCCGGGAATCAGAGGCCGGGAATCAGATGCTGGGAATAAGAGGCCGGGAATCAGAGGTGGGGAATCAGAGTCCGGGAATCAGAGGCCGGGAATCAGATATGGGGAAACAGAGGCGGGGAATCCGAGGCGGGGAAACAGAGGCGGGGAATCAGATATGGGGAATAAGAGGTGGGGAATCAGAGGTTGGGAATCAGAGGCAGGGAATCACATGCGGGGAATCAGAGGCGGGGAATCAGAGCTGGGGAATCAGAGGTGGGGAATCAGATTTGGGGAATCAGAGGCGGGGACTTAGATATTGGGAAACAGAGGCGGGGAATCAGAGGCGGGGAAACCCAGGTGGGGAATCAGATATGGGGAATCAGAGGTGGGGAATCAGAGGCAAGGAATCAGATGTGCGGAATCAGAGATGGGGAATCAGAGGCAGGGAATCAGAATCAGAAGCAGGGAATCAGAGGCCGGGAATCAAAGGCCGGAATCAGATGCTGGGAATCAGAGGCCTGGAATCAGAGGCGGGGAATCAGAGGCAGGGAATCAGATGCGGGGAATCAGAGGCGGGGAATCAGAGCTGGGGAATCAGAGGCGGGTATTCAGAGTTGGGGAATCAGAGGCGGGGAATCAGAGGCGGGGAAACAGAGTCGGGGAATCAGATATGGGGAATCAGAGGTGGGGAATCAGAGGTTGGGAATCAGAAGCAGGGAATCAGAGGCGGGGAATCAGAGGCGGGGAATCAGAGGCAGGGAATCCGATATGCGGAATCGGAGATGGGGAATCAGAGGCAGGGAATCAGCGGCGGGGAATCAGAGGCGGAGAATCAGAGGCCGGGAATCAGATATGGGGAAACAGAGGCGGGGAATCAGAGGCGGGGAAACAGAGGCGGGGAATCAGATATGGGGAATCAGAGGTGGGGAATCAGAGGTTGGGAATCAGAGGCAGGGAATCAGAGGCTGGGAATCAGATGCAGGGAATCAGATGCGGGAAATCAGAGGCGGGGAATCAGAGCTGGGGAATCAGAGGTGGGGAATCAGAGTTGGGGAATCAGAGTCGGGGACTTAGATATGGGGAAACAGAGGCGGGGAATCAGAGGCGGGGAAACTGACGCGGGGAATCAGAGGCGGGGATTCAGAGCTGGGGAATCAGAGGCGGGGAATCAGAGTTGGGGAATCAGAGGCGGGGAATCAGATATGGGGAATCAGAGGCGGGGAATCAGAGGTGGGGAAACAGAGGCAGGGAATCAGATATGGGGAATCAGAGGTGGGGTATCAGGGGCAGGGAATCAGTGGCAGGGAATCAGAGGCGGGGAATCAGAGGCGGGGAATCAGAGGCAGGGAATCAGACACGGGGAATCAGATATGGGGAAACAGAAGCGGGGAATCAGAGGCGGGCAAACAGAGGCGGGGAATTAGATATGGGGAATCAGAGGTGGGGAATCAGAGGTGGTGAATCAGAGATGGGCAATCGGATGCGGGGAATCAGAGGCGGGGAATCAGAGCTGGGGAATCAGAGGCGGGGTATCAGAGTTGGGGCATCTGAGGTGGGGAATTAGATATGGGGAAACAGAGGCGGGGAATCAGAGGTGGGGAAACAGAGGCGAGGAATCAGATATGGGGAATCAGAGGTGGGGAATCAGAGGCAGGGAATCAGATGTGCGGAATCAGAGATGGGGAATCAGAGGCAGGGAATCAGAATCAGAAGCGGGGAATCAGAGGCCGGGAATCAGAAGCCGGGATACAGATGACGGGAATAAGAGGCCGGGAATCAGAGGTGGGGAATCAGAGTCCGGGAATCAGAGATGGGGATTCAGAGGCGGGGAATGATATATGCGGAATCAGAGGCGGGGAATCAGAGGCGGGGTAACAGAGGTGGGGAATCAGATATGGGGAATCAGAGGTGGCGAATCAAAGGCGGTGAATCAGAGATGGGGAATCAGAGGCGGGGAATCAGAGGCGGGGAATCAGAGTTGGGGAATCAGAGGCGGGGAATCAGATATGGGGAAACAGGGGCGGGGAATCAGAGGCAGGGAAACAGAGGCGGGGAATCAGATATGGGGAATCAGGGGTGGGGAATCAGGGGCGTGGAATCAGAGGCAGGGAATTAGATGTGGTGAATCAGAGATGGGGAATCAGAGGCAGGGAATCAGAAACAGAAGCGGGGTATCAGTGGCCGGGAATCAGAGGAAGGTAATCAGAGGCAGGGGATCAAACACGGGGAATCAGAGGCTGGGAATCAGAGCTGGGGAATCAGAGGCGGGGAATCAGAGCTGGGGAATCACAGGCGGGGAATCAGAGATGGGGAATCAAGGGGGGAATCAGAGGCAGGGAATCAGATGCGGGGAATCAGAGGCGGGGAATCATAGCTGGCGAATCAGAGGCGGGGAATCAGAGGTGGGCAATCAGAGGATGGGAATCAGATATGGGGAATCAGAGGCGGGGAATCAGAGCTGGGGAATCACAGGCGGGGAATCAGAGTTGGGGAATCAGAGGCGGGGAATCAGATATGGGGAAACAGAGGCGGGGAATCAGAGGCGGTGAAACAGAGGCGGGGAATCAGATATTGGGAATCAGAGGTGGGGAATCAGAGGCAGGGAATCAGATGCGGGGAATCAGAGGAGGGGAATCAGAGCTGGGGAATCAGAGGCGGGGTATTAGAGTTGGGGAATCAGAGGCGGGGAATCAGACGCAGGGAATCAGAGGGGGGGAATCATAGCTGGCGAATCAGAGGCGGGGAATCAGAGGTGGGCAATCAGAGGCCGGGAATCAGAGGTGGTGAATCAGAGATGGGGAATGAGAGGCGGGGAATCAGTGGCAGGGAATCAGATATGGGGAATCAGAGGCGTGGAATCAGAGGCAGGGAATCAGACACGGGGAATCAGACACGGGGAATCAGAGGTGGGGAATCAGAGATGGGGAATCAGAGGCGGTGAATCAGAGATGGGGAATCAGAGGCGGGGAATCAGAGGCAGGAAATCAGACACGGGGATTCAGAGGCTGGGAATCAGACGGGGGGAATCAAAGGCGGGGAATCAGAGCTGGGGAATCAGAGGCAGGGAATCAGAGGCGGGGAATCAGATATGGGGAATCAGAGGCTGGTATTCAGAGGCGGGGAATCAGAGATGGGGAATCAGAGGCGGGGAATCAGAGTTGGGGAATCAGAGGCAGGGAATCGGATGTGCGGAATCAGAGATGGGGAATCAGAGGTGGGGAATCAGAGGCGGTGAATCAGAGATGGGGAATCAGAGGCGGGGAATCAGAGGCAGGAAATCAGACACGGGGATTCAGAGGCTGGAAATCAGACGGGGGGAATCAAAGGCGGGGAATCAGAGCTGGGGAATCAGAGGCAGGGAATCAGAGTTGGGGATTCAGAGACGGGGAATCAGATATGGGGAAACAGAGGCGGGGAATCAGAGGCGGGCAAACAGAGGCGGGGAATTAGATATGGGGAATCAGATGTGGGGAATCAGAGGTGGTGAATCAGTGATGGGGAATCACAGGCGGGGAATCAGAGGCAGGGAATAGAACGCAGGGAATCAGAGGCAGGGAATCAGAGCTGGGGAATCAGAGGCGGGGAATCATAGTTGGGAATCACAGGCGGGGAATCAGATATGGGGAAACAGAGGCGGGGAATCAGAGGCGGGGAAACAGAGGCGGGGAATCAGATATGGGGAATCGGATGCGGGGAATCAGAGGCGGGGAATCAGAGCTGGGGAATCAGAGGCGGGGAATCAGAGTTGGGGCATCAGAGGTGGGGAATTAGATATAGGGAAACAGAGGCGGGGAATCAGAGGCGGGGAAACAGAGGCGGGGAATCAGATATGGGGAATCAGAGGTGGGGAATCAGAGGCAGGGAATCAGATGTGCGGAATCAGAGATGGGGAATCAGAGGCAGGGAATCAGAATCAGAAGCGGGGAATCAGAGGCCGGGAATCAGAGGCCGGGAATCAGATGCTGGGAATAAGAGGCCGGGAATCAGAGGTGGGGAATCAGAGTCCGGGAATCAGAGGCCGGGAATCAGATATGGGGAAACAGAGGCGGGGAATCCGAGGCGGGGAAACAGAGGCGGGGAATCAGATATGGGGAATCAGAGGTGGGGAATCAGAGGTTGGGAATCAGAGGCAGGGAATCAGATGCGGGGAATCAGAGGCGGGGAATCAGAGCTGGGGAATCAGAGGTGGGGAATCAGATTTGGGGAATCAGAGGCGGGGACTTAGATATTGGGAAACAGAGGCGGGGAATCAGAGGCGGGGAAACCCAGGTGGGGAATCAGATATGGGGAATCAGAGGTGGGGAATCAGAGGCAAGGAATCAGATGTGCGGAATCAGAGATGGGGAATCAGAGGCAGGGAATCAGAATCAGAAGCAGGGAATCAGAGGCCGGGAATCAAAGGCCGGAATCAGATGCTGGGAATCAGAGGCCTGGAATCAGAGGCGGGGAATCAGAGGCAGGGAATCAGATGCGGGGAATCAGAGGCGGGGAATCAGAGCTGGGGAATCAGAGGCGGGTATTCAGAGTTGGGGAATCAGAGGCGGGGAATCAGAGGCGGGGAAACAGAGTCGGGGAATCAGATATGGGGAATCAGAGGTGGGGAATCAGAGGTTGGGAATCAGAAGCAGGGAATCAGAGGCGGGGAATCAGAGGCGGGGAATCAGAGGCAGGGAATCCGATATGCGGAATCGGAGATGGGGAATCAGAGGCAGGGAATCAGCGGCGGGGAATCAGAGGCGGAGAATCAGAGGCCGGGAATCAGATATGGGGAAACAGAGGCGGGGAATCAGAGGCGGGGAAACAGAGGCGGGGAATTAGATATGGGGAATCAGAGGTGGGGAATCAGAGGTTGGGAATCAGAGGCAGGGAATCAGAGGCTGGGAATCAGATGCAGGGAATCAGATGCGGGAAATCAGAGGCGGGGAATCAGAGCTGGGGAATCAGAGGTGGGGAATCAGAGTTGGGGAATCAGAGTCGGGGACTTAGATATGGGGAAACAGAGGCGGGGAATCAGAGGCGGGGAAACTGACGCGGGGAATCAGAGGCGGGGATTCAGAGCTGGGGAATCAGAGGCGGGGAATCAGAGTTGGGGAATCAGAGGCGGGGAATCAGATATGGGGAATCAGAGGCGGGGAATCAGAGGCGGGGAAACAGAGGCAGGGAATCAGATATGGGGAATCAGAGGTGGGGTATCAGGGGCAGGGAATCAGTGGCAGGGAATCAGAGGCGGGGAATCAGAGGCGGGGAATCAGAGGCAGGGAATCAGACACGGGGAATCAGATATGGGGAAACAGAAGCGGGGAATCAGAGGCGGGCAAACAGAGGCGGGGAATTAGATATGGGGAATCAGAGGTGGGGAATCAGAGGTGGTGAATCAGAGATGGGGAATCACAGGCGGGGAATCAGAGGCAGGGAATAGAACGCGGGGAATCAGAGGCGGGGAATCAGAGCTGGGGAATCAGAGGCGGGGAATCATAGTTGGGAATCAGAGGCGGGGAATCAGATATGGGGAAACAGAGGCGGGGAATCAAAGGCGGGGAAACAGAGGCGGGGAATCAGATATGGGGAATCGGATGCGGGGAATCAGAGGCGGGGAATCAGAGCTGGGGAATCAGAGGCGGGGTATCAGAGTTGGGGCATCTGAGGTGGGGAATTAGATATGGGGAAACAGAGGCGGGGAATCAGAGGCGGGGAAACAGAGGCGAGGAATCAGATATGGGGAATCAGAGGTGGGGAATCAGAGGCAGGGAATCAGATGTGCGGAATCAGAGATGGGGAATCAGAGGCAGGGAATCAGAATCAGAAGCGGGGAATCAGAGGCCGGGAATCAGAGGCCGGGATTCAGATGCCGGGAATAAGAGGCCGGGAATCAGAGGTGGGGAATCAGAGTCCGGGAATCAGAGATGGGGATTCAGAGGCGGGGAATGATATATGGGGAATCAGAGGCGGGGAATCAGAGGCGGGGTAACAGAGGTGGGGAATCAGATATGGGGAATCAGAGGTGGCGAATCAAAGGCGGTGAATCAGAGATGGGGAATCAGAGGCGGGGAATCAGAGGCAGGGAATCAAACACGGGGAATCAGAGGCAGGGAATCAGAGCTGGGGAATCAGAGGCGGGGAATCAGAGTTGGGGAATCAGAGGCAGGGAATCAGATATGGGGAAACAGGGGCGGGGAATCAGAGGCAGGGAAACAGAGGCGGGGAATCAGATATGGGGAATCAGGGGTGGGGAATCAGGGGCGTGGAATCAGAGGCAGGGAATTAGATGTGGTGAATCAGAGATGGGGAATCAGAGGCAGGGAATCAGAAACAGAAGCGGGGTATCAGTGGCCGGGAATCAGAGGAAGGTAATCAGAGGCAGGGGATCAAACACGGGGAATCAGAGGCTGGGAATCAGAGCTGGGGAATCAGAGGCGGGGAATCAGAGTTGGGAAATCAGAGGCGGGGAATCAGATATGGGGAAATAGAGGCGGCGAATCAGATATGGGGAATCAGAGGTGTGGAATCAGAGGTTGGGAATCAGAGGCAGGGAATCAGAGTCGGGGAAACAGAGGCGGGGAATCAGATATGGGGAATCAGAGGTGGCGAATCAAAGGCGGTGAAACAGAGATGGGGAATCAGGGCAGGGAATCAGAGGCAGGGAATCAAACACGGGGAATCAGAGCTGGGGAATCAGAGGCGGGGAATCAGAGTTGGGAATCAGAGGCGGGGTATCAGAGGCGGGGAAACAGAGGCGGGGAATCAGATATGGGGAATCAGAGGTGGGGAATCCGAGGTTGGGAATCAGAGGCAGGGAATCAGAGGCGGAAAATCAGAGGCGGGGAATAAGAGGAAGGGAATCAGATGTGCGGAATCGGAGATGGGGAATCAGAGGCAGGGAATCAGAGGCGGGGAATCAGAGTCGGGGAATCAGAGGCCGGGAATCAGATATGGGGAAACAGAGGCGGGGAATCCGAGGCGGGGAAACAGAGGCGGGGAATCAGATATGGGGAATCAGAGGTGGGGAATCAGAGGTTGGGAATCAGAGGGAGGGAATCAGAGGCTTGGAATCAGATGCAGGGAATCAGATGCGGGGAATCAGAGGCGGGGAATCAGAGCTGGGGAATCAGAGGTGGGGAATCAGATTTGGGGAATCAGAGGCGGGGACTTAGATATTGGGAAACAGAGGCGGGGAATCAGAGGCGGGGAAACCCAGGTGGGGAATCAGATATGGGGAATCAGAGGTGGGGAATCAGAGGCAAGGAATCAGATGTGCGGAATCAGAGATGGGGAATCAGAGGCAGGGAATCAGAATCAGAAGCAGGGAATCAGAGGCCGGGAATCAAAGGCCGGAATCAGATGCTGGGAATCAGAGGCCTGGAATCAGAGGCGGGGAATCAGAGGCAGGGAATCAGATGCGGGGAATCAGAGGCGGGGAATCAGAGCTGGGGAATCAGAGGCGGGGATTCAGAGTTGGGGAATCAGAGGCGGGGAATCAGAGGCGGGGAAACAGAGGCGGGGAATCAGATATGGGGAATCAGAGGTGGGGAATCAGAGGTTGGGAATCAGAAGCAGGGAATCAGAGGCGGGGAATCAGAGGCGGGGAATCAGAGGCAGGGAATCCGATGTGCGGAATCGGAGATGGGGAATCAGAGGCAGGGAATCAGCGGCGGGGAATCAGAGGCGGAGAATCAGATGCAGGGAATCAGATGCGGGAAATCAGAGGCGGGGAATCAGAGCTGGGGAATCAGAGGTGGGGAATCAGAGTTGGGGAATCAGAGTCGGGGACTTAGATATGGGGAAACAGAGGCGGGGAATCAGAGGCGGGGAAACTGACGCGGGGAATCAGAGGCGGGGATTCAGAGCTGGGGAATCAGAGGCGGGGAATCAGAGTTGGGGAATCAGACACGGGGAATCAGATATGGGGAAACAGAGGCGGGGAGTCAGAGGCGGGCAAACAGAGGCGGGGAATTAGATATGGGGAATCAGAGGCGGTGAATCAGAGATGGGGAATCAGAGGCGGGGAATCAGAGGCAGGGAATCAAACACGGGGAATCAGAGGCGGGGAATCAGAGCTGGGGAATCAGAGGCGGGGAATCATAGTTGGGAATCAGAGGCGGGGAATCAGATATGGGGAAACAGAGGCGGGGAATCAAAGGCGGGGAAACAGAGGCGGGGAATCAGATATGGGGAATCGGATGCGGGGAATCAGAGGCGGGGAATCAGAGCTGGGGAATCAGAGGCGGGGTATCAGAGTTGGGGCATCTGAGGTGGGGAATTAGATATGGGGAAACAGAGGCGGGGAATCAGAGGCGGGGAAACAGAGGCGAGGAATCAGATATGGGGAATCAGAGGTGGGGAATCAGAGGCAGGGAATCAGATGTGCGGAATCAGAGATGGGGAATCAGAGGCAGGGAATCAGAATCAGAAGCGGGGAATCAGAGGCCGGGAATCAGAGGCCGGGATTCAGATGCCGGGAATAAGAGGCCGGGAATCAGAGGTGGGGAATCAGAGTCCGGGAATCAGAGATGGGGATTCAGAGGCGGGGAATGATATATGGGGAATCAGAGGCGGGGAATCAGAGGCGGGGTAACAGAGGTGGGGAATCAGATATGGGGAATCAGAGGTGGCGAATCAAAGGCGGTGAATCAGAGATGGGGAATCAGAGGCGGGGAATCAGAGGCAGGGAATCAAACACGGGGAATCAGAGGCGGGGAATCAGAGCTGGGGAATCAGAGGCGGGGAATCAGAGTTGGGGAATCAGAGGCGGGGAATCAGATATGGGGAAACAGGGGCGGGGAATCAGAGGCAGGGAAACAGAGGCGGGGAATCAGATATGGGGAATCAGGGTTGGGGAATCAGGGGCATGGAATCAGAGGCAGGGAATTAGATGTGGTGAATCAGAGATGGGGAATCAGAGGCAGGGAATCAGAATCAGAAGCGGGGTATCAGTGGCCGGGAATCAGAGGAAGGTAATCAGAGGCAGGGGATCAAACACGGGGAATCAGAGGCTGGGAATCAGAGCTGGGGAATCAGAGGCGGGGAATCAGAGCTGGGGAATCACAGGCGGGGAATCAGAGATGGGGAATCAAGGGGGGAATCAGAGGCAGGGAATCAGATGCGGGGAATCAGAGGCGGGGAATCATAGCTGGCAAATCAGAGGCGGGGAATCAGAGGTGGGCAATCAGAGGATGGGAATCAGATATGGGGAATCAGAGGCGGGGAATCAGAGCTGGGGAATCACAGGCGGGGAATCAGAGTTGGGGAATCAGAGGCGGGGAATCAGATATGGGGAAACAGAGGCGGGGAATCAGAGGCGGTGAAACAGAGGCGGGGAATCAGATATTGGGAATCAGAGGTGGGGAATCAGAGGTTGGGAATCAGAGGCCTGGAATCAGAGGCGGGGAATCAGAGGCAGGGAATCAGATGCGGGGAATCAGAGGAGGGGAATCAGAGCTGGGGAATCAGAGGCGGGGTATTAGAGTTGGGGAATCAGAGGCGGGGAATCAGACGCGGGGAATCAGAGGGGGGGAATCATAGCTGGCGAATCAGAGGCGGGGAATCAGAGGTGGGCAATCAGAGGCCGGGAATCAGAGGTGGTGAATCAGAGATGGGGAATGAGAGGCGGGGAATCAGTGGCAGGGAATCAGATATGGGGAATCAGAGGCGTGGAATCAGAGGCAGGGAATCAGACACGGGGAATCAGACACGGGGAATCAGAGGTGGGGAATCAGAGATGGGGAATCAGAGGCGGTGAATCAGAGATGGGGAATCAGAGGCGGGGAATCAGAGGCAGGAAATCAGACACGGGGATTCAGAGGCTGGGAATCAGACGGGGGGAATCAAAGGCGGGGAATCAGAGCTGGGGAATCAGAGGCAGGGAATCAGAGGCGGGGAATCAGATATGGGGAATCAGAGGCTGGTATTCAGAGGCGGGGAATCAGAGGCAGGGAATCAGACACGGGGAATCAGAGGTGGGGAATCAGAGATGGGGAATCAGAGGCGGGGAATCAGAGTTGGGGAATCAGAGGCAGGGAATCGGATGTGCGGAATCAGAGATGGGGAATCAGAGGTGGGGAATCAGAGGCGGTGAATCAGAGATGGGGAATCAGAGGCGGGGAATCAGAGGCAGGAAATCAGACACGGGGATTCAGAGGCTGGGAATCAGACGGGGGGAATCAAAGGCGGGGAATCAGAGCTGGGGAATCAGAGGCAGGGAATCAGAGTTGTGGATTCAGAGACGGGGAATCAGATATGGGGAAACAGAGGCGGGGAATCAGAGGCGGGCAAACAGAGGCGGGGAATTAGATATGGGGAATCAGATGTGGGGAATCAGAGGTGGTGAATCAGTGATGGGGAATCACAGGCGGGGAATCAGAGGCAGGGAATAGAACGCAGGGAATCAGAGGCAGGGAATCAGAGCTGGGGAATCAGAGGCGGGGAATCATAGTTGGGAATCAGAGGCGGGGAATCAGATATGGGGAAACAGAGGCGGGGAATCAGAGGCGGGGAAACAGAGGCGGGGAATCAGATATGGGGAATCGGATGCGGGGAATCAGAGGCGGGGAATCAGAGCTGGGGAATCAGAGGCGGGGAATCAGAGTTGGGGCATCAGAGGTGGGGAATTAGATATAGGGAAACAGAGGCGGGGAATCAGAGGCGGGGAAACAGAGGCGGGGAATCAGATATGGGGAATCAGAGGTGGGGAATCAGAGGCAGGGAATCAGATGTGCGGAATCAGAGATGGGGAATCAGAGGCAGGGAATCAGAATCAGAAGCGGGGAATCAGAGGCCGGGAATCAGAGGCCGGGAATCAGATGCTGGGAATAAGAGGCCGGGAATCAGAGGTGGGAATCAGAGTCCGGGAATCTGAGATGGGGATTCAGAGGCGGGGAATGAGATATGGAGAATCAGAGGCGGGGAATCAGAGGCCGGGAAACAGAGGTGGGGAATCAGATATGGGGAATCAGAGGTGGCGAATCAAAGGCGGTGAATCAGAGATGGGGAATCAGAGGCGGGGAATCAGAGGCAGGGATTCAGATGCGGGGAATCAGAGGCGGGGAATCAGAGCTGGTGAATCAGAGGCGGGGAATCAGAGGTGGGCAATCAGAGCCGGGGAATCAGATATGGGGAATCAGAGGCGGGGAATAGGAGGCGGGGAAACAGAGGTTGGGAATCAGATATGGGGAAACAGAGGTAGCGAATCAAAGGCGGTGAATCAGAGATGGGGAATCAGAGGCGGGGAATCAGAGCTGGGGAATCAGAGGCGGGGAAGCAGAGTAGGAGAATCAGAGGTGGGGAATCAGATATGGGGAAACAGGGGCGGGGAATCAGAGGCGGGGAAACAGAGGCGGGGAATCAGATATGTGGAATCAGAGGTGTGGAATCAGAGGTTGGGAATCAGAGGCGGGGAAACAGAGGAGGGGAATCAGATATGGGGAATCAGAGGTGGCGAATTAAAGGCGGTGAATCAGAGATGGGGAATCAGGGCAGGGAATCAGAGGCAGGGAATCAAACACGGGGAATCGGAGGCGTGGAATCAGAGCTGGGGAATCAGAGGCGGGGATTCAGAGTTGGGGAATCAGAGGCGGGGAATCAGAGGCGGGGAAACAGAGGCGGGGAATCAGATATGGGGAATCAGAGGTGGGGAATCAGAGGTTGGGAATCAGAAGCAGGGAATCAGAGGCGGGGAATCAGAGGCGGGGAATCAGAGGCAGGAAATCCGATGTGCGGAATCGGAGATGGGGAATCAGAGGCAGGGAATCAGAGGCGGGGAATCAGAGGCGGGGAATCAGAGGCCGGGAATCAGATATGGGGAAACAGAGGCGGGGAATCAGAGGTGGGGAAACAGAGGCGGGGAATCAGATATGGGGAATCAGAGGTGGGGAATCAGAGGTTGGGAATCAGAGGCAGGGAATCAGAGGCTGGGAATCAGATGCAGGGAATCAGATGCGGGGAATCAGAGGCGGGGAATCAGAGCTGGGGAATCAGAGGTGGGGAATCAGAGTTGGGGAATCAGAGTCGGGGACTTAGATATGGGGAAACAGAGGCAGGGAATCAGAGGCGGGGAAACAGACGCGGGGAATCAGAGGCGGGTATCAGAGCTGGGGAATCAGAGGCGGGGAATCAGAGTTGGGGAATCAGAGGCGGGGAATCAGAGGCGGGGAATCAGAGCTGGGGAATCAGAGGCGGGGAATCATAGTTGGGAATCAGAGGCGGGGAATCAGATATGGGGAAACAGAGGCGGGGAATCAAAGGCGGGGAAACAGAGGCGGGGAATCAGATATGGGGAATCGGATGCGGGGAATCAGAGGCGGGGAATCAGAGCTGGGGAATCAGAGGCGGGGTATCAGAGTTGGGGCATCTGAGGTGGGGAATTAGATATGGGGAAACAGAGGCGGGGAATCAGAGGCGGGGAAACAGAGGCGAGGAATCAGATATGGGGAATCAGAGGTGGGGAATCAGAGGCAGGGAATCAGATGTGCGGAATCAGAGATGGGGAATCAGAGGCAGGGAATCAGAATCAGAAGCGGGGAATCAGAGGCCGGGAATCAGAGGCCGGGATTCAGATGCCGGGAATAAGAGGCCGGGAATCAGAGGTGGGGAATCAGAGTCCGGGAATCAGAGATGGGGATTCAGAGGCGGGGAATGATATATGGGGAATCAGAGGCGGGGAATCAGAGGCGGGGTAACAGAGGTGGGGAATCAGATATGGGGAATCAGAGGTGGCGAATCAAAGGCGGTGAATCAGAGATGGGGAATCAGAGGCGGGGAATCAGAGGCAGGGAATCAAACACGGGGAATCAGAGGCAGGGAATCAGAGCTGGGGAATCAGAGGCGGGGAATCAGAGTTGGGGAATCAGAGGCAGGGAATCAGATATGGGGAAACAGGGGCGGGGAATCAGAGGCAGGGAAACAGAGGCGGGGAATCAGATATGGGGAATCAGGGGTGGGGAATCAGGGGCGTGGAATCAGAGGCAGGGAATTAGATGTGGTGAATCAGAGATGGGGAATCAGAGGCAGGGAATCAGAAACAGAAGCGGGGTATCAGTGGCCGGGAATCAGAGGAAGGTAATCAGAGGCAGGGGATCAAACACGGGGAATCAGAGGCTGGGAATCAGAGCTGGGGAATCAGAGGCGGGGAATCAGAGTTGGGAAATCAGAGGCGGGGAATCAGATATGGGGAAATAGAGGCGGCGAATCAGATATGGGGAATCAGAGGTGTGGAATCAGAGGTTGGGAATCAGAGGCAGGGAATCAGAGTCGGGGAAACAGAGGCGGGGAATCAGATATGGGGAATCAGAGGTGGCGAATCAAAGGCGGTGAAACAGAGATGGGGAATCAGGGCAGGGAATCAGAGGCAGGGAATCAAACACGGGGAATCAGAGCTGGGGAATCAGAGGCGGGGAATCAGAGTTGGGAATCAGAGGCGGGGTATCAGAGGCGGGGAAACAGAGGCGGGGAATCAGATATGGGGAATCAGAGGTGGGGAATCCGAGGTTGGGAATCAGAGGCAGGGAATCAGAGGCGGAAAATCAGAGGCGGGGAATAAGAGGAAGGGAATCAGATGTGCGGAATCGGAGATGGGGAATCAGAGGCAGGGAATCAGAGGCGGGGAATCAGAGTCGGGGAATCAGAGGCCGGGAATCAGATATGGGGAAACAGAGGCGGGGAATCCGAGGCGGGGAAACAGAGGCGGGGAATCAGATATGGGGAATCAGAGGTGGGGAATCAGAGGTTGGGAATCAGAGGGAGGGAATCAGAGGCTTGGAATCAGATGCAGGGAATCAGATGCGGGGAATCAGAGGCGGGGAATCAGAGCTGGGGAATCAGAGGTGGGGAATCAGATTTGGGGAATCAGAGGCGGGGACTTAGATATTGGGAAACAGAGGCGGGGAATCAGAGGCGGGGAAACCCAGGTGGGGAATCAGATATGGGGAATCAGAGGTGGGGAATCAGAGGCAAGGAATCAGATGTGCGGAATCAGAGATGGGGAATCAGAGGCAGGGAATCAGAATCAGAAGCAGGGAATCAGAGGCCGGGAATCAAAGGCCGGAATCAGATGCTGGGAATCAGAGGCCTGGAATCAGAGGCGGGGAATCAGAGGCAGGGAATCAGATGCGGGGAATCAGAGGCGGGGAATCAGAGCTGGGGAATCAGAGGCGGGGATTCAGAGTTGGGGAATCAGAGGCGGGGAATCAGAGGCGGGGAAACAGAGGCGGGGAATCAGATATGGGGAATCAGAGGTGGGGAATCAGAGGTTGGGAATCAGAAGCAGGGAATCAGAGGCGGGGAATCAGAGGCGGGGAATCAGAGGCAGGGAATCCGATGTGCGGAATCGGAGATGGGGAATCAGAGGCAGGGAATCAGCGGCGGGGAATCAGAGGCGGAGAATCAGATGCAGGGAATCAGATGCGGGAAATCAGAGGCGGGGAATCAGAGCTGGGGAATCAGAGGTGGGGAATCAGAGTTGGGGAATCAGAGTCGGGGACTTAGATATGGGGAAACAGAGGCGGGGAATCAGAGGCGGGGAAACTGACGCGGGGAATCAGAGGCGGGGATTCAGAGCTGGGGAATCAGAGGCGGGGAATCAGAGTTGGGGAATCAGACACGGGGAATCAGATATGGGGAAACAGAGGCGGGGAGTCAGAGGCGGGCAAACAGAGGCGGGGAATTAGATATGGGGAATCAGAGGCGGTGAATCAGAGATGGGGAATCAGAGGCGGGGAATCAGAGGCAGGGAATCAAACACGGGGAATCAGAGGCGGGGAATCAGAGCTGGGGAATCAGAGGCGGGGAATCATAGTTGGGAATCAGAGGCGGGGAATCAGATATGGGGAAACAGAGGCGGGGAATCAAAGGCGGGGAAACAGAGGCGGGGAATCAGATATGGGGAATCGGATGCGGGGAATCAGAGGCGGGGAATCAGAGCTGGGGAATCAGAGGCGGGGTATCAGAGTTGGGGCATCTGAGGTGGGGAATTAGATATGGGGAAACAGAGGCGGGGAATCAGAGGCGGGGAAACAGAGGCGAGGAATCAGATATGGGGAATCAGAGGTGGGGAATCAGAGGCAGGGAATCAGATGTGCGGAATCAGAGATGGGGAATCAGAGGCAGGGAATCAGAATCAGAAGCGGGGAATCAGAGGCCGGGAATCAGAGGCCGGGATTCAGATGCCGGGAATAAGAGGCCGGGAATCAGAGGTGGGGAATCAGAGTCCGGGAATCAGAGATGGGGATTCAGAGGCGGGGAATGATATATGGGGAATCAGAGGCGGGGAATCAGAGGCGGGGTAACAGAGGTGGGGAATCAGATATGGGGAATCAGAGGTGGCGAATCAAAGGCGGTGAATCAGAGATGGGGAATCAGAGGCGGGGAATCAGAGGCAGGGAATCAAACACGGGGAATCAGAGGCGGGGAATCAGAGCTGGGGAATCAGAGGCGGGGAATCAGAGTTGGGGAATCAGAGGCGGGGAATCAGATATGGGGAAACAGGGGCGGGGAATCAGAGGCAGGGAAACAGAGGCGGGGAATCAGATATGGGGAATCAGGGTTGGGGAATCAGGGGCATGGAATCAGAGGCAGGGAATTAGATGTGGTGAATCAGAGATGGGGAATCAGAGGCAGGGAATCAGAATCAGAAGCGGGGTATCAGTGGCCGGGAATCAGAGGAAGGTAATCAGAGGCAGGGGATCAAACACGGGGAATCAGAGGCTGGGAATCAGAGCTGGGGAATCAGAGGCGGGGAATCAGAGCTGGGGAATCACAGGCGGGGAATCAGAGATGGGGAATCAAGGGGGGAATCAGAGGCAGGGAATCAGATGCGGGGAATCAGAGGCGGGGAATCATAGCTGGCAAATCAGAGGCGGGGAATCAGAGGTGGGCAATCAGAGGATGGGAATCAGATATGGGGAATCAGAGGCGGGGAATCAGAGCTGGGGAATCACAGGCGGGGAATCAGAGTTGGGGAATCAGAGGCGGGGAATCAGATATGGGGAAACAGAGGCGGGGAATCAGAGGCGGTGAAACAGAGGCGGGGAATCAGATATTGGGAATCAGAGGTGGGGAATCAGAGGTTGGGAATCAGAGGCCTGGAATCAGAGGCGGGGAATCAGAGGCAGGGAATCAGATGCGGGGAATCAGAGGAGGGGAATCAGAGCTGGGGAATCAGAGGCGGGGTATTAGAGTTGGGGAATCAGAGGCGGGGAATCAGACGCGGGGAATCAGAGGGGGGGAATCATAGCTGGCGAATCAGAGGCGGGGAATCAGAGGTGGGCAATCAGAGGCCGGGAATCAGAGGTGGTGAATCAGAGATGGGGAATGAGAGGCGGGGAATCAGTGGCAGGGAATCAGATATGGGGAATCAGAGGCGTGGAATCAGAGGCAGGGAATCAGACACGGGGAATCAGACACGGGGAATCAGAGGTGGGGAATCAGAGATGGGGAATCAGAGGCGGTGAATCAGAGATGGGGAATCAGAGGCGGGGAATCAGAGGCAGGAAATCAGACACGGGGATTCAGAGGCTGGGAATCAGACGGGGGGAATCAAAGGCGGGGAATCAGAGCTGGGGAATCAGAGGCAGGGAATCAGAGGCGGGGAATCAGATATGGGGAATCAGAGGCTGGTATTCAGAGGCGGGGAATCAGAGGCAGGGAATCAGACACGGGGAATCAGAGGTGGGGAATCAGAGATGGGGAATCAGAGGCGGGGAATCAGAGTTGGGGAATCAGAGGCAGGGAATCGGATGTGCGGAATCAGAGATGGGGAATCAGAGGTGGGGAATCAGAGGCGGTGAATCAGAGATGGGGAATCAGAGGCGGGGAATCAGAGGCAGGAAATCAGACACGGGGATTCAGAGGCTGGGAATCAGACGGGGGGAATCAAAGGCGGGGAATCAGAGCTGGGGAATCAGAGGCAGGGAATCAGAGTTGTGGATTCAGAGACGGGGAATCAGATATGGGGAAACAGAGGCGGGGAATCAGAGGCGGGCAAACAGAGGCGGGGAATTAGATATGGGGAATCAGATGTGGGGAATCAGAGGTGGTGAATCAGTGATGGGGAATCACAGGCGGGGAATCAGAGGCAGGGAATAGAACGCAGGGAATCAGAGGCAGGGAATCAGAGCTGGGGAATCAGAGGCGGGGAATCATAGTTGGGAATCAGAGGCGGGGAATCAGATATGGGGAAACAGAGGCGGGGAATCAGAGGCGGGGAAACAGAGGCGGGGAATCAGATATGGGGAATCGGATGCGGGGAATCAGAGGCGGGGAATCAGAGCTGGGGAATCAGAGGCGGGGAATCAGAGTTGGGGCATCAGAGGTGGGGAATTAGATATAGGGAAACAGAGGCGGGGAATCAGAGGCGGGGAAACAGAGGCGGGGAATCAGATATGGGGAATCAGAGGTGGGGAATCAGAGGCAGGGAATCAGATGTGCGGAATCAGAGATGGGGAATCAGAGGCAGGGAATCAGAATCAGAAGCGGGGAATCAGAGGCCGGGAATCAGAGGCCGGGAATCAGATGCTGGGAATAAGAGGCCGGGAATCAGAGGTGGGAATCAGAGTCCGGGAATCTGAGATGGGGATTCAGAGGCGGGGAATGAGATATGGAGAATCAGAGGCGGGGAATCAGAGGCCGGGAAACAGAGGTGGGGAATCAGATATGGGGAATCAGAGGTGGCGAATCAAAGGCGGTGAATCAGAGATGGGGAATCAGAGGCGGGGAATCAGAGGCAGGGATTCAGATGCGGGGAATCAGAGGCGGGGAATCAGAGCTGGTGAATCAGAGGCGGGGAATCAGAGGTGGGCAATCAGAGCCGGGGAATCAGATATGGGGAATCAGAGGCGGGGAATAGGAGGCGGGGAAACAGAGGTTGGGAATCAGATATGGGGAAACAGAGGTAGCGAATCAAAGGCGGTGAATCAGAGATGGGGAATCAGAGGCGGGGAATCAGAGCTGGGGAATCAGAGGCGGGGAAGCAGAGTAGGAGAATCAGAGGTGGGGAATCAGATATGGGGAAACAGGGGCGGGGAATCAGAGGCGGGGAAACAGAGGCGGGGAATCAGATATGTGGAATCAGAGGTGTGGAATCAGAGGTTGGGAATCAGAGGCGGGGAAACAGAGGAGGGGAATCAGATATGGGGAATCAGAGGTGGCGAATTAAAGGCGGTGAATCAGAGATGGGGAATCAGGGCAGGGAATCAGAGGCAGGGAATCAAACACGGGGAATCGGAGGCGTGGAATCAGAGCTGGGGAATCAGAGGCGGGGATTCAGAGTTGGGGAATCAGAGGCGGGGAATCAGAGGCGGGGAAACAGAGGCGGGGAATCAGATATGGGGAATCAGAGGTGGGGAATCAGAGGTTGGGAATCAGAAGCAGGGAATCAGAGGCGGGGAATCAGAGGCGGGGAATCAGAGGCAGGAAATCCGATGTGCGGAATCGGAGATGGGGAATCAGAGGCAGGGAATCAGAGGCGGGGAATCAGAGGCGGGGAATCAGAGGCCGGGAATCAGATATGGGGAAACAGAGGCGGGGAATCAGAGGTGGGGAAACAGAGGCGGGGAATCAGATATGGGGAATCAGAGGTGGGGAATCAGAGGTTGGGAATCAGAGGCAGGGAATCAGAGGCTGGGAATCAGATGCAGGGAATCAGATGCGGGGAATCAGAGGCGGGGAATCAGAGCTGGGGAATCAGAGGTGGGGAATCAGAGTTGGGGAATCAGAGTCGGGGACTTAGATATGGGGAAACAGAGGCAGGGAATCAGAGGCGGGGAAACAGACGCGGGGAATCAGAGGCGGGTATCAGAGCTGGGGAATCAGAGGCGGGGAATCAGAGTTGGGGAATCAGAGGCGGGGAATCAGAGGCGGGGAATCAGAGGCGGGGAATCAGAGGCGGGGAAACAGAGGCAGGGAATCAGTTATGGGGAATCAGAGGTGGGGTATCAGGGGCAGGGAATCAGTGGCAGGGAATCAGAGGCGGGGAATCAGAGGCGGGGAATCAGAGGCAGGGAATCAGACACGGGGAATCAGATATGGGGAAACAGAGGCGGGGAATCAGAGGCGGGCAAACAAAGGCGGGGAATTAGATAAGGGGAATCAGAGGTGGGGAATCAGAGGTGGTGAATCAGAGATGGGGAATCACAGGCGGGGAATCAGAGGCAGGGAATCAGATGTGCGGAATCAGAGATGGGGAATCAGAGGCAGGGAATCAGAATCAGAAGCAGGGAATCAGAGGCCGGGAATCAGAGGCCGGAATCAGATGATGGGAATCAGAGGCCTGGAATCAGAGGCGGGGATTCAGAGCTGGGGAATCAGAAGCGGGGAATCAGAGTTGGGGAATCAGAGGCGGGGAATCAGATATGGGGAATCAGAGGCAGGGAATCAGAGGCGGGGAATCAGAGGCAGGGAATCAGACGCGGGGAATCTGAGGCGGGGAATCAGAGCTGGGGAATCTGAGGTGGGGAATCAGAGTTGGGGAATCAGAGGCAGGGAATTGGATGTGCGGAATCAGAGATGGGGAATCAGAGGTGGGGAATCAGAGGCGGTGAATCAGAGATGGGGAATCAGAGGCGGGGAATCAGAGGCAGGAAATCAGACACGGGGATTCAGAGGCTGGGAACCAGACGGGGGGAATCAAAGGCGGGGAATCAGAGCTGTGGAATCTGAGGCAGGGAATCAGAGTTGGGGATTCAGAGGCGGGGAATCAGATATGGGGAATCAGAGGTAGGGAATCAGAGGTGGTGAATCAGTGATGGGGAATCACAGGCGGGGAATCAGAGGCAGGGAATAGAACGCGGGGAATCAGAGGCAGGGAATCAGAGCTGGGGAATCAGAGGCGGGGAATCATAGTTGGGAATCAGAGGCGGGAATCAGATATGGGGAAACAGAGGCGGGGAATCAGAGGCGGGGAAACAGAGGCGGGGAATCAGATATGGGGAATCGGATGCAGGGAATCAGAGGCGGGGAATCAGAGCTGGGGAATCAGAGGCGGGGAATCAGAGTTGGGGCATCAGAGGTGGGGAATTAGATATAGGGAAACAGAGGCGGGGAATCAGAGGCGGGGAAACAGAGGCGGGGAATCAGATATGGGGAATCAGAGGTGGGGAATCAGAGGCAGGGAATCAGATGTGCGGAATCAGAGTGGGGGAATCAGAGGCAGGGAATTGGATGTGCGGAATCAGAGATGGGGAATCAGAGGTGGGGAATCAGAGGCGGTGAATCAGAGATGGGGAATCAGAGGCGGGGAATCAGAGGCAGGAAATCAGACACGGGGATTCAGAGGCTGGGAATCAGACGGGGGGAATCAAAGGCGGGGAATCAGAGCTGGGGAATCTGAGGCAGGGAATCAGAGTTGGGGATTCAGAGGCGGGGAATCAGATATGGGGAAACAGAGGCGGGGAATCAGAGGCGGGCAAACAGAGGCGGGGAATTAGATATGGGGAATCAGAGCTAGGGAATCAGAGGTGGTGAATCAGTGATGGGGAATCACAGGCGGGGAATCAGAGGCAGGGAATAGAACGCGGGGAATCAGAGGCAGGGAATCAGAGCTGGGGAATCAGAGGCGGGGAATCATAGTTGGGAATCAGAGGCGGGAATCAGATATGGGGAAACAGAGGCGGGGAATCAGAGGCGGGGAAACAGAGGCGGGGAATCAGATATGGGGAATCGGATGCAGGGAATCAGAGGCGGGGAATCAGAGCTGGGGAATCAGAGGCGGGGAATCAGAGTTGGGGCATCAGAGGTGGGGAATTAGATATAGGGAAACAGAGGCGGGGAATCAGAGGCGGGGAAACAGAGGCGGGGAATCAGATATGGGGAATCAGAGGTGGGGAATCAGAGGCAGGGAATCAGATGTGCGGAATCAGAGATGGGGAATCAGAGGCAGGGAATCAGAAGCGGGGAATCAGAGGCCGGGAATCAGAGGCCGGGAATCAGATGCTGGGAATAAGAGGCCGGGAATCAGAGGAGGGGAATCAGAGTCCGGGAATCAGAGATGGGGATTCAGAGGCGGGGAATGAGATATGGAGAATCAGAGGCGGGGAATCAGAGGTGGGGAAACAGAGGTGGGGAATCAGATATGGGGAATCAGAGGTGGCGAATCAAAGGCGGTGAATCAGAGATGGGGAATCAGAGGCGGGGAATCAGAGGCAGGGAATCAGATGCGGGGAATCAGAGGCGGGGAATCAGAGCTGGCGAATCAGAGGCTGGGAATCAGAGGTGGGCAATCAGAGGCGGGGAATCAGATATGGGGAATCAGAGGCGGGGAATAAGAGGCGGGGAAACAGAGGCGGGGAATCATATATAGGGAATCAGAGGTGGGGAATCAGAGGTTGTGAATCAGAGATGGGGAATCAAGGCGGGGAATCAGAGGCAGGGAATCAGACGCGGGGAATCAGAGGCGGGGATTCAGAGCTGGGGAATCAGAGGCGGGGAATCAGAGTTGGGGAATCAGAGGCAGGGAATCAGATATGGGGAATCAGAGGCGGGGAATCAGAGGCCGGGAATCAGATATGGGGAAACAGAGGCGGGGAATCCGAGGCGGGGAAACAGAGGCGGGGAATCAGATATGGGGAATCAGAGGTGGGGAATCAGAGGTTGGGAATCAGAGGCAGGGAATCAGATGCGGGGAATCAGATATGGGGAATCAGAGGTGGGGAATCAGAGGCAGGGAATCAGATGTGCGGAATCAGAGATGGGGAATCAGAGGCAGGGAATCAGAATCAGAAGCAGGGAATCAGAGGCCGGGAATCAGAGGCCGGAATCAGATGCTGGGAATCAGAGGCCTGGAATCAGAGGCGGGGAATAAGAGGCAGGAAATCAGATGCGGGGAATCAGAGGTGGGGAATCAGAGCTGGGGAATCAGAGGCGGGGTATTAGAGTTGGGGAATCAGAGGCGGGGAATCAGATATGGGGAAACAGAGGTGGGGAATCAGAGGCGGGGAAACAGAGGCTGGGAATCAGATATGGGGAATCAGAGGTGGGGCATCAGAGGGTGTGAATCACAGCTGGGGAATCAGAGGCGGGGAATCAGAGGCAGGGAATCAGACGCGGGGAATCAGAGGCGGGGATTCAGAGCTGGGGAATCAGAAGCGGGGAATCAGAGTTGGGGAATCAGAGGCGGGGAATCAGATATGGGGAATCAGAGGCAGGGAATTGGATGTGCGGAATCATAGAGGGGGAATCAGAGGTGGGGAATCAAAGGCGGTGAATCAGAGATGGGGAATCAGAGGCGGGGAATCAGAGGCAGGAAATCAGACACGGGGATTCAGAGGCTGGGAATCAGACGGGGGGAATCAAAGGCGGGGAATCAGAGCTGGGGAATCTGAGGCAGGGAATCAGAGTTGGGGATTCAGAGGCGGGGAATCAGATATGGGGAAACAGAGGCGGGGAATCAGAGGCGGGCAAACAGAGGCGGGGAATTAGATATGGGGAATCAGAGGTAGGGAATCAGAGGTGGTGAATCAGTGATGGGGAATCACAGGCGGGGAATCAGAGGCAGGGAATAGAACGCGGGGAATCAGAGGCAGGGAATCAGAGCAGGGGAATCAGAGGAGGGGATTCATAGTTGGGAATCAGAGGCGGGAATCAGATATGGGGAAACAGAGGCGGGGAATCAGAGGCGGTGAAACAGAGGCGGGGAATCAGATATGGGGAATCGGATGCAGGGAATCAGAGGCGGGGAATCAGAGCTGGGGCATCAGAGGTGGGGAATTAGATATAGGGAAACTGAGGCGGGGAATCAGAGGCGGGGAAACAGAGGCGGGGAATCAGATATGGGGAATCAGAGGTGGGGAATCAGAGACAGGGAATCAGATATGCGGAATCAGAGATGGGGAATAAGAGGCAGGGAATCAGAATCAGAAGCGGGGAATCAGAGGCCGGGAATCAGAGGCCGGGAATCAGATGCTGGGAATCAGAGGTGGCGAATTAAAGGCGGTGAATCAGAGATGGGGAATCAGGGCAGGGAATCAGAGGCAGGGAATCAAACAGGGGCAATCAGAGGCGTGGAATCAGAGCTGGGGAATCAGAGGCGGGGATTCAGAGTTGGGGAATCAGAGGCGGGGAATCAGAGGCGGGGAAACAGAGGCGGGGAATCAGATATGGGGAATCAGAGGTGGGGAATCAGAGGTTGGGAATCAGAAGCAGGGAATCAGAGGCGGGGAATCAGAGGCGGGGAATCAGAGGCAGGAAATCCGATGTGCGGAATCGGAGATGGGGAATCAGAGGCAGGGAATCAGAGGCGGGGAATCAGAGGCGGGGAATCAGAGGCCGGGAATCAGATATGGGGAAACAGAGGCGGGGAATCAGAGGTGGGGAAACAGAGGCGGGGAATCAGATATGGGAAATCAGAGGTGGGGAATCAGAGGTTGGGAATCAGAGGCAGGGAATCAGAGCCTGGGAATCAGATGCAGGGAATCAGATGCGGGGAATCAGAGGCGGGGAATCAGAGCTGGGGCATCAGAGGTGGGGAATCAGAGTTGGGGAATCAGAGTCGGGGACTTAGATATGGGGAAACAGAGGCAGGGAATCAGAGGCGGGGAAACAGACGCGGGGAATCAGAGGCGGGTATCAGAGCTGGGGAATCAGAGGCGGGGTATCAGAGTTGGGGAATCAGAGGCGGGGAATCAGAGGCGGGGAATCAGACGCGGGGATTCAGAGGCGGGGAAACAGAGGCAGGGAATCAGATATGGGGAATCAGAGGTGGGGTATCAGGGGCAGGGAATCAGTGGCAGGGAATCAGAAGCGGGGAATCAGAGGCGGGGAATCAGAGGCAGGGAATCAGACACGGGGAATCAGATATGGGGAAACAGAGGCGGGGAATCAGAGGCGGGCAAACAGAGGCGGGGAATTAGATAAGGGGAATCAGAGGTGGGGAATCAGAGGTGGTGAATCAGAGATGGGGAATCACAGGCGGGGAATCAGAGGCAGGGAATCAGATGTGCGAAATCAGAGATGGGGAATAAGAGGCAGGGAATCAGATGTGGGGAATCAGAGGCGGGGAATCCGAGGCGGGGAATCAGAGGCGGGGAATCAGATATGGGGAATCAGAGGTGGGGAATAAGAGGTTGGGAATCAGAGGCAGGGAATCAGAGGCGGGGAATCAGATATGGGGAATCAGAGGTGGGGAATCAGAGGCAGGGAATCAGATGTGCGGAATCAGAGATGGGGAATCAGAGGCAGGGAATCAGAATCAGAAGCAGGGAATCAGAGGCCAGGAATCAGAGGCCGGAATCAGATGCTGGGAATCAGAGGCCTGGAATCAGAGGCGGGGAATAAGAGGCAGGGAATCAGATGCGGGGAATCAGAGGTGGGGAATCAGAGCTGGGGAATCAGAGGCGGGGTATTAGAGTTGGGGAATCAGAGGCGGGGAATCAGATATGGGGAAACAGAGGTGGGGAATCAGAGGCGGGGAAACAGAGGCAGGGAATCAGATATGGGGAATCAGAGGTGGGGCATCAGAGGTTGTGAATCACAGATGGGGAATCAGAGGCGGGGAATCAGAGGCAGGGAATCAGACGCGGGGAATCAGAGGCGGGGTTTCAGAGCTGGGGAATCAGAAGCGGGGAATCAGAGTTGGGGAATCAGAGGCGGGGAATCAGATATGGGGAATCAGAGGCAGGGAATCAGAGGCGGGGAATCAGAGGCAGGGAATCAGACGCGGGGAATCTGAGGCGGGGAATCAGAGCTGGGGAATCAGAGGTGGGGAATCAGAGTTGGGGAATCAGAGGCAGGGAATTGGATGTGCGGAATCAGAGAGGGGGAATCAGAGGTGGGGAATCAGAGGCGGTGAATCAGAGATGGGGAATCAGAGGCGGGGAATCAGAGGCAGGAAATCAGACACGGGGATTCAGAGGCTGGGAATCAGACGGGGGGAATCAAAGGCGGGGAATCAGAGCTGGGGAATCTGAGGCAGGGAATCAGAGTTGGGGATTCAGAGGCGGGGAATCAGATATGGGGAAACAGAGGCGGGGAATCAGAGGCGGGCAAACAGAGGCGGGGAATTAGATATGGGGAATCAGAGGTAGGGAATCAGAGGTGGTGAATCAGTGATGGGGAATCACAGGCGGGGAATCAGAGGCAGGGAATAGAACGCGGGGAATCAGAGGCAGGGAATCAGAGCTGGGGAATCAGAGGAGGGGATTCATAGTTGGGAATCAGAGGCGGGAATCAGATATGGGGAAACAGAGGCGGGGAATCAGAGGCGGTGAAACAGAGGCGGGGAATCAGATATGGGGAATCGGATGCAGGGAATCAGAGGCGGGGAATCAGAGCTGGGGAATCAGAGGCGGGGAATCAGAGTTGGGGCATCAGAGGTGGGGATTTAGATATAGGGAAACAGAGGCGGGGAATCAGAGGCGGAGAAACAGAGGCGGGGAATCAGATATGGGGAATCAGAGGTGGGGAATCAGAGGCAGGGAATCAGATGTGCGGAATCAGAGATTGGGAATAAGAGGCAGGGAATCAGAATCAGAAGCGGGGAATCAGAGGCCGGGAATCAGAGGCCGGGAATCAGATGCTGGGAATAAGAGGCCGGGAATCAGAGGTGGGGAATCAGATATGGGGAATCAGAGGTGGCGAATCAAAGGCGGTGAATCAGAGATGGGGAATCAGAGGCGGGGAATCAGAGGCAGGGAATCAGATGCGGGGAATCAGAGGAGGGGAATCAGAGCTGGCGAATCAGAGGCTGGGAATCAGAGGTGGGCAATCAGAGGCGGGGAATCAGATATGGGGAATCAGAGGCGGGGAATCAGAGGCGGGGAAACAGAGGCGGGGAATCAAATATAGGGAATCAGAAGTGGGGAATCAGAGGTTGTGAATCAGAGATGGGGAATCAAGGCGGGGAATCACAGGCAGGGAATCAGACGCGGGGAATCAGAGGCGGGGAATCAGAGGCGGGGAAACAGAGGCCGGGAATCAGATGTGGGGAATCAGAGGTGGGGAATCAGGGGCAGGGAATCAGTGGCAGGGAATCAGAGGCGGGGAATCAGAGGCGGGGAATCAAAGGCAGGGAATCAGACACGGGGAATCAGAGGCGGGGAATCAGAGATGGGGAATCAGAGGCGGGGAATCAGAGGCAGGGAATCGGATGCCGGGAATCAGAGTCGGGGAATCAGAGCTGGGGAATCAGAGGCGGGGAATCAGAGTTGGGGAATCAGAGGCGGGGAATCAGATATGGGGAAATAGAGGCGGGGAATCAGATATGGGGAATCAGAGGTGTGGAATCAGAGGTTGGGAATCAGAGGCAGGGAATCAGAGTCGGGGAAACAGAGGCGGGGAATCAGATATGGGGAATCAGAGGTGGCGAATCAAAGGCGGTGAAACAGAGATGGGGAATCAGGGCAGGGAATCAGAGGCAGGGAATCAAACACGGGGAATCAGAGCTGGGGAATCAGAGGCGGGGAATCAGAGTTGGGAATCAGAGGCGGGGAATCAGAGGCGGGGAAACAGAGGCGGGGAATCAGATATGGGGAATCAGAGGTGGGGAATCCGAGGTTGGGAATCAGAGGCAGGGAATCAGAGGCGGAAAATCAGAGGCGGGGAATCAGAGGAAGGGAATCAGATGTGCGGAATCGGAGATGGGGAATCAGAGGCAGGGAATCAGAGGCGGGGAATCAGAGGCGGGGAATCAGAGGCCGGGAATCAGATATGGGGAAACAGAGGCGGGGAATCCGAGGCGGGGAAACAGAGGCGGGGAATCAGATATGGGGAATCAGAGGTGGGGAATCAGAGGTTGGGAATCAGAGGCAGGGAATCAGAGGCTTGGAATCAGATGCAGGGAATCAGATGCGGGGAATCAGAGGCGGGGAATCAGAGCTGGGGAATCAGAGGTGGGGAATCAGATTTGGGGAATCAGAGGCGGGGACTTAGATATTGGGAAACAGAGGCGGGGAATCAGAGGCGGGGAAACCCAGGTGGGGAATCATATATGGGGAATCAGAGGTGGGGAATCAGAGGCAAGGAATCAGATGTGCGGAATCAGAGATGGGGAATCAGAGGCAGGGAATCAGAATCAGAAGCAGGGAATCAGAGGCCGGGAATCAAAGGCCGGAACCAGATGCTGGGAATCAGAGGCCTGGAATCAGAGGCGGGGAATCAGAGGGAGGGAATCAGATGCGGGGAATCAGAGGCGGGGAATCAGAGCTGGGGAATCAGAGGAGGGGATTCAGAGTTGGGGAATCAGAGGCGGGGAATCAGAGGCGGGGAAACAGAGGCGGGGAATCAGATATGGGGAATCAGAGGTGGGGAATCAGAGGTTGGGAATCAGAAGCAGGGAATCAGAGGCGGGGAATCAGAGGCGGGGAATCAGAGGCAGGGAATCCGATGTGCGGAATCGGAGATGGGGAATCAGAGGCAGGGAATCAGAGGCGGGGAATCAGAGGCGGAGAGTCAGAGGCCGGGAATCAGATATGGGGAAACAGAGGCGGGGAATCAGAGGCGGGGAAACAGAGGCGGGGAATCAGATATGGGGAATCAGAGGTGGGGAATCAGAGGTTGGGAATCAGAGGCAGGGAATCAGAGGCTGGGAATCAGATGCAGGGAATCAGATGCGGGAAATCAGAGGCGGGGAATCAGAGCTGGGGAATCAGAGGTGGGGAATCAGAGTTGGGGAATCAGAGGCGGGGAATCAGATATGGGGAATCAGAGGCGGGGAATCAGAGGCGGGGAAACAGAGGCAGGGAATCAGATATGGGGAATCAGAGGTGGGGTATCAGGGGCAGGGAATCAGTGGCAGGGAATCAGAGGCGGGGAATCAGAGGCGGGGAATCAGAGGCAGGGAATCAGACACGGGGAATCAGATATGGGGAAACAGAGGCGGGGAATCAGAGGCGGGCAAACAGAGGCGGGGAATTAGATATGGGGAATCAGAGGTGGGGAATCAGAGGTGGTGAATCAGAGATGGGGAATCACAGGCGGGGAATCAGAGGCAGGGAATAGAACGCGGGGAATCAGAGGCGGGGAATCAGAGCTGGGGAATCAGAGGCGGGGAATCATAGTTGGGAATCAGAGGCGGGGAATCAGATATGGGGAAACAGAGGCGGGGAATCAAAGGCGGGGAAACAGAGGCGGGGAATCAGATATGGGGAATCGGATGCGGGGAATCAGAGGCGGGGAATCAGAGCTGGGGAATCAGAGGCGGGGTATCAGAGTTGGGGCATCTGAGGTGGGGAATTAGATATGGGGAAACAGAGGCGGGGAATCAGAGGCGGGGAAACAGAGGCGAGGAATCAGATATCGGGAATCAGAGGTGGGGAATCAGAGGCAGGGAATCAGATGTGCGGAATCAGAGATGGGGAATCAGAGGCAGGGAATCAGAATCAGAAGCGGGGAATCAGAGGCCGGGAATCAGAGGCCGGGATTCAGATGCCGGGAATAAGAGGCCGGGAATCAGAGGTGGGGAATCAGAGTCCGGGAATCAGAGATTGGGATTCAGAGGCGGGGAATGATATATGGGGAATCAGAGGCGGGGAATCAGAGGCGGGGTAACAGAGGTGGGGAATCAGATATGGGGAATCAGAGGTCGCGAATCAAAGGCGGTGAATCAGAGATGGGGAATCAGAGGCGGGGAATCAGAGGCAGGGAATCAAACACGGGGAATCAGAGGCGGGGAATCAGAGCTGGGGAATCAGAGGCGGGGAATCAGAGTTGGGGAATCAGAGGCGGGGAATCAGATATGGGGAAACAGGGGCGGGGAATCAGAGGCAGGGAAACAGAGGCGGGGAATCAGATATGGGGAATCAGGGGTGGGGAATCAGAGGTTGGGAATCAGAGGCAGGGAATCAGAGGCGTGGAAACAGAGGCGGGGATTCAGATATGGGGAATCAGAGGTGGGGAATCAGGGGCGTGGAATCAGAGGCAGGGAATTAGATGTGGTGAATCAGAGATGGGGAATCAGAGGCAGGGAATCAGAATCAGAAGCGGGGTATCAGTGGCCGGGAATCAGAGGAAGGTAATCAGAGGCAGGGGATCAAACACGGGGAATCAGAGGCTGGGAATCAGAGCTGGGGAATCAGAGGCGGGGAATCAGAGCTGGGGAATCACAGGCGGGGAATCAGAGATGGGGAATCAAGGGGGGAATCAGAGGCAGGGAATCAGATGCGGGGAATCAGAGGCGGGGAATCATAGCTGGCGAATCAGAGGCGGGGAATCAGAGGTGGGCAATCAGAGGATGGGAATCAGACATGGGGAATCAGAGGCAGGGAAACAGAGCTGGGGAATCACAGGCGGGGAATCAGAGTTGGGGAGTCAGAGGCGGGGAATCAGATATGGGGAAACAGAGGCGGGGAATCAGAGGCGGGGAAACAGAGGCGGGGAATCAGATATGGGGAATCAGAGGTGGGGAATCAGAGGTTGGGAATCAGAGGCAGGGAATCGGAGATGGGGAATCAGAGGCAGGGAATCAGAGGCGGGGAATCAGAGGCGGGGAATCAGAGGCCGGGAATCAGATATGGGGAAACTGAGGCGGGGAATCCGAGGCGGGGAAACAGAGGCGGGGAATCAGATATGGGGAATCAGAGGTGGGGAATCAGAGGTTGGGATTCAGAGGCAGGGAATCAGAGGCTTGGAATCAGATGCATGGAATCAGATGCGGGGAATCAGAGGCGGGGAATCAGAGCTGGGGAATCAGAGGTGGGGAATCAGATTTGGGGAATCAGAGGTGGGGACTTAGATATTGGGAAACAGAGGCGGGGAATGAGAGGCGGGGAAACAGAGGCGGGGAATCAGATATGGGGATTCAGAGGTGGGGAATCAGAGGCAGGGAATCAGATGTGCGGAATCAGAGATGGGGAATCAGATGCAGGGAATCAGAATCAGAAGCAGGGAATCAGAGGCCGGGAATCAGAGGCCGGAATCAGATGATGGGAATCAGAGGCCTGGAATCAGAGGCGGGGATTCAGAGCTGGGGAATCAGAAGCGGGGAATCAGAGTTGGGGAATCAGAGGCGGGGAATCAGATATGGGGAATCAGAGGCAGGGAATTAGAGGCGGGGAATCAGAGGCAGGGAATCAGACGCGGGGAATCTGAGGCGGGGAATCAGAGCTGGGGAATCAGAGGTGGGGAATCAGAGTTGGGGAATCAGAGGCAGGGAATTGGATGTGCGGAATCAGAGATGGGGAATCAGAGGTGGGGAATCAGAGGCGGTGAATCAGAGATGGGGAATCAGAGGCGGGGAATCAGAGGCAGGAAATCAGACACGGGGATTCAGAGGCTGGGAATCAGACGGGGGGAATCAAAGGCGGGGAATCAGAGCTGGGGAATCTGAGGCAGGGAATCAGAGTTGGGGATTCAGAGGCGGGGAATCAGATATGGGGAAACAGAGGCGGGGAATCAGAGGCGGGCAAACAGAGGCGGGGAATTAGATATGGGGAATCAGAGGTAGGGAATCAGAGGTGGTGAATCAGTGATGGGGAATCACAGGCGGGGAATCAGAGGCAGGGAATAGAACGCGGGGAATCAGAGGCAGGGAATCAGAGCTGGGGAATCAGAGGCGGGGAATCATAGTTGGGAATCAGAGGCGGGAATCAGATATGGGGAAACAGAGGCGGGGAATCAGAGGCGGGGAATCAGAGGCGGGGAATCAGAGTTGGGGCATCAGAGGTGGGGAATTAGATATAGGGAAACAGAGGCGGGGAATCAGAGGCGGGGAAACAGAGGCGGGGAATCAGATATGGGGAATCAGAGGTGGGGAATCAGAGGCAGGGAATCAGATGTGCGGAATCAGAGATGGGGAATCAGAGGCAGGGAATCAGAAGCAGGGAATCAGAGGCCGGGAATCAGAGGCCGGGAATCAGATGCTGGGAATAAGAGGCCGGGAATCAGAGGAGGGGAATCAGAGTCCGGGAATCAGAGATGGGGATTCAGAGGCGGGGAATGAGATATGGAGAATAAGAGGCGGGGAATCAGAGGTGGGGAAACAGAGGTGGTGAATCAGATATGGGGAATCAGAGGTGGCGAATCAAAGGCGATGAATCAGAGATGGGGAATCAGAGGCGGGGAATCAGAGGCGGGGAATCAGAGTTGGGGAATCAGAGGCAGGGAATCAGATATGGGGAATCAGAGGCGGGGAATCAGAGGCCGGGAATCAGAGGCAGGGAATCAGAGGCGGGGAATCAGATATGGGGAATCAGAGGTGGGGAATCAGAGGCAGGGAATCAGATGTGCGGAATCAGAGATGGGGAATCAGAGGCAGGGAATCAGAATCAGAAGCAGGGAATCAGAGGCCGGGAATCAGAGGCCGGAATCAGATGCTGGGAATCAGAGGCCTGGAATCAGAGGCGGGGAATAAGAGGCAGGGAATCAGATGCGGGGAATCAGAGGTGGGGAATCAGAGCTGGGGAATCAGAGGCGGGGTATTAGAGTTGGGGAATCAGAGGCGGGGAATCAGATATGGGGAAACAGAGCTGGGGAATCAGAGGAGGGGATTCATAGTTGGGAATCAGAGGCGGGAATCAGATATGGGGAAACAGAGGCGGGGACTCAGAGGCGGTGAAACAGAGGCGGGGAATCAGATATGGGGAATCGGATGCAGGGAATCAGAGGCGGGGAATCAGAGCTGGGGAATCAGAGGCGGGGAATCAGAGTTGGGGCATCAGAGGTGGGGAATTAGATATAG
This sequence comes from Narcine bancroftii, assembly GCF_036971445.1. Classification (NCBI taxonomy): domain Eukaryota; kingdom Metazoa; phylum Chordata; class Chondrichthyes; order Torpediniformes; family Narcinidae; genus Narcine; species Narcine bancroftii. The sequence continues at coordinate 152,243,132 of NC_091472.1, read as the reverse complement.
GGAAACAGAGGCGGGGAATCAGAGGCGGGGAAACAGAGGCGGGGAATCAGATATGGGGAATCAGAGGTGGGGAATCAGAGGCAGGGAATCAGATGTGCGGAATCAGAGATGGGGAATAAGAGGCAGGGAATCAGAATCAGAAGCGGGGAATCAGAGGCCGGGAATCAGATGCTGGGAATAAGAGGCCGGGAATCAGAGGTGGGGAATCAGATATGGGGAATCAGAGGTGGCGAATCAAAGGCGGTGAATCAGAGATGGGGAATCAGAGGCGGGGAATCAGAGGCAGGAAATCAGATGCGGGGAATCAGAGGAGGGGAATCAGAGCTGGCGAATCAGAGGCTGGGAATCAGAGGTGGGCAATCAGAGGCGGGGAATCAGATATGGGGAATCAGAGGCGGGGAATCAGAGGCGGGGAAACAGGCGGGGAATCAAATATAGGGAATCAGAGGTGGGGTATCAGAGGTTGTGAATCAGAGATGGGGAATCAAGGCGGGGATTCAGAGCTGGGGAATCAGAGGCGGGGAATCAGAGTTGGGGAATCAGAGGCAGGGAATCAGATATGGGGAATCAGAGGCGGGGAATCAGAGGCGGGGAAACAGAGGCCGGGAATCAGATGTGGGGAATCAGAGGTGGGGAATCAGGGGCAGGGAATCAGTGGCAGGGAATCAGATATGGGGAATCAGAGGTGGGGTATCAGGGGCAGGGAATCAGTGGCAGGGAATCAGAGGCGGGGAATCAGAGGCGGGGAATCAGAGGCAGGGAATCAGACACGGGGAATCAGATATGGGGAAACAGAGGCGGGGAATCAGAGGCGGGCAAACAGAGGCGGGGAATTAGATATGGGGAATCAGAGGTGGGGAATCAGAGGTGGTGAATCAGAGATGGGGAATCACAGGCGGGGAATCAGAGGCAGGGAATAGAACGCGGGGAATCAGAGGCGGGGAATCAGAGCTGGGGAATCAGAGGCGGGGAATCATAGTTGGGAATCAGAGGCGGGGAATCAGATATGGGGAAACAGAGGCGGGGAATCAAAGGCGGGGAAACAGAGGCGGGGAATCAGATATGGGGAATCGGATGCGGGGAATCAGAGGCAGGGAATCAGAGGCCGGGAATCAGATGTGGGGAATCAGAGGTGGGGAATCAGGGGCAGGGAATCAGTGGCAGGGAATCAGATATGGGGAATCAGAGGCGGGGAATCAAAGGCAGGGAATCAGACACGGGGAATCAGAGGCGGGGAATCAGAGATGGGGAATCAGAGGCGGGGAATCAGAGGCAGGGAATCGGATGCCGGGAATCAGAGTCGGGGAATCAGAGCTGGGGAATCAGAGGCGGGGAATCAGAGTTGGGGAATCAGAGGCGGGGAATCAGATATGGGGAAATAGAGGCGGGGAATCAGATATGGGGAATCAGAGGTGTGGAATCAGAGGTTGGGAATCAGAGGCAGGGAATCAGAGTCGGGGAAACAGAGGCGGGGAATCAGATATGGGGAATCAGAGGTGGCGAATCAAAGGCGGTGAAACAGAGATGGGGAATCAGGGCAGGGAATCAGAGGCAGGGAATTAAACACGGGGAATCAGAGCTGGGGAATCAGAGGCGGGGAATCAGAGTTGGGAATCAGAGGCGGGGAATCAGAGGCGGGGAAACAGAGGCGGGGAATCAGATATGGGGAATCAGAGGTGGGGAATCCGAGGTTGGGAATCAGAGGCAGGGAATCAGAGGCGGAAAATCAGAGGCGGGGAATCAGAGGAAGGGAATCAGATGTGCGGAATCGGAGATGGGGAATCAGAGGCAGGGAATCAGAGGCGGGGAATCAGAGGCGGGGAATCAGAGGCCGGGAATCAGATATGGGGAAACAGAGGCGGGGAATCCGAGGCAGGGAAACAGAGGCGGGGAATCAGATATGGGGAATCAGAGGTGGGGAATCAGAGGTTGGGAATCAGAGGCAGGGAATCAGAGGCTTGGAATCAGATGCAGGGAATCAGATGCGGGGAATCAGAGGCGGGGAATCAGAGCTGGGGAATCAGAGGTGGGGAATCAGATTTGGGGAATCAGAGGCGGGGACTTAGATATTGGGAAACAGAGGCGGGGAATCAGAGGCGGGGAAACCCAGGTGGGGAATCAGATATGGGGAATCAGAGGTGGGGAATCAGAGGCAAGGAATCAGATGTGCGGAATCAGAGATGGGGAATCAGAGGCAGGGAATCAGAATCAGAAGCAGGGAATCAGAGGCCGGGAATCAAAGGCCGGAATCAGATGCTGGGAATCAGAGGCCTGGAATCAGAGGCGGGGAATCAGAGGCAGGGAATCAGATGCGGGGAATCAGAGGCGGGGAATCAGAGCTGGGGAATCAGAGGCAGGGATTCAGAGTTGGGGCATCAGAGGTGGGGAATTAGATATAGGGAAACAGAGGCGGGGAATCAGAGGCGGGGAAACAGAGGCGGGGAATCAGATATGGGGAATCAGAGGTGGGGAATCAGAGGCAGGGAATCAGATGTGCGGAATCAGAGATGGGGAATAAGAGGCAGGGAATCAGAATCAGAAGCGGGGAATCAGAGGCCGGGAATCAGAGGCCGGGAATCAGATGCTGGGAATAAGAGGCCGGGAATCAGAGGTGGGGAATCAGATATGGGGAATCAGAGGTGGCGAATCAAAGGCGGTGAATCAGAGATGGGGAATCAGAGGCGGGGAATCAGAGGCAGGGAATCAGATGCGGGGAATCAGAGGAGGGGAATCAGAGCTGGCGAATCAGAGGCTGGGAATCAGAGGTGGGCAATCAGAGGCGGGGAATCAGATATGGGGAATCAGAGGCGTGGAATCAGAGGCGGGGAAACAGAGGCGGGGAATCAAATATAGGGAATCAGAGGTGGGGAATCAGAGGTTGTGAATCAGAGATGGGGAATCAAGGCGGGGATTCAGAGCTGGGGAATGAGAGGCGGGGAATCAGAGTTGGGGAATCAGAGGCAGGGAATCAGATATGGGGAATCAGAGGCGGGGAATCAGAGGCGGGGAAACAGAGGCCGGGAATCAGATGTGGGGAATCAGAGGTGGGGAATCAGGGGCAGGGAATCAGTGGCAGGGAATCAGAGGCGGGGAATCAGAGGCGGGGAATCAAAGGCAGGGAATCAGACACGGGGAATCAGAGGCGGGGAATCAGAGATGGGGAATCAGAGGCGGGGAATCAGAGGCAGAGAATCGGATGCCGGGAATCAGAGTCGGGGAATCAGAGCTGGGGAATCAGAGGCGGGGAATCAGAGTTGGGGAATCAGAGGCGGGGAATCAGATATGGGGAAATAGAGGCGGGGAATCAGATATGGGGAATCAGAGGTGTGGAATCAGAGGTTGGGAATCAGAGGCAGGGAATCAGAGTCGGGGAAACAGAGGCGGGGAATCAGATATGGGGAATCAGAGGTGGCGAATCAAAGGCGGAGAAACAGAGATGGGGAATCAGGGCAGGGAATCAGAGGCAGGGAATTAAACACGGGGAATCAGAGCTGGGGAATCAGAGGCGGGGAATCAGAGTTGGGAATCAGAGGCGGGGAATCCGAGGTTGGGAATCAGAGGCAGGGAATCAGAGGCGGAAAATCAGAGGCGGGGAATCAGAGGAAGGGAATCAGATGTGCGGAATCGGAGATGGGGAATCAGAGGCAGGGAATCAGAGGCGGGGAATCAGAGGCGGGGAATCAGAGGCCGGGAATCAGATATGGGGAAACAGAGGCGGGGAATCCGAGGCAGGGAAACAGAGGCGGGGAATCAGATATGGGGAATCAGAGGTGGGGAATCAGAGGTTGGGAATCAGAGGCAGGGAATCAGAGGCTTGGAATCAGATGCAGGGAATCAGATGCGGGGAATCAGAGGCGGGGAATCAGAGCTGGGGAATCAGAGGTGGGGAATCAGATTTGGGGAATCAGAGGCGGGGACTTAGATATTGGGAAACAGAGGCGGGGAATCAGAGGCGGGGAAACCCAGGTGGGGAATCAGATATGGGGAATCAGAGGTGGGGAATCAGAGGCAAGGAATCAGATGTGCGGAATCAGAGATGGGGAATCAGAGGCAGGGAATCAGAATCAGAAGCAGGGAATCAGAGGCCGGGAATCAAAGGCCGGAATCAGATGCTGGGAATCAGAGGCCTGGAATCAGAGGCGGGGAATCAGAGGCAGGGAATCAGATGCGGGGAATCAGAGGCGGGGAATCAGAGCTGGGGAATCAGAGGCGGGGATTCAGAGTTGGGGAATCAGAGGCGGGGAATCAGAGGCGGGGAAACAGAGGCGGGGAATCAGATATGGGGAATCAGAGGTGGGGAATCAGAGGTTGGGAATCAGAAGCAGGGAATCAGAGGCGGGGAATCAGAGGCGGGGAATCAGAGGCAGGGAATCCGATGTGGTGAATCAGAGATGGGGAATCAGAGGCAGGGAATCAGAATCAGAAGCGGGGTATCAGTGGCCGGGAATCAGAGGAAGGTAATCAGAGGCAGGGGATCAAACACGGGGAATCAGAGGCTGGGAATCAGAGCTGGGGAATCAGAGGCGGGGAATCAGAGCTGGGGAATCACAGGCGGGGAATCAGAGATGGGGAATCAAGGGGGGAATCAGAGGCAGGGAATCAGATGCGGGGAATCAGAGGCGGGGAATCATAGCTGGCGAATCAGAGGCGGGGAATCAGAGGTGGGCAATCAGAGGATGGGAATCAGATATGGGGAATCAGAGGCAGGGAATCAGAGCTGGGGAATCACAGGCGGGGAATCAGAGTTGGGGAGTCAGAGGCGGGGAATCAGATATGGGGAAACAGAGGCGGGGAATCAGAGGCGGGGAAACAGAGGCGGGGAATCAGATATGGGGAATCAGAGGTGGGGAATCAGAGGTTGGGAATCAGAGGCAGGGAATCGGAGATGGGGAATCAGAGGCAGGGAATCAGAGGCGGGGAATCAGAGGCGGGGAATCAGAGGCCGGGAATCAGATATGGGGAAACTGAGGCGGGGAATCCGAGGCGGGGAAACAGAGGCGGGGAATCAGATATGGGGAATCAGAGGTGGGGAATCAGAGGTTGGGATTCAGAGGCAGGGAATCAGAGGCTTGGAATCAGATGCATGGAATCAGATGCGGGGAATCAGAGGCGGGGAATCAGAGCTGGGGAATCAGAGGTGGGGAATCAGATTTGGGGAATCAGAGGTGGGGACTTAGATATTGGGAAACAGAGGCGGGGAATGAGAGGCGGGGAAACAGAGGCGGGGAATCAGATATGGGGATTCAGAGGTGGGGAATCAGAGGCAGGGAATCAGATGTGCGGAATCAGAGATGGGGAATCAGATGCAGGGAATCAGAATCAGAAGCAGGGAATCAGAGGCCGGGAATCAGAGGCCGGAATCAGATGATGGGAATCAGAGGCCTGGAATCAGAGGCGGGGATTCAGAGCTGGGGAATCAGAAGCGGGGAATCAGAGTTGGGGAATCAGAGGCGGGGAATCAGATATGGGGAATCAGAGGCAGGGAATCAGAGGCGGGGAATCAGAGGCAGGGAATCAGACGCGGGGAATCTGAGGCGGGGAATCAGAGCTGGGGAATCAGAGGTGGGGAATCAGAGTTGGGGAATCAGAGGCAGGGAATTGGATGTGCGGAATCAGAGATGGGGAATCAGAGGTGGGGAATCAGAGGCGGTGAATCAGAGATGGGGAATCAGAGGCGGGGAATCAGAGGCAGGAAATCAGACACGGGGATTCAGAGGCTGGGAATCAGACGGGGGGAATCAAAGGCGGGGAATCAGAGCTGGGGAATCTGAGGCAGGGAATCAGAGTTGGGGATTCAGAGGCGGGGAATCAGATATGGGGAAACAGAGGCGGGGAATCAGAGGCGGGCAAACAGAGGCGGGGAATTAGATATGGGGAATCAGAGGTAGGGAATCAGAGGTGGTGAATCAGTGATGGGGAATCACAGGCGGGGAATCAGAGGCAGGGAATAGAACGCGGGGAATCAGAGGCAGGGAATCAGAGCTGGGGAATCAGAGGCGGGGAATCATAGTTGGGAATCAGAGGCGGGAATCAGATATGGGGAAACAGAGGCGGGGAATCAGAGGCGGGGAATCAGAGGCGGGGAATCAGAGTTGGGGCATCAGAGGTGGGGAATTAGATATAGGGAAACAGAGGCGGGGAATCAGAGGCGGGGAAACAGAGGCGGGGAATCAGATATGGGGAATCAGAGGTGGGGAATCAGAGGCAGGGAATCAGATGTGCGGAATCAGAGATGGGGAATCAGAGGCAGGGAATCAGAAGCAGGGAATCAGAGGCCGGGAATCAGAGGCCGGGAATCAGATGCTGGGAATAAGAGGCCGGGAATCAGAGGAGGGGAATCAGAGTCCGGGAATCAGAGATGGGGATTCAGAGGCGGGGAATGAGATATGGAGAATCAGAGGCGGGGAATCAGAGGTGGGGAAACAGAGGTGGGGAATCAGATATGGGGAATCAGAGGTGGCGAATCAAAGGCGGTGAATCAGAGATGGGGAATCAGAGGCGGGGAATCAGAGGCGGGGAATCAGAGTTGGGGAATCAGAGGCAGGGAATCAGATATGGGGAATCAGAGGCGGGGAATCAGAGGCCGGGAATCAGATATGGGGAAACAGAGGCGGGGAATCCGAGGCGGGGATACAGAGGTGGGGAATCAGATATGGGGAATCAGAGGTGGGGAATCAGAGGTTGGGAATCAGAGGCAGGGAATCAGAGGCGGGGAATCAGATATGGGGAATCAGAGGTGGGGAATCAGAGGCAGGGAATCAGATGTGCGGAATCAGAGATGGGGAATCAGAGGCAGGGAATCAGAATCAGAAGCAGGGAATCAGAGGCCGGGAATCAGAGGCCGGAATCAGATGCTGGGAATCAGAGGCCTGGAATCAGAGGCGGGGAATAAGAGGCAGGGAATCAGATGCGGGGAATCAGAGGTGGGGAATCAGAGCTGGGGAATCAGAGGCGGGGTATTAGAGTTGGGGAATCAGAGGCGGGGAATCAGATATGGGGAAACAGAGGTGGGGAATCAGAGGCGGGGAAACAGAGGCTGGGAATCAGATATGGGGAATCAGAGGTGGGGCATCAGAGGTTGTGAATCACAGATGGGGAATCAGAGGCGGGGAATCAGAGGCAGGGAATCAGACGCGGGGAATCAGAGGCGGGGATTCAGAGCTGGGGAATCAGAAGCGGGGAATCAGAGTTGGGGAATCAGAGGCGGGGAATCAGATATGGGGAATCAGAGGCAGGGAATTGGATGTGCGGAATCAGAGAGGGGGAATCAGAGGTGGGGAATCAGAGGTGGTGAATCAGAGATGGGGAATCAGAGGCGGGGAATCAGAGGCAGGAAATCAGACACGGGGATTCAGAGGCTGGGAATCAGACGGGGGGAATCAAAGGCGGGGAATCAGAGCTGGGGAATCTGAGGCAGGGAATCAGAGTTGGGGATTCAGAGGCGGGGAATCAGATATGGGGAAACAGAGGCGGGGAATCAGAGGCGGGCAAACAGAGGCGGGGAATTAGATATGGGGAATCAGAGGTAGGGAATCAGAGGTGGTGAATCAGTGATGGGGAATCACAGGCGGGGAATCAGAGGCAGGGAATAGAACGCGGGGAATCAGAGGCAGGGAATCAGAGCTGGGGAATCAGAGGAGGGGATTCATAGTTGGGAATCAGATGCGGGAATCAGATGTGGGGAAACAGAGGCGGGGAATCAGAGGCGGTGAAACAGAGGCGGGGAATCAGATATGGGGAATCGGATGCAGGGAATCAGAGGCGGGGAATCAGAGCTGGGGAATGAGAGGCGGGGAATCAGAGTTGGGGCATCAGAGGTGGGGAATTAGATGTAGGGAAACAGAGGCGGGGAATCAGAGGCGGGGAAACAGAGGCGGGGAATCAGATATGGGGAATCAGAGGTGGGGAATCAAAGGCAGGGAATCAGAGCTGGCGAATCAGAGGCTGGGAATCAGAGGTGGGCAATCAGAGGCGGGGAATCAGATATGGGGAATCAGAGGCGGGGAATCAGAGGCGGGGAAACAGAGGCGGGGAATCAAATATAGGGAATCAGAGGTGGGGAATCAGAGGTTGTGAATCAGAGATGGGGAATCAAGGCGGGGATTCAGAGCTGGGGAATCAGAGGCGGGGAATCAGAGTTGGGGAATCAGAGGCAGGGAATCAGATATGGGGAATCAGAGGCGGGGAATCAGAGGCGGGGAAACAGAGGCCGGGAATCAGATGTGGGGAATCAGAGGTGGGGAATCAGGGGCAGGGAATCAGTGGCAGGGAATCAGATATGGGGAATCAGAGGTGGGGTATCAGGGGCAGGGAATCAGTGGCAGGGAATCAGAGGCGGGGAATCAGAGGCGGGGAATCAGAGGCAGGGAATCAGACACGGGGAATCAGATATGGGGAAACAGAGGCGGGGAATCAGAGGCGGGCAAACAGAGGCGGGGAATTAGATATGGGGAATCAGAGGTGGGGAATCAGAGGTGGTGAATCAGAGATGGGGAATCACAGGCGGGGAATCAGAGGCAGGGAATAGAACGCGGGGAATCAGAGGCGGGGAATCAGAGCTGGGGAATCAGAGGCGGGGAATCATAGTTGGGAATCAGAGGCGGGGAATCAGATATGGGGAAACAGAGGCGGGGAATCAAAGGCGGGGAAACAGAGGCGGGGAATCAGATATGGGGAATCGGATGCGGGGAATCAGAGGCGGGGAATCAGAGGCCGGGAATCAGATGTGGGGAATCAGAGGTGGGGAATCAGGGGCAGGGAATCAGTGGCAGGGAATCAGATATGGGGAATCAGAGGCGGGGAATCAAAGGCAGGGAATCAGACACGGGGAATCAGAGGCGGGGAATCAGAGATGGGGAATCAGAGGCGGGGAATCAGAGGCAGGGAATCGGATGCCGGGAATCAGAGTCGGGGAATCAGAGCTGGGGAATCAGAGGCGGGGAATCAGAGTTGGGGAATCAGAGGCGGGGAATCAGATATGGGGAAATAGAGGCGGGGAATCAGATATGGGGAATCAGAGGTGTGGAATCAGAGGTTGGGAATCAGAGGCAGGGAATCAGAGTCGGGGAAACAGAGGCGGGGAATCAGATATGGGGAATCAGAGGTGGCGAATCAAAGGCGGTGAAACAGAGATGGGGAATCAGGGCAGTGAATCAGAGGCAGGGAATTAAACACGGGGAATCAGAGCTGGGGAATCAGAGGCGGGGAATCAGAGTTGGGAATCAGAGGCGGGGAATCAGAGGCGGGGAAACAGAGGCGGGGAATCAGATATGGGGAATCAGAGGTGGGGAATCCGAGGTTGGGAATCAGAGGCAGGGAATCAGAGGCGGAAAATCAGAGGCGGGGAATCAGAGGAAGGGAATCAGATGTGCGGAATCGGAGATGGGGAATCAGAGGCAGGGAATCAGAGGCGGGGAATCAGAGGCGGGGAATCAGAGGCCGGGAATCAGATATGGGGAAACAGAGGCGGGGAATCCGAGGCAGGGAAACAGAGGCGGGGAATCAGATATGGGGAATCAGAGGTGGGGAATCAGAGGTTGGGAATCAGAGGCAGGGAATCAGAGGCTTGGAATCAGATGCAGGGAATCAGATGCGGGGAATCAGAGGCGGGGAATCAGAGCTGGGGAATCAGAGGTGGGGAATCAGATTTGGGGAATTCAGAGGCGGGGACTTAGATATTGGGAAACAGAGGCGGGGAATCAGAGGCGGGGAAACCCAGGTGGGGAATCAGATATGGGGAATCAGAGGTGGGGAATCAGAGGCAAGGAATCAGATGTGCGGAATCAGAGATGGGGAATCAGAGGCAGGGAATCAGAATCAGAAGCAGGGAATCAGAGGCCGGGAATCAAAGGACGGAATCAGATGCTGGGAATCAGAGGCCTGGAATCAGAGGCGGGGAATCAGAGGCAGGGAATCAGATGCGGGGAATCAGAGGCGGGGAATCAGAGCTGGGGAATCAGAGGCAGGGATTCAGAGTTGGGGCATCAGAGGTGGGGAATTAGATATAGGGAAACAGAGGCGGGGAATCAGAGGCGGGGAAACAGAGGCGGGGAATCAGATATGGGGAATCAGAGGTGGGGAATCAGAGGCAGGGAATCAGATGTGCGGAATCAGAGATGGGGAATAAGAGGCAGGGAATCAGAATCAGAAGCGGGGAATCAGAGGCCGGGAATCAGAGGCCGGGAATCAGATGCTGGGAATAAGAGGCCGGGAATCAGAGGTGGGGAATCAGATATGGGGAATCAGAGGTGGCGAATCAAAGGCGGTGAATCAGAGATGGGGAATCAGAGGCGGGGAATCAGAGGCAGGGAATCAGATGCGGGGAATCAGAGGAGGGGAATCAGAGCTGGCGAATCAGAGGCTGGGAATCAGAGGTGGGCAATCAGAGGCGGGGAATCAGATATGGGGAATCAGAGGCGGGGAATCAGAGGCGGGGAAACAGAGGCGGGGAATCAAATATAGGGAATCAGAGGTGGGGAATCAGAGGTTGTGAATCAGAGATGGGGAATCAAGGCGGGGATTCAGAGCTGGGGAATCAGAGGCGGGGAATCAGAGTTGGGGAATCAGAGGCAGGGAATCAGATATGGGGAATCAGAGGCGGGGAATCAGAGGCGGGGAAACAGAGGCCGGGAATCAGATGTGGGGAATCAGAGGTGAGGAATCAGGGGCAGGGAATCAGTGGCAGGGAATCAGAGGCGGGGAATCAGAGGCGGGGAATCAAAGGCAGGGAATCAGACACGGGGAATCAGAGGCGGGGAATCAGAGATGGGGAATCAGAGGCGGGGAATCAGAGGCAGGGAATCGGATGCCGGGAATCAGAGTCGGGGAATCAGAGCTGGGGAATCAGAGGCGGGGAATCAGAGTTGGGGAATCAGAGGCGGGGAATCAGATATGGGGAAATAGAGGCGGGGAATCAGATATGGGGAATCAGAGGTGTGGAATCAGAGGTTGGGAATCAGAGGCAGGGAATCAGAGTCGGGGAAACAGAGGCGGGGAATCAGATATGGGGAATCAGAGGTGGCGAATCAAAGGCGGAGAAACAGAGATGGGGAATCAGGGCAGGGAATCAGAGGCAGGGAATTAAACACGGGGAATCAGAGCTGGGGAATCAGAGGCGGGGAATCAGAGTTGGGAATCAGAGGCGGGGAATCAGAGGCGGGGAAACAGAGGCGGGGAATCAGATATGGGGAATCAGAGGTGGGGAATCCGAGGTTGGGAATCAGAGGCAGGGAATCAGAGGCGGAAAATCAGAGGCGGGGAATCAGAGGAAGGGAATCAGATGTGCGGAATCGGAGATGGGGAATCAGAGGCAGGGAATCAGAGGCGGGGAATCAGAGGCGGGGAATCAGAGGCCGGGAATCAGATATGGGGAAACAGAGGCGGGGAATCCGAGGCAGGGAAACAGAGGCGGGGAATCAGATATGGGGAATCAGAGGTGGGGAATCAGAGGTTGGGAATCAGAGGCAGGGAATCAGAGGCTTGGAATCAGATGCAGGGAATCAGATGCGGGGAATCAGAGGCGGGGAATCAGAGCTGGGGAATCAGAGGTGGGGAATCAGATTTGGGGAATCAGAGGCGGGGACTTAGATATTGGGAAACAGAGGCAGGGAATAGAACGCGGGGAATCAGAGGCAGGGAATCAGAGCTGGGGAATCAGAGGAGGGGATTCATAGTTGGGAATCAGATGCGGGAATCAGATGTGGGGAAACAGAGGCGGGGAATCAGAGGCGGTGAAACAGAGGCGGGGAATCAGATATGGGGAATCGGATGCAGGGAATCAGAGGCGGGGAATCAGAGCTGGGGAATGAGAGGCGGGGAATCAGAGTTGGGGCATCAGAGGTGGGGAATTAGATGTAGGGAAACAGAGGCGGGGAATCAGAGGCGGGGAAACAGAGGCGGGGAATCAGATATGGGGAATCAGAGGTGGGGAATCAAAGGCAGGGAATCAGAGCTGGCGAATCAGAGGCTGGGAATCAGAGGTGGGCAATCAGAGGCGGGGAATCAGATATGGGGAATCAGAGGCGGGGAATCAGAGGCGGGGAAACAGAGGCGGGGAATCAAATATAGGGAATCAGAGGTGGGGAATCAGAGGTTGTGAATCAGAGATGGGGAATCAAGGCGGGGATTCAGAGCTGGGGAATCAGAGGCGGGGAATCAGAGTTGGGGAATCAGAGGCAGGGAATCAGATATGGGGAATCAGAGGCGGGGAATCAGAGGCGGGGAAACAGAGGCCGGGAATCAGATGTGGGGAATCAGAGGTGGGGAATCAGGGGCAGGGAATCAGTGGCAGGGAATCAGATATGGGGAATCAGAGGTGGGGTATCAGGGGCAGGGAATCAGTGGCAGGGAATCAGAGGCGGGGAATCAGAGGCGGGGAATCAGAGGCAGGGAATCAGACACGGGGAATCAGATATGGGGAAACAGAGGCGGGGAATCAGAGGCGGGCAAACAGAGGCGGGGAATTAGATATGGGGAATCAGAGGTGGGGAATCAGAGGTGGTGAATCAGAGATGGGGAATCACAGGCGGGGAATCAGAGGCAGGGAATAGAACGCGGGGAATCAGAGGCGGGGAATCAGAGCTGGGGAATCAGAGGCGGGGAATCATAGTTGGGAATCAGAGGCGGGGAATCAGATATGGGGAAACAGAGGCGGGGAATCAAAGGCGGGGAAACAGAGGCGGGGAATCAGATATGGGGAATCGGATGCGGGGAATCAGAGGCGGGGAATCAGAGGCCGGGAATCAGATGTGGGGAATCAGAGGTGGGGAATCAGGGGCAGGGAATCAGTGGCAGGGAATCAGATATGGGGAATCAGAGGCGGGGAATCAAAGGCAGGGAATCAGACACGGGGAATCAGAGGCGGGGAATCAGAGATGGGGAATCAGAGGCGGGGAATCAGAGGCAGGGAATCGGATGCCGGGAATCAGAGTCGGGGAATCAGAGCTGGGGAATCAGAGGCGGGGAATCAGAGTTGGGGAATCAGAGGCGGGGAATCAGATATGGGGAAATAGAGGCGGGGAATCAGATATGGGGAATCAGAGGTGTGGAATCAGAGGTTGGGAATCAGAGGCAGGGAATCAGAGTCGGGGAAACAGAGGCGGGGAATCAGATATGGGGAATCAGAGGTGGCGAATCAAAGGCGGTGAAACAGAGATGGGGAATCAGGGCAGTGAATCAGAGGCAGGGAATTAAACACGGGGAATCAGAGCTGGGGAATCAGAGGCGGGGAATCAGAGTTGGGAATCAGAGGCGGGGAATCAGAGGCGGGGAAACAGAGGCGGGGAATCAGATATGGGGAATCAGAGGTGGGGAATCCGAGGTTGGGAATCAGAGGCAGGGAATCAGAGGCGGAAAATCAGAGGCGGGGAATCAGAGGAAGGGAATCAGATGTGCGGAATCGGAGATGGGGAATCAGAGGCAGGGAATCAGAGGCGGGGAATCAGAGGCGGGGAATCAGAGGCCGGGAATCAGATATGGGGAAACAGAGGCGGGGAATCCGAGGCAGGGAAACAGAGGCGGGGAATCAGATATGGGGAATCAGAGGTGGGGAATCAGAGGTTGGGAATCAGAGGCAGGGAATCAGAGGCTTGGAATCAGATGCAGGGAATCAGATGCGGGGAATCAGAGGCGGGGAATCAGAGCTGGGGAATCAGAGGTGGGGAATCAGATTTGGGGAATTCAGAGGCGGGGACTTAGATATTGGGAAACAGAGGCGGGGAATCAGAGGCGGGGAAACCCAGGTGGGGAATCAGATATGGGGAATCAGAGGTGGGGAATCAGAGGCAAGGAATCAGATGTGCGGAATCAGAGATGGGGAATCAGAGGCAGGGAATCAGAATCAGAAGCAGGGAATCAGAGGCCGGGAATCAAAGGACGGAATCAGATGCTGGGAATCAGAGGCCTGGAATCAGAGGCGGGGAATCAGAGGCAGGGAATCAGATGCGGGGAATCAGAGGCGGGGAATCAGAGCTGGGGAATCAGAGGCAGGGATTCAGAGTTGGGGCATCAGAGGTGGGGAATTAGATATAGGGAAACAGAGGCGGGGAATCAGAGGCGGGGAAACAGAGGCGGGGAATCAGATATGGGGAATCAGAGGTGGGGAATCAGAGGCAGGGAATCAGATGTGCGGAATCAGAGATGGGGAATAAGAGGCAGGGAATCAGAATCAGAAGCGGGGAATCAGAGGCCGGGAATCAGAGGCCGGGAATCAGATGCTGGGAATAAGAGGCCGGGAATCAGAGGTGGGGAATCAGATATGGGGAATCAGAGGTGGCGAATCAAAGGCGGTGAATCAGAGATGGGGAATCAGAGGCGGGGAATCAGAGGCAGGGAATCAGATGCGGGGAATCAGAGGAGGGGAATCAGAGCTGGCGAATCAGAGGCTGGGAATCAGAGGTGGGCAATCAGAGGCGGGGAATCAGATATGGGGAATCAGAGGCGGGGAATCAGAGGCGGGGAAACAGAGGCGGGGAATCAAATATAGGGAATCAGAGGTGGGGAATCAGAGGTTGTGAATCAGAGATGGGGAATCAAGGCGGGGATTCAGAGCTGGGGAATCAGAGGCGGGGAATCAGAGTTGGGGAATCAGAGGCAGGGAATCAGATATGGGGAATCAGAGGCGGGGAATCAGAGGCGGGGAAACAGAGGCCGGGAATCAGATGTGGGGAATCAGAGGTGAGGAATCAGGGGCAGGGAATCAGTGGCAGGGAATCAGAGGCGGGGAATCAGAGGCGGGGAATCAAAGGCAGGGAATCAGACACGGGGAATCAGAGGCGGGGAATCAGAGATGGGGAATCAGAGGCGGGGAATCAGAGGCAGGGAATCGGATGCCGGGAATCAGAGTCGGGGAATCAGAGCTGGGGAATCAGAGGCGGGGAATCAGAGTTGGGGAATCAGAGGCGGGGAATCAGATATGGGGAAATAGAGGCGGGGAATCAGATATGGGGAATCAGAGGTGTGGAATCAGAGGTTGGGAATCAGAGGCAGGGAATCAGAGTCGGGGAAACAGAGGCGGGGAATCAGATATGGGGAATCAGAGGTGGCGAATCAAAGGCGGAGAAACAGAGATGGGGAATCAGGGCAGGGAATCAGAGGCAGGGAATTAAACACGGGGAATCAGAGCTGGGGAATCAGAGGCGGGGAATCAGAGTTGGGAATCAGAGGCGGGGAATCAGAGGCGGGGAAACAGAGGCGGGGAATCAGATATGGGGAATCAGAGGTGGGGAATCCGAGGTTGGGAATCAGAGGCAGGGAATCAGAGGCGGAAAATCAGAGGCGGGGAATCAGAGGAAGGGAATCAGATGTGCGGAATCGGAGATGGGGAATCAGAGGCAGGGAATCAGAGGCGGGGAATCAGAGGCGGGGAATCAGAGGCCGGGAATCAGATATGGGGAAACAGAGGCGGGGAATCCGAGGCAGGGAAACAGAGGCGGGGAATCAGATATGGGGAATCAGAGGTGGGGAATCAGAGGTTGGGAATCAGAGGCAGGGAATCAGAGGCTTGGAATCAGATGCAGGGAATCAGATGCGGGGAATCAGAGGCGGGGAATCAGAGCTGGGGAATCAGAGGTGGGGAATCAGATTTGGGGAATCAGAGGCGGGGACTTAGATATTGGGAAACAGAGGCGGGGAATCAGAGGCGGGGAAACCCAGGTGGGGAATCAGATATGGGGAATCAGAGGTGGGGAATCAGAGGCAAGGAATCAGATGTGCGGAATCAGAGATGGGGAATCAGAGGCAGGGAATCAGAGGCAGGGAATCAGATGCGGGGAATCAGAGGAGGGGAATCAGAGCTGGCGAATCAGAGGCTGGGAATCAGAGGTGGGCAATCAGAGGCGGGGAATCAGATATGGGGAATCAGAGGCGGGGAATCAGAGGCGGGGAAACAGAGGCGGGGAATCAAATATAGGGAATCAGAGGTGGGGAATCAGAGGTTGTGAATCAGAGATGGGGAATCAAGGCGGGGATTCAGAGCTGGGGAATCAGAGGCGGGGAATCAGAGTTGGGGAATCAGAGGCAGGGAATCAGATATGGGGAATCAGAGGCGGGGAATCAGAGGCGGGGAAACAGAGGCCGGGAATCAGATGTGGGGAATCAGAGGTGAGGAATCAGGGGCAGGGAATCAGTGGCAGGGAATCAGAGGCGGGGAATCAGAGGCGGGGAATCAAAGGCAGGGAATCAGACACGGGGAATCAGAGGCGGGGAATCAGAGATGGGGAATCAGAGGCGGGGAATCAGAGGCAGGGAATCGGATGCCGGGAATCAGAGTCGGGGAATCAGAGCTGGGGAATCAGAGGCGGGGAATCAGAGTTGGGGAATCAGAGGCGGGGAATCAGATATGGGGAAATAGAGGCGGGGAATCAGATATGGGGAATCAGAGGTGTGGAATCAGAGGTTGGGAATCAGAGGCAGGGAATCAGAGTCGGGGAAACAGAGGCGGGGAATCAGATATGGGGAATCAGAGGTGGCGAATAAAAGGCGGAGAAACAGAGATGGGGAATCAGGGCAGGGAATCAGAGGCAGGGAATTAAACACGGGGAATCAGAGCTGGGGAATCAGAGGCGGGGAATCAGAGTTGGGAATCAGAGGCGGGGAATCAGAGGCGGGGAAACAGAGGCGGGGAATCAGATATGGGGAATCAGAGGTGGGGAATCCGAGGTTGGGAATCAGAGGCAGGGAATCAGAGGCTTGGAATCAGATGCAGGGAATCAGATGCGGGGAATCAGAGGCGGGGAATCAGAGCTGGGGAATCAGAGGTGGGGAATCAGATTTGGGGAATCAGAGGCGGGGACTTAGATATTGGGAAACAGAGGCGGGGAATCAGAGGCGGGGAAACCCAGGTGGGGAATCAGATATGGGGAATCAGAGGTGGGGAATCAGAGGCAAGGAATCAGATGTGCGGAATCAGAGATGGGGAATCAGAGGCAGGGAATCAGAATCAGAAGCAGGGAATCAGAGGCCGGGAATCAAAGGACGGAATCAGATGCTGGGAATCAGAGGCCTGGAATCAGAGGCGGGGAATCAGAGGCAGGGAATCAGATGCGGGGAATCAGAGGCGGGGAATCAGAGCTGGGGAATCAGAGGCAGGGATTCAGAGTTGGGGCATCAGAGGTGGGGAATTAGATATAGGGAAACAGAGGCGGGGAATCAGAGGCGGGGAAACAGAGGCGGGGAATCAGATATGGGGAATCAGAGGTGGGGAATCAGAGGCAGGGAATCAGATGTGCGGAATCAGAGATGGGGAATAAGAGGCAGGGAATCAGAATCAGAAGCGGGGAATCAGAGGCCGGGAATCAGAGGCCGGGAATCAGATGCTGGGAATAAGAGGCCGGGAATCAGAGGTGGGGAATCAGATATGGGGAATCAGAGGTGGCGAATCAAAGGCGGTGAATCAGAGATGGGGAATCAGAGGCGGGGAATCAGAGGCAGGGAATCAGATGCGGGGAATCAGAGGAGGGGAATCAGAGCTGGCGAATCAGAGGCTGGGAATCAGAGGTGGGCAATCAGAGGCGGGGAATCAGATATGGGGAATCAGAGGCGGGGAATCAGAGGCGGGGAAACAGAGGCGGGGAATCAAATATAGGGAATCAGAGGTGGGGAATCAGAGGTTGTGAATCAGAGATGGGGAATCAAGGCGGGGATTCAGAGCTGGGGAATCAGAGGCGGGGAATCAGAGGCGGGGAATCAGAGGCGGGGAATCAAAGGCAGGGAATCAGACACGGGGAATCAGAGGCGGGGAATCAGAGATGGGGAATCAGAGGCGGGGAATCAGAGGCAGGGAATCGGATGC
This sequence comes from Narcine bancroftii, assembly GCF_036971445.1. NCBI lineage: Eukaryota > Metazoa > Chordata > Chondrichthyes > Torpediniformes > Narcinidae > Narcine > Narcine bancroftii. The sequence goes on along the minus strand of NC_091472.1, from coordinate 152,225,344 downwards.
CGGGAATCAGAGTCGGGGAATCAGAGCTGGGGAATCAGAGGCGGGGAATCAGAGTTGGGGAATCAGAGGCGGGGAATCAGATATGGGGAAATAGAGGCGGGGAATCAGATATGGGGAATCAGAGGTGTGGAATCAGAGGTTGGGAATCAGAGGCAGGGAATCAGAGTCGGGGAAACAGAGGCGGGGAATCAGATATGGGGAATCAGAGGTGGCGAATCAAAGGCGGAGAAACAGAGATGGGGAATCAGGGCAGGGAATCAGAGGCAGGGAATTAAACACGGGGAATCAGAGCTGGGGAATCAGAGGCGGGGAATCAGAGTTGGGAATCAGAGGCGGGGAATCAGAGGCGGGGAAACAGAGGCGGGGAATCAGATATGGGGAATCAGAGGTGGGGAATCCGAGGTTGGGAATCAGAGGCAGGGAATCAGAGGCGGAAAATCAGAGGCGGGGAATCAGAGGAAGGGAATCAGATGTGCGGAATCGGAGATGGGGAATCAGAGGCAGGGAATCAGAGGCGGGGAATCAGAGGCGGGGAATCAGAGGCCGGGAATCAGATATGGGGAAACAGAGGCGGGGAATCCGAGGCAGGGAAACAGAGGCGGGGAATCAGATATGGGGAATCAGAGGTGGGGAATCAGAGGTTGGGAATCAGAGGCAGGGAATCAGAGGCTTGGAATCAGATGCAGGGAATCAGATGCGGGGAATCAGAGGCGGGGAATCAGAGCTGGGGAATCAGAGGTGGGGAATCAGATTTGGGGAATCAGAGGCGGGGACTTAGATATTGGGAAACAGAGGCGGGGAATCAGAGGCGGGGAAACCCAGGTGGGGAATCAGATATGGGGAATCAGAGGTGGGGAATCAGAGGCAAGGAATCAGATGTGCGGAATCAGAGATGGGGAATCAGAGGCAGGGAATCAGAGGCAGGGAATCAGATGCGGGGAATCAGAGGAGGGGAATCAGAGCTGGCGAATCAGAGGCTGGGAATCAGAGGTGGGCAATCAGAGGCGGGGAATCAGATATGGGGAATCAGAGGCGGGGAATCAGAGGCGGGGAAACAGAGGCGGGGAATCAAATATAGGGAATCAGAGGTGGGGAATCAGAGGTTGTGAATCAGAGATGGGGAATCAAGGCGGGGATTCAGAGCTGGGGAATCAGAGGCGGGGAATCAGAGTTGGGGAATCAGAGGCAGGGAATCAGATATGGGGAATCAGAGGCGGGGAATCAGAGGCGGGGAAACAGAGGCCGGGAATCAGATGTGGGGAATCAGAGGTGAGGAATCAGGGGCAGGGAATCAGTGGCAGGGAATCAGAGGCGGGGAATCAGAGGCGGGGAATCAAAGGCAGGGAATCAGACACGGGGAATCAGAGGCGGGGAATCAGAGATGGGGAATCAGAGGCGGGGAATCAGAGGCAGGGAATCGGATGCCGGGAATCAGAGTCGGGGAATCAGAGTTGGGGAATCAGAGGCGGGGAATCAGATATGGGGAAATAGAGGCGGGGAATCAGATATGGGGAATCAGAGGTGTGGAATCAGAGGTTGGGAATCAGAGGCAGGGAATCAGAGTCGGGGAAACAGAGGCGGGGAATCAGATATGGGGAATCAGAGGTGGCGAATAAAAGGCGGAGAAACAGAGATGGGGAATCAGGGCAGGGAATCAGAGGCAGGGAATTAAACACGGGGAATCAGAGCTGGGGAATCAGAGGCGGGGAATCAGAGTTGGGAATCAGAGGCGGGGAATCAGAGGCGGGGAAACAGAGGCGGGGAATCAGATATGGGGAATCAGAGGTGGGGAATCCGAGGTTGGGAATCAGAGGCAGGGAATCAGAGGCGGAAAATCAGAGGCGGGGAATCAGAGGAAGGGAATCAGATGTGCGGAATCGGAGATGGGGAATCAGAGGCAGGGAATCAGAGGCGGGGAATCAGAGGCGGGGAATCAGAGGCCGGGAATCAGATATGGGGAAACAGAGGCGGGGAATCCGAGGCAGGGAAACAGAGGCGGGGAATCAGATATGGGGAATCAGAGGTGGGGAATCAGAGGTTGGGAATCAGAGGCAGGGAATCAGAGGCTTGGAATCAGATGCAGGGAATCAGATGCGGGGAATCAGAGGCGGGGAATCAGAGCTGGGGAATCAGAGGTGGGGAATCAGATTTGGGGAATCAGAGGCGGGGACTTAGATATTGGGAAACAGAGGCGGGGAATCAGAGGCGGGGAAACCCAGGTGGGGAATCAGATATGGGGAATCAGAGGTGGGGAATCAGAGGCAAGGAATCAGATGTGCGGAATCAGAGATGGGGAATCAGAGGCAGGGAATCAGAATCAGAAGCGGGGAATCAGAGGCGGGGAATCAGAGGCGGGGAATCAAAGGCAGGGAATCAGACACGGGGAATCAGAGGCGGGGAATCAGAGATGGGGAATCAGAGGCGGGGAATCAGAGGCAGGGAATCGGATGCCGGGAATCAGAGTCGGGGAATCAGAGCTGGGGAATCAGAGGCGGGGAATCAGAGTTGGGGAATCAGAGGCGGGGAATCAGATATGGGGAAATAGAGGCGGGGAATCAGATATGGGGAATCAGAGGTGTGGAATCAGAGGTTGGGAATCAGAGGCAGGGAATCAGAGTCGGGGAAACAGAGGCGGGGAATCAGATATGGGGAATCAGAGGTGGCGAATCAAAGGCGGAGAAACAGAGATGGGGAATCAGGGCAGGGAATCAGAGGCAGGGAATTAAACACGGGGAATCAGAGCTGGGGAATCAGAGGCGGGGAATCAGAGTTGGGAATCAGAGGCGGGGAATCAGAGGCGGGGAAACAGAGGCGGGGAATCAGATATGGGGAATCAGAGGTGGGGAATCCGAGGTTGGGAATCAGAGGCAGGGAATCAGAGGCGGAAAATCAGAGGCGGGGAATCAGAGGAAGGGAATCAGATGTGCGGAATCGGAGATGGGGAATCAGAGGCAGGGAATCAGAGGCGGGGAATCAGAGGCGGGGAATCAGAGGCCGGGAATCAGATATGGGGAAACAGAGGCGGGGAATCCGAGGCAGGGAAACAGAGGCGGGGAATCAGATATGGGGAATCAGAGGTGGGGAATCAGAGGTTGGGAATCAGAGGCAGGGAATCAGAGGCTTGGAATCAGATGCAGGGAATCAGATGCGGGGAATCAGAGGCGGGGAATCAGAGCTGGGGAATCAGAGGTGGGGAATCAGATTTGGGGAATCAGAGGCGGGGACTTAGATATTGGGAAACAGAGGCGGGGAATCAGAGGCGGGGAAACCCAGGTGGGGAATCAGATATGGGGAATCAGAGGTGGGGAATCAGAGGCAAGGAATCAGATGTGCGGAATCAGAGATGGGGAATCAGAGGCAGGGAATCAGAGGCAGGGAATCAGATGCGGGGAATCAGAGGAGGGGAATCAGAGCTGGCGAATCAGAGGCTGGGAATCAGAGGTGGGCAATCAGAGGCGGGGAATCAGATATGGGGAATCAGAGGCGGGGAATCAGAGGCGGGGAAACAGAGGCGGGGAATCAAATATAGGGAATCAGAGGTGGGGAATCAGAGGTTGTGAATCAGAGATGGGGAATCAAGGCGGGGATTCAGAGCTGGGGAATCAGAGGCGGGGAATCAGAGTTGGGGAATCAGAGGCAGGGAATCAGATATGGGGAATCAGAGGCGGGGAATCAGAGGCGGGGAAACAGAGGCCGGGAATCAGATGTGGGGAATCAGAGGTGAGGAATCAGGGGCAGGGAATCAGTGGCAGGGAATCAGAGGCGGGGAATCAGAGGCGGGGAATCAAAGGCAGGGAATCAGACACGGGGAATCAGAGGCGGGGAATCAGAGATGGGGAATCAGAGGCGGGGAATCAGAGGCAGGGAATCGGATGCCGGGAATCAGAGTCGGGGAATCAGAGCTGGGGAATCAGAGGCGGGGAATCAGAGTTGGGGAATCAGAGGCGGGGAATCAGATATGGGGAAATAGAGGCGGGGAATCAGATATGGGGAATCAGAGGTGTGGAATCAGAGGTTGGGAATCAGAGGCAGGGAATCAGAGTCGGGGAAACAGAGGCGGGGAATCAGATATGGGGAATCAGAGGTGGCGAATAAAAGGCGGAGAAACAGAGATGGGGAATCAGGGCAGGGAATCAGAGGCAGGGAATTAAACACGGGGAATCAGAGCTGGGGAATCAGAGGCGGGGAATCAGAGTTGGGAATCAGAGGCGGGGAATCAGAGGCGGGGAAACAGAGGCGGGGAATCAGATATGGGGAATCAGAGGTGGGGAATCCGAGGTTGGGAATCAGAGGCAGGGAATCAGAGGCGGAAAATCAGAGGCGGGGAATCAGAGGAAGGGAATCAGATGTGCGGAATCGGAGATGGGGAATCAGAGGCAGGGAATCAGAGGCGGGGAATCAGAGGCGGGGAATCAGAGGCCGGGAATCAGATATGGGGAAACAGAGGCGGGGAATCCGAGGCAGGGAAACAGAGGCGGGGAATCAGATATGGGGAATCAGAGGTGGGGAATCAGAGGTTGGGAATCAGAGGCAGGGAATCAGAGGCTTGGAATCAGATGCAGGGAATCAGATGCGGGGAATCAGAGGCGGGGAATCAGAGCTGGGGAATCAGAGGTGGGGAATCAGATTTGGGGAATCAGAGGCGGGGACTTAGATATTGGGAAACAGAGGCGGGGAATCAGAGGCGGGGAAACCCAGGTGGGGAATCAGATATGGGGAATCAGAGGTGGGGAATCAGAGGCAAGGAATCAGATGTGCGGAATCAGAGATGGGGAATCAGAGGCAGGGAATCAGAATCAGAAGCAGGGAATCAGAGGCCGGGAATCAAAGGCCGGAATCAGATGCTGGGAATCAGAGGCCTGGAATCAGAGGCGGGGAATCAGAGGCAGGGAATCTAATGCGGGGAATCAGAGGCGGGGAATCAGAGCTGGGGAATCAGAGGCGGGGATTCAGAGTTGGGGAATCAGAGGCGGGGAATCAGAGGCGGGGAAACAGAGGCGGGGAATCAGATATGGGGAATCAGAGGTGGGGAATCAGAGGTTGGGAATCAGAAGCAGGGAATCAGAGGCGGGGAATCAGAGGCGGGGAATCAGAGGCAGAGAATCCGATGTGCGGAATCGGAGATGGGGAATCAGAGGCAGGGAATCAGAGGCGGGGAATCAGAGGCGGAGAATCAGAGGCCGGGAATCAGATATGGGGAAACAGAGGCGGGGAATCAGAGGCGGGGAAACAGAGGCGGGGAATCAGATATGGGGAATCAGAGGTGGGGAATCAGAGGTTGGGAATCAGAGGCAGGGAATCAGAGGCTGGGAATCAGATGCAGGGAATCAGATGCGGGAAATCAGAGGCGGGGAATCAGAGCTGGGGAATCAGAGGTGGGGAATCAGAGTTGGGGAATCAGAGTCGGGGACTTAGATATGGGGAAACAGAGGCGGGTAATCAGAGGCGGGGAAACAGACGCGGGGAATCAGAGGCGGGGATTCAGAGCTGGGGAATCAGAGGCGGGGAATCAGAGTTGGGGAATCAGAGGCGGGGAATCAGATATGGGGAATCAGAGGCGGGGAATCAGAGGCGGGTAAACAGAGGCAGGGAATCAGATATGGGGAATCAGAGGTGGGGTATCAGGGGCAGGGAATCAGTGGCAGGGAATCAGAGGCGGGGAATCAGAGGCGGGGAATCAGAGGCAGGGAATCAGACACGGGGAATCAGATATGGGGAAACAGAGGCGGGGAATCAGAGGTGGGCAAACAGAGGCGGGGAATTAGATATGGGGAATCAGAGGTGGGGAATCAGAGGTGGTGAATCAGAGATGGGGAATCACAGGCGGGGAATCAGAGGCAGGGAATAGAACGCGGGGAATCAGAGGCGGGGAATCAGAGCTGGGGAATCAGAGGCGGGGAATCATAGTTGGGAATCAGAGGCGGGGAATCAGATATGGGGAAACAGAGGCGGGGAATCAAAGGCGGGGAAACAGAGGCGGGGAATCAGATATGGGGAATCGGATGCGGGGAATCAGAGGCGGGGAATCAGAGCTGGGGAATCAGAGGCGGGGTATCAGAGTTGGGGCATCTGAGGTGGGGAATTAGATATGGGGAAACAGAGGCGGGGAATCAGAGGCGGGGAAACAGAGGCGAGGAATCAGATATGGGGAATCAGAGGTGGGGAATCAGAGGCAGGGAATCAGATGTGCGGAATCAGAGATGGGGAATCAGAGGCAGGGAATCAGAATCAGAAGCGGGGAATCAGAGGCCGGGAATCAGAGGCCGGGATTCAGATGCCGGGAATAAGAGGCCGGGAATCAGAGGTGGGGAATCAGAGTCCGGGAATCAGAGATTGGGATTCAGAGGCGGGGAATGATATATGGGGAATCAGAGGCGGGGAATCAGAGGCGGGGTAACAGAGGTGGGGAATCAGATATGGGGAATCAGAGGTCGCGAATCAAAGGCGGTGAATCAGAGATGGGGAATCAGAGGCGGGGAATCAGAGGCAGGGAATCAAACACGGGGAATCAGAGGCGGGGAATCAGAGCTGGGGAATCAGAGGCGGGGAATCAGAGTTGGGGAATCAGAGGCGGGGAATCAGATATGGGGAAACAGGGGCGGGGAATCAGAGGCAGGGAAACAGAGGCGGGGAATCAGATATGGGGAATCAGGGGTGGGGAATCAGAGGTTGGGAATCAGAGGCAGGGAATCAGAGGCGTGGAAACAGAGGCGGGGATTCAGATATGGGGAATCAGAGGTGGGGAATCAGGGGCGTGGAATCAGAGGCAGGGAATTAGATGTGGTGAATCAGAGATGGGGAATCAGAGGCAGGGAATCAGAATCAGAAGCGGGGTATCAGTGGCCGGGAATCAGAGGAAGGTAATCAGAGGCAGGGGATCAAACACGGGGAATCAGAGGCTGGGAATCAGAGCTGGGGAATCAGAGGCGGGGAATCAGAGCTGGGGAATCACAGGCGGGGAATCAGAGATGGGGAATCAAGGGGGGAATCAGAGGCAGGGAATCAGATGCGGGGAATCAGAGGCGGGGAATCATAGCTGGCGAATCAGAGGCGGGGAATCAGAGGTGGGCAATCAGAGGATGGGAATCAGATATGGGGAATCAGAGGCAGGGAATCAGAGCTGGGGAATCACAGGCGGGGAATCAGAGTTGGGGAGTCAGAGGCGGGGAATCAGATATGGGGAAACAGAGGCGGGGAATCAGAGGCGGGGAAACAGAGGCGGGGAATCAGATATGGGGAATCAGAGGTGGGGAATCAGAGGTTGGGAATCAGAGGCAGGGAATCGGAGATGGGGAATCAGAGGCAGGGAATCAGAGGCGGGGAATCAGAGGCGGGGAATCAGAGGCCGGGAATCAGATATGGGGAAACTGAGGCGGGGAATCCGAGGCGGGGAAACAGAGGCGGGGAATCAGATATGGGGAATCAGAGGTGGGGAATCAGAGGTTGGGATTCAGAGGCAGGGAATCAGAGGCTTGGAATCAGATGCATGGAATCAGATGCGGGGAATCAGAGGCGGGGAATCAGAGCTGGGGAATCAGAGGTGGGGAAACAGATTTGGGGAATCAGAGGTGGGGACTTAGATATTGGGAAACAGAGGCGGGGAATGAGAGGCGGGGAAACAGAGGCGGGGAATCAGATATGGGGATTCAGAGGTGGGGAATCAGAGGCAGGGAATCAGATGTGCGGAATCAGAGATGGGGAATCAGATGCAGGGAATCAGAATCAGAAGCAGGGAATCAGAGGCCGGGAATCAGAGGCCGGAATCAGATGATGGGAATCAGAGGCCTGGAATCAGAGGCGGGGATTCAGAGCTGGGGAATCAGAAGCGGGGAATCAGAGTTGGGGAATCAGAGGCGGGGAATCAGATATGGGGAATCAGAGGCAGGGAATCAGAGGCGGGGAATCAGAGGCAGGGAATCAGACGCGGGGAATCTGAGGCGGGGAATCAGAGCTGGGGAATCAGAGGTGGGGAATCAGAGTTGGGGAATCAGAGGCAGGGAATTGGATGTGCGGAATCAGAGATGGGGAATCAGAAGTGGGGAATCAGAGGCGGTGAATCAGAGATGGGGAATCAGAGGCGGGGAATCAGAGGCAGGAAATCAGACACGGGGATTCAGAGGCTGGGAATCAGACGGGGGGAATCAAAGGCGGGGAATCAGAGCTGGGGAATCTGAGGCAGGGAATCAGAGTTGGGGATTCAGAGGCGGGGAATCAGATATGGGGAAACAGAGGCGGGGAATCAGAGGCGGGCAAACAGAGGCGGGGAATTAGATATGGGGAATCAGAGGTAGGGAATCAGAGGTGGTGAATCAGTGATGGGGAATCACAGGCGGGGAATCAGAGGCAGGGAATAGAACGCGGGGAATCAGAGGCAGGGAATCAGAGCTGGGGAATCAGAGGCGGGGAATCATAGTTGGGAATCAGAGGCGGGAATCAGATATGGGGAAACAGAGGCGGGGAATCAGAGGCGGGGAATCAGAGGCGGGGAATCAGAGTTGGGGCATCAGAGGTGGGGAATTAGATATAGGGAAACAGAGGCGGGGAATCAGAGGCGGGGAAACAGAGGCGGGGAATCAGATATGGGGAATCAGAGGTGGGGAATCAGAGGCAGGGAATCAGATGTGCGGAATCAGAGATGGGGAATCAGAGGCAGGGAATCAGAAGCAGGGAATCAGAGGCCGGGAATCAGAGGCCGGGAATCAGATGCTGGGAATAAGAGGCCGGGAATCAGAGGAGGGGAATCAGAGTCCGGGAATCATAGATGGGGATTCAGAGGCGGGGAATGAGATATGGAGAATCAGAGGCGGGGAATCAGAGGTGGGGAAACAGAGGTGGGGAATCAGATATGGGGAATCAGAGGTGGCGAATCAAAGGCGGTGAATCAGAGATGGGGAATCAGAGGCGGGGAATCAGAGGCGGGGAATCAGAGTTGGGGAATCAGAGGCAGGGAATCAGATATGGGGAATCAGAGGCGGGGAATCAGAGGCCGGGAATCAGATATGGGGAAACAGAGGCGGGGAATCCGAGGCGGGGATACAGAGGTGGGGAATCAGATATGGGGAATCAGAGGTGGGGAATCAGAGGTTGGGAATCAGAGGCAGGGAATCAGAGGCGGGGAATCAGATATGGGGAATCAGAGGTGGGGAATCAGAGGCAGGGAATCAGATGTGCGGAATCAGAGATGGGGAATCAGAGGCAGGGAATCAGAATCAGAAGCAGGGAATCAGAGGCCGGGAATCAGAGGCCGGAATCAGATGCTGGGAATCAGAGGCCTGGAATCAGAGGCGGGGAATAAGAGGCAGGGAATCAGATGCGGGGAATCAGAGGTGGGGAATCAGAGCTGGGGAATCAGAGGCGGGGTATTAGAGTTGGGGAATCAGAGGCGGGGAATCAGATATGGGGAAACAGAGGTGCGGAATCAGAGGCGGGGAAACAGAGGCTGGGAATCAGATATGGGGAATCAGAGGTGGGGCATCAGAGGTTGTGAATCACAGATGGGGAATCAGAGGCGGGGAATCAGAGGCAGGGAATCAGATGCGGGGAATCAGAGGCGGGGATTCAGAGCTGGGGAATCAGAAGCGGGGAATCAGAGTTGGGGAATCAGAGGCGGGGAATCAGATATGGGGAATCAGAGGCAGGGAATTGGATGTGCGGAATCAGAGAGGGGGAATCAGAGGTGGGGAATCAGAGGCGGTGAATCAGAGATGGGGAATCAGAGGCGGGGAATCAGAGGCAGGAAATCAGACACGGGGATTCAGAGGCTGGGAATCAGACGGGGGGAATCAAAGGCGGGGAATCAGAGCTGGGGAATCTGAGGCAGGGAATCAGAGTTGGGGATTCAGAGGCGGGGAATCAGATATGGGGAAACAGAGGCGGGGAATCAGAGGCGGGCAAACAGAGGCGGGGAATTAGATATGGGGAATCAGAGGTAGGGAATCAGAGGTGGTGAATCAGTGATGGGGAATCACAGGCGGGGAATCAGAGGCAGGGAATAGAACGCGGGGAATCAGAGGCAGGGAATCAGAGCTGGGGAATCAGAGGAGGGGATTCATAGTTGGGAATCAGAGGCGGGAATCAGATATGGGGAAACAGAGGCGGGGAATCAGAGGCGGTGAAACAGAGGCGGGGAATCAGATATGGGGAATCGGATGCAGGGAATCAGAGGCGGGGAATCAGAGCTGGGGAATGAGAGGCGGGGAATCAGAGTTGGGGCATCAGAGGTGGGGAATTAGATGTAGGGAAACAGAGGCGGGGAATCAGAGGCGGGGAAACAGAGGCGGGGAATCAGATATGGGGAATCAGAGGTGGGGAATCAGAGGCAGGGAATCAGACGTGCGGAATCAGAGATGGGGAATAAGAGGCAGGGAATCAGAATCAGAAGCGGGGAATCAGAGGCTGGGAATCAGAGGCCGGGAATCAGATGCTGGGAATAAGAGGCCGCGAATCAGAGGTGGGGAATCAGATATGGGGAATCAGAGGTGGCGAATCAAAGGCGGTGAATCAGAGATGGGGAATCAGAGGCGGGGAATCAGAGGCAGGGAATCAGATGCGGGGAATCAGAGGCGGGGAATCAGAGCTGGCGAATCAGAGGCTGGGAATCAGAGGTGGGCAATCAGAGGCGGGGAATCAGATATGGGGAATCAGAGGCGGGGAATCAGAGGCGGGGAAACAGAGGCGGGGAATCAAATATAGGGAATCAGAGGTGGGGAATCAGAGGTTGTGAATCAGAGATGGGGAATCAAGGCGGGGAATCAGAGGCAGGGAATCAGACGCGGGGAATCAGAGGCGGGGATTCAGAGCTGGGGAATCAGAGGCGGGGAATCAGAGTTGGGGAATCAGAGGCAGGGAATCAGATATGGGGAATCAGAGGCGGGGAATCAGAGGCGGGGAAACAGAGGCCGGGAATCAGATGTGGGGAATCAGAGGTGGGGAATCAGGGGCAGGGAATCAGTGGCTTGGAATCAGAGGCGGGGAATCAGAGGCGGGGAATCAAAGGCAGGGAATCAGACACGGGGAATCAGAGGCGGGGAATCAGAGATGGGGAATCAGAGGCGGGGAATCAGAGGCAGGGAATCGGATGCCGGGAATCAGAGTCGGGGAATCAGAGCTGGGGAATCAGAGGCGGGGAATCAGAGTTGGGGAATCAGAGGCGGGGAATCAGATATGGGGAAATAGAGGCGGGGAATCAGATATGGGGAATCAGAGGTGTGGAATCAGAGGTTGGGAATCAGAGGCAGGGAATCAGAGTCGGGGAAACAGAGGCGGGGAATAAGATATGGGGAATCAGAGGTGGCGAATCAAAGGCGGTGAAAAAGAGATGGGGAATCAGGGCAGGGAATCAGAGGCAGGGAATCAAACACGGGGAATCAGAGCTGAGGAATCAGAGGCGGGGAATCAGAGTTGGGAATCAGAGGCGGGGTATCAGAGGCGGGGAAACAGAGGCGGGGAATCAGATATGGGGAATCAGAGGTGGGGAATCCGAGGTTGGGAATCAGAGGCAGGGAATCAGAGGCGGAAAATCAGAGGCGGGGAATCAGAGGAAGGGAATCAGATGTGCGGAATCGGAGATGGGGAATCAGAGGCAGGGAATCAGAGGCGGGGAATCAGAGGCGGGGAATCAGAGGCCGGGAATCAGATATGGGGAAACAGAGGCGGGGAATCCGAGGCGGGGAAACAGAGGCGGGGAATCAGATATGGGGAATCAGAGGTGGGGAATCAGAGGTTGGGAATCAGAGGCAGGGAATCAGAGGCTTGGAATCAGATGCAGGGAATCAGATGCGGGGAATCAGAGGCGGGGAATCAGAGATGGGGAATCAGAGGCAGGGAATCAGATGTGCGGAATCAGAGATGGGGAATCAGAGGCAGGGAATCAGAATCAGAAGCAGGGAATCAGAGGCCGGGAATCAAAGGCCGGAATCAGATGCTGGGAATCAGAGGCCTGGAATCAGAGGCGGGGAATCAGAGGCAGGGAATCAGATGCGGGGAATCAGAGGCGGGGAATCAGAGCTGGGGAATCAGAGGCGGGGATTCAGAGTTGGGGAATCAGAGGCGGGGAATCAGAGGCGGGGAAACAGAGGCGGGGAATCAGATATGGGGAATCAGAGGTGGGGAATCAGAGGTTGGGAATCAGAAGCAGGGAATCAGAGGCGGGGAATCAGAGGCGGGGAATCAGAGGCAGGGAATCCGATGTGCGGAATCGGAGATGGGGAATCAGAGGCACGGAATCAGCGGCGGGGAATCAGAGGCGGAGAATCAGAGGCCGGGAATCAGATATGGGGAAACAGAGGCGGGGAATCAGAGGCAGGGAATCAGATGCGGGGAATCAGAGGTGGGGAATCAGAGCTGGGGAATCAGAGGCGGGGTATTAGAGTTGGGGAATCAGAGGCGGGGAATCAGATATGGGGAAACAGAGGTGCGGAATCAGAGGCGGGGAAACAGAGGCTGGGAATCAGATATGGGGAATCAGAGGTGGGGCATCAGAGGTTGTGAATCACAGATGGGGAATCAGAGGCGGGGAATCAGAGGCAGGGAATCAGATGCGGGGAATCAGAGGCGGGGATTCAGAGCTGGGGAATCAGAAGCGGGGAATCAGAGTTGGGGAATCAGAGGCGGGGAATCAGATATGGGGAATCAGAGGCAGGGAATTGGATGTGCGGAATCAGAGAGGGGGAATCAGAGGTGGGGAATCAGAGGCGGTGAATCAGAGATGGGGAATCAGAGGCGGGGAATCAGAGGCAGGAAATCAGACACGGGGATTCAGAGGCTGGGAATCAGACGGGGGGAATCAAAGGCGGGGAATCAGAGCTGGGGAATCTGAGGCAGGGAATCAGAGTTGGGGATTCAGAGGCGGGGAATCAGATATGGGGAAACAGAGGCGGGGAATCAGAGGCGGGCAAACAGAGGCGGGGAATTAGATATGGGGAATCAGAGGTAGGGAATCAGAGGTGGTGAATCAGTGATGGGGAATCACAGGCGGGGAATCAGAGGCAGGGAATAGAACGCGGGGAATCAGAGGCAGGGAATCAGAGCTGGGGA